>NC_135664.1:14406902-14706902 GCF_964188315.1 Podarcis muralis | reverse complement strand
AACTGAGGCATAAACTGAGGAAGGGCAGGGTGGGGGGAGATCTGGAGCCAACTGAGGACTAACAGGCAAGCTACACCTTCTATTTTGAGTGTGGGGTGGTCCTAACTCTACCTGACCAACTCCCCTGGAAACACACACACACCCCCAGCTGGGATTGGTTAATTGTCGAGGCTAGGTGGGAACCTCCAGGTACCAAGCTCAGGCAGTGGGGGAGAGGCGAAGCCAGGCTACCTTGTTGGGAATCTCATAGTCTTGGGGTGGGGGATGCATGTGACCATCCAAAAGCCACCCCCGATTAATGTGGGGAGTTTGTTGACATTTCCATTCCACCTTAAGGAACAGGCATGTGGAATTGTTTTGTGTCACATGTCAGTTTACATTCCAGTATGCTGGGAACTTCCGTTGGTTAGGGGTTAGGGGTTAAGGGTTAGGGGTTAAGGGTTAGGGGTTAGGGGTTAGGGGTTAGGGGTTAGGGGTTAGGGGTTAGGGGTTAGGGGTTAGGGGTTAGGAGTTAAGGGTTAAGGGTTAAGGGCTAGAGGCTAGGGGCTAGGGGCTAGGGGCTAGGGGCGAGCGGTTAGGCCTATTCTGACATTTCCATTCCACCTTAAGGAACAGGCATGTGGAATTGTTGTGTGTCACATGTCAGTTTACATTCTAGCACAGTATGCTGGGAACTTCTGTTGGTTAGGGTTTAGGGGGTCAAGTGTCAGGGGTCAGGGGTTAAGGGTTAAGGGTTAAGGGCTAAGGGCTAAGGGCTAGGGGTTGGGGGTTGGGGGTCAGGGGTCAAGGGTTAAGGGTTAAGGGCTTTGGGTTAAGGGCTAGGGGCTAGGCCTATTCTGACATTTCCATTCCACCTTACATTCCAGTATGTTGGGAACTTCTGTTGGTTAGGGGTTAGGGGTTAAGGGTTAGGGGTCAAGGATCAAGGATCAAAGGTCAGGGGTCGGGGGGTCAAGGGTCAAGGGTTGGGGTCAAGGGTCAGGGGTCAGGGGTCGGGGTTAACGGTTAAGGGTTAGGGGCTAGGGGCTCGGGGCTAGGCCTATTCTGTGAGCGCAGTTCACTCTGCTAATAGCGTGCCCAGGCTTTTGAAGCTCAGCTCGCTGATGTATGTCAGAGCACGGGCCGATGGAAGGAGACGTCACAGCTGGCCTCCCTGCCCTCTGCAGAGTCATTGGGGAAGCGCGACTGATTCCCCTGCACAGGGTGCAAGGCCCAGGGGCGCGCCTTTCTGCTTCCTTCCCAAAGTCTACTTAGCATTTGCCCAGCATTGAGAAGGAGGCAGAAGGTCTCTAGGACACTACCGGAGCCCTCGTTCCTCTTTCCCCAAACCTGGTGAATCCCTTACCCGACTTTGGGAAGGCGGTGAGAGGGCTGGTGTGCTGGTGCTGGGGGCTACCAAGAGGCGAGCTCCGAGTCCAGTCCGAGGTCGATGGTGCGGTATGGAGGCTGTCCGTCAAAGCTGAAGCGGGGTCCAAGGCAGGGAGTCGGGTGAGGTCAGGAACTCTGGCAGAAGAGCATGACAGGGTGCAGGCAGGAACAGACTACCAACAACGTTGCTCCCGCAACCTGGGACTGGGACTGACTGGCTTTTATCTGCCCCGAGGCATAGGGCGGCCTCAGTCCACAGGTGACTCGTCTCTCCTGGCCTGGAGGCGAGCACTCCTTCTGCGGGAACTTAGTTCCCTCCACCTCTCTGCTCTGAGCCTCTGCAGCTCAGGAGAGGCTGAAGGGTTACTGGACCCAGAGGCAACCTCAGCTTCCCCTGATGGGGCTGAGAGTGGAGCACCTGCAGGCAATGGGTCCTCCATCACCTCAGGAGCCAGAGGAGACTCAGCTGGTGCCTGCACCTGAGGATCCAGCACAGGTGAGGACCCTTCAGGCTCAGGCCCCAGCCCCGGCTCAGCTGGTTCTGGAGGCGGGGACTCCTGTGCAGGCTGGGATTCTTCAAGTTCAGCCTCTGAGTCCGAATCCCAGACCATCACAGCTGCGCTGTCAAATCTTGGCCCCACAAAGGGTGCCATATTACCTGAGTCCGCTGCTGGTCTGCGAGCAACTTTGGTTAAATTTATCTGTGTCTTGCCCACGGCACATTGGGACACATTTTGCTGTGTAGATGTTACTTCTTTGCAGAATAAGGTGCAAATGGGTGGGAGTGGGTCCACGGACTCCATTTCCCAACACGTTTAGCATAGCATCTACACAGAGCTTGAGGGGAATTTGCAGCAGAGGTGTGCAACCTACGCTGTGAAGGTGAACATACTTGTGACGGTACCGATCTGCAAAAAGATATTGGTTTTTACATTTACTTTTATAAGTTTATTTATTCGGTTTTTCAGATTAAAGTTTTACAATCACATATCCCTAGATTCATGTTTTAAATATAGGTAAAAGGTTCGCCAGATCCCTTGAGAGTTGCTTAAACTGGGCTATGAGAATGAGCAACTAATCTTAAACATCTTGCCATTCCCTCCTGGTTTATAAAGCAATCTATTTCACTCTGGATTCCTCTTTTTAAAGTTTCTGTTTGGCAAAAAGACGGGAATCCTCAAGCACCATAATCTCCAAAGAAAGTCATTCATCCAGAGCAGCTTCCTATAATTACTGTCCTCTTTACTTAAAGCATTATATATTGTTTTACTTGCAGGAGGGTTCAACAATGCCGTTCTTATTGCGACTTTAATTATCTTGGATACATACCCAAATTTAATTTATAACCAATTCCAGCGGTGCTTTATTAAAGGGGCTCTGGATAATTCTTAATTACCAAGGTCAAAAACAAAGGGGTCTGTCTAAGTGGTTTGTCTAGACATAAGAATCATTTACATAAAGCACCCACAGATCTGCAACTGTGACAAAAAAAAATACATGTGCTTAAGAATAGCCTCCGAGATGTCAGCCAAAGTATATTTCATAATTCCCCTTTCCAAAAATAGTGATGTAGGAAATGAAAACTCTCCGTCTAGCTGTATGTGCTGTGAACAGTGGGGCGTTGAGATTTCAGTGCGGGTTTTTTGTGTGTGTGTTTTACTTTATCGCTGCCAAATCCTGATACAACTGACTGGACATCAATTGCAGTGATAGAGAGAAAATGAGGGGTGCATTAAGCAATATTGTAGCCAGAGTTTGAGAGAGAGAGAGAGGGACAGACCCTGATCACTGATCTTTCTATGTGGAGGCCAGAACTTAAGTATGTTCAAGCGCTCGGCATGATTTGAATTTGCAGTGGCAGGGTGACCCGAGAGCACGAGACGAGCGGCAAATATAACAGCTCTTTCAAAACAGTTGGCACTCTGGCTCATGTCATTTCCCGTTCATAAGCAGCAAGACAGCTGCACTTTGCACTGCAGCCAGCCACTTCTGGCCGGCTGCCAGGACAGTTTTGCAAGTTTCTACTGTACGGCGTCAAAGCGAGCCTTCCCTTGTAAAACAAAAAGAAAAAAAAACTGCCTTTCCCTTCTTTAAAATATGAACTTTGCAAGGATCGAGAGGCAGCTGAAGGCGAAAGGCCACGTTCAAATTGCTGCAGTCTGTTTTCGAGGGCTGACAAGCTTGTGGTTGTGAAGAGTCTAGAGACACAAAGGCATCTGATGCAGGAAGAAGCCTTCTTGAGATCTCTCCCAGAGTTGTTGTTGTTCTAGTTGTTGTTGTTCTTATCATCATCATCATCATCAAATTTCTATACCTTTATCTGAGGATCACAGGGCGCTTTACAAAGTTCAGTTGTGGCGATGGAGCGTTGCCATCCCATCCAACATTTCTCTGATGAAAATAGGGGTGTCCTATAAATAATAATAAAATAATAATAGTAACAGTGATAATAACTATACCCCGCCCATCTGTTGGGTGGCCCTAGCCACTCTGGATGGCTTCCAGCATATATAAAAACTTAGTAAAACATTAAACATTAAAAAAAAACACTTCCCTATACAGGCCTGCCTTCAGATGTCTTCTAAAGGTTGCATAGTTACTGATCTCCTTGACTTGGGGGGGGGGCACATAACTCCATAACTCTCTGATGAAAACTGGGGTGTCCTATTCCATAATAGTAATAATAATGATGATGATGATGATGATAATTTTATTATTTATAACCTACCCATCTGTCTGGGTTGACCCAGGCACTTTGAGTGGCTTCCAACACATATAAAAACATAATAAAACATTAAACATTGAAAAACCATCCTATAAATGGCTGCTTTCAGATGTCTTCTAAAGGTTGTATAGTTACTTACCTCCTTGGCTTGGAGGTTGTATAACTCCATACGCTCCAACATTTATCCAATGAAAATAGAGGTATCCTAAGGAAATCGGCCCGTGCTCTGACATACATCAGCGACCTGAGCTTCAAAAGCCAGGGCACGATATTCGCAGAGTGAACTGCGCATGCAGAACAGGCCTAGCCCCTAGCCCCTAGCCCCTAGCCCCTAGCCCTTAGCCCTTAACCCTTCACCCTTCACCCTTAACCCCTAACCCCTAACCCCTAACCCTTAATCCTTAACCCCTAACCCCTAACCCTTAACCCTTAATCCTTAACCCATAACCCATAACCCGTAACCCCTAACCCCTAACCAACGGAAGTTCCTAGCATACTGTGCTGGAATGTAAACTGACATGTGACACACAACAATTCCACATGCCTGTTCCTTAAGGTGGAATGGAAATGTCAGAATAGGCCTAGCCCCAAGCCCCTAGCCCCTAGCCCCTAGCCCTTAACCCTTAACCCTTAACCCCTGACCCCTGACCCTAGCCCCTTGACCCCTGACCCTCGACCCCTGACCCTAGCCCCTAGCCCCTTGACCCTTGACCCCTGACCCCTGACCCTAGCCCCTTGACCCTTAACCCCTGACCCTTGACCATCGACCCCCTGACCCCTAACCAACAGAAGTTCCCAGCATACTGTGCTGGGATGTAAACTGACATGTGACACACAACTCCACATTCCTGTTTCTTAAGGTGGAATGGAAATGTCAACAAACTCCCCACATTAACTGGGGGGTGGCTTTTGCATGGTCACATGCATCCCCCACCCCAAGACTATGAGATTCCCGACAAGGTAGCCTGGCTTCGCCTCTCCCCCACCGCCTGAGCTTGGTACCTGGAGGTTCCCTTCTAGCCTCGACAATTAACCAATCCCAGCTGGGGGTGTGTTTCCAGGGGAGTTGGTCAGGTAGAGTTAGGGCCGCCCCACACTCACAATAGAAGGTGTAGCTTGCCTGTTAGTCCTCAGTTGGCTAGCAGAAACCGGGATGGCTTCTGTAAATCTGGGACTGTCCCGGGAATATAGGGTTCCTTAGAGGGTCTGCATTGCACATAGAGAGATGGGGCAGGTTTGGAGCCTTCCTGATTGTGTGACACCTCCCACCTCTGTTCCCTCCCTGCAGCCACACAGCCTGTTAGCCAATGTGATGGGCAGGCCTCACGACATCTCTCTGCTGTGTCTGAGGTGGCGTCTACCCTCTCCAGTCAACACAGACAGCCCACAAGAGTTCCCATGCAGAAGGTCCCCAACTTCAGGATCCTTGTTTCGCGTCAAGATGTCATCTCATCGCAGTGGCAGGTGTGAAGGCCCTTCATTCTCCAGCCACATGGGAACCAAGTGCTCACATTTCAGGGCAAATGCGCAAGGCATGCCATGACCAAAGCGGCCAACAGAAACAATGCAACCTCATGGGCAGTGCAACCAAATGTTCCTGCATCTTGTGACCTTAGCTTGGTGGCAACCATGACATCACCAAGTCATGGAGCATAAAGCCATTTCGGACTTCTGCCTCAACCACTCCTTTTAATACAGTGGTACCTCTGGTTAAGAACTTAATTCTTTCCGGAGGTCGGTTCTTAACCTGAAACTATTCTGAACCTGAGGTACCACTTTAGCTAATGGGGCCTCCCGCTGCCGTGACACTGCCGCCACATGATTTCTGTTCTCATTCTGAGGTAAAGTTCTTAACCTGAGGTACTGTTTCTGGGTTAGCGGAGTCTGTAACCTGAAGAGTCTGTAACCTGAGATACCACTGTATTTATTGACTTTGCTCCTTTCCAGTCTTTCCAGAGAAACTATTAATACAAGAAAACTATGAGTGGGGTATTTCTTCATCTGATGAATCTATGGCAGATATGAAAATGTGATTCAAGGCATAGCAGATGAGGATATCATGTATTGGACTACATAATAGTCCATGTACTCTGCTTGGACTACTGCAATGCCCTCCACGTGGGGGTACCTTTGAAGGTTACCCGGAAACTACAAATAATCCAGAATGTGGCAGCTAGAGTAGTGACTGGGAGTGGCTGCTGAGACCATATAACACTGGTCCTGAAAGACCTACATTGGCTCCCAGTACAGCTCTAAGCACAATTCAAAGTCTTGGTGCTGACCTTTAAAGCCCTAAATGGCCTCGGCCCAGTATACCTGAAAGAGCATCTCCATCCCCATCGTTCAGCCAGCACACTGAGGTCCAGCTCCAAGGGCCTTCTGGTGGTTCCTTCACTACGAGATGTGAGGTTACAGAAAACCAGGCAGAGGACCTCCTTGGTAGTGGCGCCTGCTCTGTGGAATGCCCTCCCACCAGATGTCAAGGAAATAAACAACTATCTGGCTTTTTAGGGAAGTTTTTAATGATGGATGTTTTCGCATGTTTTTAATATTCTGTTGGGAGCTGCCCAGAGTGGCTGGGGAGGCCCAGCCAGATGAGTGGGGTATAAATAATACATTATTATTATTATTATTATTATTATTATTATTATTATTATTATTATTATTATCATTATTATCATTATTATCATTATTATTATTTTCACTACTTTAAGTCCTCTTTGAAGTTAGCACACATCCCACAAGTGTTCGTGGCTATATGATGGCACTCTTTTTTCAGAAATTTGCTTTTTTTAAAAAAAAAGATAGATATGCAGGAATCTGCTTAAAAACCTCCAAGGAAGGAGAGTTTACCACCTTCCGAATCATTGCCATTCTACTGTCGAAAAGCTCTTACAATCAGAAAGTTCTTATGTCTGAAAGAGGGGGAAAGGAATGCTCATGGGAGTCCTGAAGTCCTGGTTCTGAACAATGGTCCACCCGTGAGCTATCATTTGCTAACCACAGATGCTTCTATGAATGTACATACAGTGGTACCTCTGGTTGCGAATGGGATCCATTCCGGAGCCCCGTACACAACCTGAGCAGGACGCAACCTGTGTCTGAGGTCGCGATTCGCCGCTTCTGCGCATGCGCATGACGTCATTTTCAGCATCTGCGCATGTGCAAGTGGTGAAACCCGGAAGTAACCCTTTCCAGTACTTCCGGGTTGTTGCGGGACACAACCTGAAAATGCTCAACCTGAAGCAAACGCAACACGAAGTATGACTGTATTGATACAAAATCATCTGGGTCCAAAGTTTAAAGCTTTCCACAGCAGGAAATCCACTTCCTTAAACCAAATAATCTCAGTGAGAAATAAGCAAATTAAGAGCCATAGTGGAAATACCTGCTGATGAGGCAAAGATCAAAGGTTTGTTTTATTTAAATGTTGACAGCATCCAAATGTGATTATCCCCAAAGGTACCAAAAGCAGCTGAATAAGTTTCCTTGATCATGTTGCCAAGAGGTCACAGAGATCCCAAGACCCACATGCTCCTGTGTGTGAGTGAATAAACTGCTGAATGAATGAGTAAATCATTAAACAAACTACACAATGCTCGGTGCTATAAGCTACCCCGAAAGCAGGTTGGGATTTCTCAGATAGCTGTTCATCCTTCAGACTAAGGTTGCCATATTTCAAATTTTCTAAATTACATTTCAAAATATTCATTTAGACAACCTTAAATCAATGAATTCCCTTCTTTTTCCGTGGTTTATTTTGCATACCATGTTGTTGTTGTTTAGTCGTTTAGTCGTTCCGATTCTTCGTGACCCCATGGACCAGAGCACACCAGGCACTCCTGTCTTCCACTGCCTCTCGCAGTTTGGTCAAATTCATGCTGGTAGCTTCGAGAACACTGTCCAACCATCTTGTCCTCTGTCGTCCCCTTCTCCTTGTGCCCTCAATCTTTCCCAACATCAGGGTCTTTTCCAGGGAGTCTTCTCTTCTCATGAGGTGGCCAAAGTATTGGAGCCTCAGCTTCAGGATCTGTCCTCCCAGTGAGCAATCAGGGCTGATTTCCTTAAGAATGGATAGGTTTGATCTTCTTGCAGTCCATGGGACTCTCAAGAGTCTCCTCCAGCACCATAATTCAAAAGCATTTGCATACCATACATCCCTGCATATTTTACATGAACTAAACCATTCAGTAATTCATTGTTACATCCACCAAAACTTATTTACATTGTTGAATTTATCTTAATGCTACCAGCATTTTTAAATTAACATAATTTTCACCCATAAATTCAGTAAACATTTTCCAGTCTTCTTTAAATGTGCATTCTTCTTGTTCTTTTATTCTATATGTTAAGTCTGCAAGCTGTGCACATTCCATCAGTTTAAGTTGCCATTCTTCTTTGTTTGGGACCTCGCTCGTTTTCCATTTTGGGGCTGACAAAACACGGGCCGCAGTAATCGTGTACATAAATAGTCTTTTTTGACAGCTGGTAATTTCCCTCTAAATTCTCCCCAACAAAAAATGACTTTTTTTGGAAATGTACTTTTAAACATTTTTTTAAAAAAATCATTATATATCATCTTCCAGTTATATATTGGGTTCCTAACTGCGAGAAGGCTTCTGAGTGCATTGAGCTGGATGCAGTTAGAAGCCCCCATTAGAAATTTCTGCTCAGTATTTGAAGTTGACACACATGGAACACATTGGGTTGGGGTGGTCTGTACATACCCAGCAACCTACACACTTTATGCTCACATGTCTTTTTTTTTTAACCCACGAACAGTGCGAAGAAGGTCCAATGTGATGTGATGTTAGGCTGACACGGAGAAGTATTTGGCCCTGTCGCTCTCTGCTCCTGTTTCTCAACAACAGGATTGTTGCAAAGATAAACTAGGGACAGCATTGAGATTCTTGCAGGGAAAGTGGAACATAAATATAATAAATTAAGCAAATGTGAAAGATCTCACTTGTTCCATAACTCAAATGCAATGCTGTAAAAACCGTTCTTTTTCCACCTTGCTTTTTAAAACAGAATTACAGGAGAAAACAGCAGGCAAAAGTCAGCTTTGTAACCCTCCACACAATGCAATGTTTGGTGAAAGGTGCTGGTCCGAAAGTTACTATGCATTGTGGCTCATTCTCTCATTGAAGTTAAGGATCTGGGAATCCAGCAATTAAACATAATTAAAAGCATGGTCTTTCTGGAAAAAAAGCAAATGTTTTCAATTATGGTTTTAATAATAATAATAATAGTAGTAGTAGTAGTAGTAGTAGTAATAGTAATAGCACTTTGGGTGGAGTGGAGAGTAATTAATAGTTTTGGTTTCCAGGGTTTTCAATAGATAAAAGTGTTGTTATTTGGAGCAGAATGCCTCAATCATGTCCAGGTCATTGTCACATGTGCTGACTACCAGCTAGACATTTTAAACCACTGAGCCCCTTGGACTTTCTGATCAGAAGGTCGATGGTTCGAATCCCTGTGATGGGGTGAGCTCCTGTTGCTCTGTCCTAGCTCCCGCCAACCTAGCAGTTCGAAAGCATGCCATTGCAAGTAGATAAATAGGTACCACTGAGGTGGGAAGGTAAACGCCGTTTCCGTGTGCTGCGCTGGCTCGCCAGATGCAGCTTTGTCACGCTGGCCATGTGACCCGGAATTGTCTCCGGACAGCGCTGGCCCCCGGCCTCTTAAGTGAGATGGGCGCACAACCCCAGAGTCTGTCAAGACTGGCCCGTACGGGCAGGGGTACCTTTACCTTTTAATCTTTACCCAAAATGTAGCTCTAAGTTTTAGAGAGAAAGAGAGAGAGTAGGCCACACCAACTAATGTATTTTAAAAAAAGGGACTCTCTCTGCATAACTTGGCCAAGATATTATTTCCTCCTCTCGTTTCTCTGTAAACCGAAGAAAGTCCCCTAACTATGGAAGAGGTCAACCTGTTCCTTCGCATTTCTTGTCCATCACATCAAGTGATACTCTCCTGATCATAAGATTAAGCTGAGTCACAGGATGTGTGCCCTCAGGATGTTTCTTAAGCTATTCTGGAGCTGAGTGGATTAGACTGGCACCCTGCGTTTCGCCTAAGAGAGTACAAAGCCCAAGAGGTCAACAGTGTTTCAGGGAAGTTAATTGAAATCAACCAAATGAGACAATCCAGTTCCTACCATAACTACGCATATAGGTAACCAATTTTCAGCTATAATGATTCAATTGTCATTAGCTGTAATTGGGACTCTGGTACACAGAAGAAGGTTACAGCGAAGATGGAGAAGGGAGAGCTTTGGATAAGTGACTACAACTGGTTTTTACTCTTTTAAGCATTTGCAGTGGTGTAGTCACTGTCTGAGCCAACAATTTTCAGAGTGAATTTGTAGCTGACTGCACCTTTGGCCGCATGTCACTATTATTAGTGAGTGTGAGGTTTTGCTTTCAATACTAGTAGCAAGTTGTGCCTGAACTGAGAAAAGTTATGCGACTATAGTTGCACCCATTATGATAATTATAGGACATGGGTGGCGCTGTGGTCTAAACCACAAGCCTCTTGGGCTTGCCAATCAGAAGGTTGGTGGTTCAAATCCCCACAACAGGGTGAGCTCCCATTGCTCTGTCCCAGCTTCTGCCAACCTAGCAGTTCAAAAGCACACCAGTGCAAGTAGATAATTAGATACCGCTGTGGCAGGAAGGTAAATGGCGTTTCTGTGCACTCTGGTTCCCATCACGGTGTCCCGTTGTGCCAGAAGCGATTTAATCGTGCTGGCCACATGACCCAGAAAGCTGTCTGTGGACAAACGTCGGCTCCCTTGGCCTGAAAAAGAGATGAGCGCCATAACCCCATAGTTGCCTTTGACTGGACATAATCTTTCAGGGGTCCTTTACCTTTTTTTTTTTTACCTACCCATTATGTACCCTCGTGTTCCTTCAGCTGATAAATGTCAAAGTTTACCAGCGTGTGCACAGAGATGGCCCTTTCACTGTTGTTGTTGTTGCTGCTGTTGTTGCTGTTGTTATTCCATCCCTGTTGTTGTTGTTGTTTAGTCGTTTAGTCGTGTCCGACTATTCATGACCCCATGGACCAGAGCACGCCAGGCACTCCTGTCTTCCACTGCCTTCTGCAGTTTGGTCAAACTCATGCTGGTAGCTTCGAGAACACTATCCAACCATCTCGTCCTCTGTCGTCCCCTTCTCCTTGTGCCCTCCATCTTTCCCAACATCAGGGTCTTTTCCAGGGAGTCTTCTCTTCTCACGAGGTGGCCAAAGTATTGGAGCCTCAGCTTCAGGATCTGTCCTTCCAGTGAGCACTCAGGGCTGATTTCCTTAAGAATGGAGAGGTTTGATCTTCTTGCAGTCCATGGGACTCTCAAGAGTCTCCTCCAGCACCATAATTCAAAAGCATCAATTCTTCGGTGATCAGCCTTCTTTATGTTCCAGCTCTCACTTCCATACATCACTACTGGGGAAACCATCCCTAGCATTGCATAATTCTGATCTCGTGGAAGAATAGACTAGAAGAGTACCTACACCTCTGCCTGAGTGATGGTGAACCCAGATATTATGATGAAATTTTGTCTGCAGCTAATGACTGCAGGGCAATCTTTGATCAGAGACTATCCAAAACTTCTTTAAGATGTGCTGTTTTCTCCCCTAGTGACACAGCTGTGCAGTTTTGTAATGTGTGTACTCAGATCAGCCTCTTCTGATTATAACAATTCCATAGGTACAGTATTTTATGTGTTCGGGATGGCAAGACTGAATGTGGCAGTAGCACCTGGGGTTGGTACTGACCAAGCCATGCCTTTCCTCTCGTAACTTTCCCCTTCTAAGATGGAAAGGATAAAGTGCACTGAAGGATGTTTTCAATTAAAACAAGAACACTGAGTCTAAACACGAGTCCCCGCTTCTTTGGCAAGAGAGAGGTTTCGGAGTAACACGCAAGAGTTCAAGCGGTTCTTTATCACACAGGGATATCAAGGGGATCTTTATCACACAGGAATGTCTTCTAGCTGAATGACAGGGAAGGATATTTTGGAAATAAGTCACGTGAGTTTATAGGGTTTATAGGGCCTTCAGAAATGCAATGTACCAAACAACCTCAAGCAGGGTTATGAATTGTTGTGCCCTTGACTCTCCATGACATAAGCTCTGCAGAGACAGTAGCCCCTGCTCTTGTTGCTAGAGAGTTTGCCTCCTAGGAGACAAAAAGTCAATGTTGTGGTTGCTCAATTCCAACACACCAAGTTATCCAAGTGGACCACAGAGCAATCTCTCTCTCTCTCTCTCCCTTTCTCTCCATCTTCTGTCTGTCTCATGCCATCTTATTACCTACTTCTCTCATTCCCTGACTTTCATTTGCCTGTACTGAAATACAGTTTGTTAGTTTGGACCCATTCTCCAATCTGTTAAGGTCATCATGAAATGAATCCCAATTCTGCCTTCTGCAGCAGGGAGTTCCAGTTTACACCTTCAGTGAAGATGATGAGGATGATAATAACAACAACAACAACAGGTGTGGTGGTTAAGAGCAGGGGACTTGTAATCTGGTGAACCGGGTTCGCTTCCCCGCTCCTCCACATGCAGCTGCTGAGTGACCTTGGGCTAGTCACACTTCTCTGAAGTCTCTCAGCCCCACTCACCTCACAGAGTGTTTGTTGTGGGGGAGGAAGGGAAAGGAGAATGTTAGCCGCTTTGAGACTCCTTCGGGTAGTGATAAAGCGGGATATCAAATCCAAACAACAGCAACAACAACAATAATAATAATAATTTATTTATACCCCAGCCACTCTGGGCGGCTTCGAGCAAAATATTAAAAATACAATAAAACATCAGACATCTAAAACTTCCCTAAAGAGGGCTGCCTTCAGGTGTCTTCTAAAAGTCAGATAGCTGTTTATTTCCTTGACATCTGATGGGAGGGCGTTCCGCAGGGTGGGTAGGCCCTCTGCCTAGTTCCCTGTAACTTCGCTTCTCGCAGTGAGCAAATCACCAGAAGGCCCTCAGAGCTGGACCTCAGTGTCCGGGCTGAATGATGGAGTGGAGATGCTCCTTCAGGTATACTGGGCCGAGGCTTTTTATGTGGAGGTTTGACATGATCCTTCCCTAACCCCCGCCGTCTGACCATGCATTCCTGGAACATATCAAAAGGGCTCCTACCATTCTCATTTAACTATACGTCACACTGATTATAGTCTGCGCTAAATCATAAACCAAATGTGTGCTATTGTCTTGAATCGGGCACTATTATATATATATTTCAAGGTCACGCTACCTTTTTGAAGAACAGGAATGCTGTTGAAATTTCAGCAGGCCTCTGCCTTTATTTTCCCTTTAAGTCGCTTGTTGCAAAAGACGGGGAAATGTTACTAGAATGCTGGCATGCTGGCTGCAGCATGAGTAATAATGTTTTCTCTTGATAGGTTCCAAGTATCATTGAGGCTTCCTGAGTCATTTGTTTCTTGAGAGCACTTAGGAGCTCAATAAAGCACCTTTATCGCAAGCCAGCATGAGGCCTCTCCCTCCAGGGCTGGCAACCTTTCAGAAACCATGCATATCTTCATGTGACGTTCGCCAAACTGCCGTGCACTTGAACATTCCTGCTCTCAGACTGCTTCCAGCTACTGCTGCCGTCTGGGGAGGCCACGTTTTGTATCACACCGTGGTCAACGCAATCCTCTAGGTAATACCTTTCCCTTCCTCTCTCCCCTCCTTTCCCAGGAGCTGGAACGAAATGTATTTCATGTGACTATGTCCCGGCCCCTCTATGCTCCATTTACTTTAGCACAAACATACTGTACCAGCTGAAAATATTTTGCAAATACGGCCAGCAGCATCACCCAGAAGCGTTCGAATTTTTATATGTTGGTGTTGCTTTTTAATTGCCTTCGTTTAACTGGGCACAAGATTTCGCTATCTAATGTCTCGGGAACACAATGATCCTCCCCGGGGAGAAGGGGGGAGAGGGAGGAAGAACCGCCAAATATAAATGAAGGTTACATGGCGTGGAGAAATGGAACGCGGTATTTCACTTTGTGTTAAGCACCACTCCAGCACCTGTAATTAACTGCAAATCACTAGGTGGAAGTCAATCCTCCCACTTTATTAAACTGGGCATGTTTTACCTCAGTAGCAGAGAGTGTGTTCATAGCCCTAGCAGGAACTAGCTAAATCTGTGAGATTCTCCCTGCAAGTGACTGTGATTCATGGCCTCCTGCACGTCAAAACGACTAATGCTCCTTCTGTTTATCACGAAACCTCACAGTACTGTTCCAATATTCACGCAAAATTTAGATGTTTTTGGCAATATCTATAAACTGGTCCAAACCGGAGTTGGAGTTAATAGGAAATAACTTTTTGGTTCAACCTTTTAAAGAATACCAATTTCACATTTGCAAGGACAACATTAAATATCTAGGGATACTATTTGCCATGGACAAATTCAATGATATTTGGAATCCATTCTTACAAATACAAATGTAATAGGTTAAGATCTGGTGAAGTACAATAACTACCTTGTAAAGTATAAAGTTTTGGGGTCCCCCCCCTCCTTTTATTTTCCCTTCTACAGTGGTACCTCTGGTTACGAACTTAATTCATTCCGGAGGTCCTTTCTTAACCTGAAACCATTCTTAACCTGAGGTACCACTTTAGCTAATGGGGCCTCCCACTGGCACCACACCACTGCCACACGATTTCTGTTCTCATCCTGAGGTAAAGTTCTTAACCCGAGGTACTACTTCTGGGTTAGTGGAGTCTATAACCCAAAGGGTTTGTAACCCGAGGTGTTCATAACCCAAGGTACCACTGTACATGGATTCTGTTTCTTTTTTTCATATAATTATGTACTTTCTGAACTTTCAATAAAGATGTTTAAAAACTAAACAAAAATATTTAAAAACTAAACAAAAAATAGGCCCCATTAGCTAATGCTTCTTAAGTTCTAGTAATTATTTTTTTTAAAAAAAATGAGATAGCTGCTGAAATGTGAAGACTGATATGCTAACAAATGTCACCGCACACCAAATGTCATATGTAATAATGTGCTCTTTCTCTCCAGTTGGCGAGAAGCTGACAGTGGCATCTGGGAGCTGGATTTCCTAGAAAGTGTCATAAAGCATGGTTGCTTCCACACATCTCCATGAGGCTGAGGTATCTTCTTCACAAACTCTGTTGGGATGAGGCCGAGCCTCCACAATTGTGTGCAGCACTTCACAGCAGTGGCAGCAAGCCTTGTCAAACCTTGCAGCCGTGGTGGCAAACTTTTGCCAGACCTCACGGCGGCAGCAGCAAGCCTCACTGGTCCTTGCGGAAGTGGCAGCAGTGGCCTTCGATGGGCCTCGCAGGGGTGGCAGCGGACCTTGATGGGCCTTGCAGCGGTGGTGGCAGGCCTTGCAAGGCATCATGGCAACAGCAGGCTTTGCCAGACTTCCTCCCAAGGGTGGAAAAAGGGGGTGCGGTGGGGGCAGTCCGCCCCAGGTGTCACCACTGAGAGGGGTGACAAAATGCCGGGAGGCAATCACCACAGGGCCTGCAGTGCGCCCGAGCCACGCATCTCTCCTGGGAGTGACACAGTGGCTTGGGCGCTCATAGGCTCCACACTGCCCCAAACGGTCCACCCACGGCCTCCCCCTCAGCTGTAGGGCGGCTGAGTGGGAGGAGGCAGGCAGAATCTTTGGAGGCCCCATGGAGCGTCCTGCCCCAGTTCACTCCACCATGTGGGTGGCTGGCCCCGCCCCTGGGTGCAGGGCACATGCACCACCCCAGGCGCCTGTTCGGCTTGCTCCGTCACTGCTTCCTCCCACTACTAGTCTCCTCCAAATGAACAACACGCATGATGTCTCATGTGCATGATGGGCCCCCTCATGTTTGGATACAAGTTGGCACCTCTGCTTCCACGCTAGTGATGTCACAACTTTTCATGATGAACTGAAAGCTGGATTGTAATTTCCTGTAGCACTTAATATACGATATTATCTGGCCAAACCAACCTCGATGGTCGAGATCTTTCCATAATGTGTACTCAAGCATATGTCTCATTCAGCAAAGATCCTCTGCAACTTGAATTAGAAGCTTCCTCATTGTGGCTTCAGACTCTAATCGTTTAATCTTCACAATATAAGGGCTTATATAAGGGACGAGGGTGGCACTGTGGTCTAAACCACTGAACCTCTTGAGCTTGCTGAGAAGGTCAGCGGTTCGAATCCCTGCCATGGGGTGAGCTCCCATTGCTCTGTCCCAGCTCCTGCCAACCTATCAGTTTGAAAGCACACCAGTTCGAGTATTACCGTAGGTACCACTATGGCAGGAAGGTAAATGGCATTTCCATGCGCTCTGGCTTCCGTCACGGTGTCCCATTGTTCCAGAAGCTGTTTAATCGTGCTGGCCACATGACCCAGAAAGCTGTCTGTGGACAAACGCCGGCTTCCTTGTCCTGAAAGCGAGATAAGCACCACAACCTCATACTCGCCTTTAACTGGACTTAACTGTCCAGGGGTCCTTTACCTTTTATCTTTACATATCTGACCTACAGAAACCATAAGACCAAGAACTGTTCCCAAGAGAAAGCGAGATCTCATTTCATATGCAGAGGAAAAGCATACCAGCAAAAATGGAAAGAAAATGGAAAAGCACAGGGACTCCTCAAAGTATCTCAAAATAGGTCTTCTTTGCTGTGACAGTTCTTATTCGCATGCACAGAAGCAAGAGCTGCCAAATCTGTGGTCAAGGGAGAATTATCCCATTAATATTATGCTGGCAGCATCCATATCACTTCTTTTGTCTTCCTCTGGTCCACTGAGTCAGTGATCACCCATTGGGATCAGGGTGGGGAGAGACATGTGCCATGTGATCTATAGCTTGTGATTCCAGTGCAGAGTTGGCATTTGACTGAAAACAATCTCCACACGTGCAAAGTGCCAGCCTTAAATGTGGAACGTTGAGGAAGCCAATGGTTCTGCAGCGAACCTGACAGGCAGGACAAGGAGTGTTTTTTCTGCAGTATATAGCAAAAGAAAGTGAGATGTCTGCTAACAAGCAAACAAAATGTTGTGGTTCCTATATTGGGTTATTGGCAGTCATGCCAATGTTATGGTATAATTGAGGATGGTTAGCTTTTCAGTAAGATCTGCAAACATCTCCTTCCTGGCATAAGAATAGCCCAGCTGGATATCAGGCCAAAGGTGCTGCTTTTTTTTTCTTTCAAAAAAATATTCTTATTTACGAATGGTTATTACTTTGTCAAAATATTTTGACAAAGTAATAACCATACATAGATAAGAATAAAAATGTGCACCCCACCACCAAGACCATTCCATTGCAACTATCCAACCTCCCAAAATTTCAACACCTCTTGCAATGATTTGACCCCTTTCCAACTGTACAAATTCTACAAACACCCTCTGTATCTCCTCAAAATCATTCCTCCTGCATATTCCCCGTCTTACCTTAATGGCACATGTTAATTTATCATTAATAGTTATATCCCACACGTCTTTATGCTATTCTCCCATTTTATATTCTGCTTGCCCCTTCTGCTTCCTAGCTATCATAATTTGTGCAGCTGTCAATAAATTTGCGAGCAAGTCATTCATGGCCTGCAAACCTTCCACCCCATTGCAAATTGATAATAATGCTACCTCTGGACTTTCAGTCAGCTTTAACCCAGTGATTTATGTTATCTCCTTAAACACCCTTTGCCCCCCCCCCCAAATTGTACATATTTACACTTCCACCACATTTGGACATAATTCCATGGCATCCCCTCCAACATAACACTAAATATTCCTTGTTTATTTGGTTTCATCTGACTGGAGTTAAATACCATCTCCAAGCTAATTTATAATAATTTTCTTTTATTCTTATAGACAACATTTTCAATGAAGGTACAGCATTTTGTTTTCACAGAAGCCAATCAGATGCCAATGGGATGCTTGCAAACAGAATGCAAGTCCAACACAGGGCTGCTATTTGCGATTCCCAGCTAAATAACTTATTTTCATAGACACGGCGCGGATCTGCACTCAGGGTTTATAACGTTAAGGAAGCGTTAAAGAATGGATGTGTGATGTTCTGCTGGTACAGTTCATAATGCCAGAAGGTGCTGCAGCAAGTGGCAATAGGAAAACAAAAGGGGAAAAACAGAGGTAAGGAACGTTTTTAATTTACCAGTATGCCCTGCGATGGTTTTCCCAGTAGTGATGTATGGAAGTGAGAGCTGGACCATAAAGAAGGCTGATCGCCAAAGAATTGATGCTTTTGAATTATGGTGCTGGAGGAGACTCTTGAGAGTCCCATGGACTGCAAGAAGATCAAACCTATCCATTCTGAAGGAAATCAGCCCTGAGTGCTCACTGGAAGGGCAGATCATGAAGCTGAGGCTCTAATACTTTGGCCACCTCATGAGAAGAGAAGACTCCCTGGAAAAGACCCTGATGTTGGGAAAGATGGAGGGCACAAGGAGAAGGGGACGACAGAGGACAAGATGGTTGGACGGTGTTCTCGAGGCTACCAGCATGAGTTTGACCAAACTGCGGGAGGCAGTGGAAGACAGAAGCGCCTGGCATGCTCTGGTCCATGGGGTCACGAAGAGTCGGACACGACTAAACAACAACAACAACATGCCCTGCGACGTTTTAGAACGATATATCTAATATCATTCAAATAACATTTAAAAGGTCAGCGTAGATCCAGCCATGGTGTCTGTGCTCCTGAAGGTAATATCGTCCCCTCCAACATTCCTCAGAGCAAAATAGGGACATTTTTCCTCCCAACTGACACTCCTTCACCCACTGTTTTTGTCCCTCCCCCGGACATTTCCTTATCACTTCAATCCCATTTTTATTTCATTAGATTCTTTGGTAGATTTACGAAAGGAAAAACACACGCCAATAAAAAAAAAATTAGGAAGAGGCAAGATTAGACAGAGATGCAGAAAGCATTTAACAAAATAAAAATAAAATATCAAGATTCCTTGTGCTCTGCTCCAGTTTCCCTTTCTTCCTGCCCAGGGTGGGCCCTGCCTTCCGCCTGCCCGTCAGAGACTAGGAGGCTGAAAGTGAAAGTTCAGAACAAAAATTATGGAACTTTCAGTTACTGATTCTAATTAGAGAATACACTTGACTTACGATACGATTTTCGAAGATGCATTATTTACAGAAATGTGGCTGGAAATAAATCTAATACACAGAAAATGATAACTCCCCCCCCCCCTATCTGCAGTGACTTTGACACTCGCTGTGGATGATGAAATGACGCCGAACTCATCAACAGTACTGCAAAATGTATTGAATGTCCAAATTTACTGCTACTCCTTAATTACCAAAAAAAAGAGGAGCTTCTTCTCATTCTGCATTTTGAGATCTGCATACCATTTCGAAGCACAGATAGGAACACTTTAAAGGGGGACTGGATATTTTTACTAGGATGGGTCTATTGTGGATTCAAATTGGATGAGGCAAATTCATGGAGGATTAAAGGTACCAGTGGCTCTTATTGTTGGCATCTATCTGTTTCGGGAGACAATGGAAGAAAGAGTATCTGCAGGCATCCAAACCTTCATCGGTCCCGTGATTTCAAGTCACAGATCTGAGAGGAGGTTCTTTAAAAACCCACTGTTTACTGCTGAATCATAGCAAACGGTACTAGGGATTTCTGTAGATAGAAACTTCTTCCAATTCTGGAAAAATTGGCGAAATTTGCAGGAATTTGAGGTCCATTGACCGATTGCCTAAAAAAAACCTCAGCAACTGAATATTAGTTCTAGAAATATGGCAACGCAAAGGAAACAGTGTGTGTTAGAACTTGCCACTGGCTGCAGTTGTTGAGATGGTTCAGACCCATTGTCATATGTGTATAGTGGCACATTTCCTGAACTGTGATGACCACCTTGTCTAGGTCCTTGCCTACAACTAATCCAGAATGCGGCAGCTGGACTGGTGACTGGGAGTGGCCGCCAAAACCATATAACACTAGTCCTGAAAGACCTACATTGGCTCCCAGTACGTTTCTAGGCACAATTCAAAGTGTTGGTGCTGACCTTTTAAAGCCCTAAATGGCCTCAGCCCAGTATACCTGAAGGAGCGTCTCCAGCCCATTGTTCTGCCCAGACACTAAGGTCCAGCTCCGAGGGCCTTCTGGCAGTCCCCCCCCCCCTGTGAGAAGTGAGGTTACAGGGAACCAGGCAGAGGGCCTTCTCAGTAGTGGCACCCACCTTGTGGAACACCCTCCCACCAGATGTCAAGGAAATAAACAACAATCTGACTTTTAGAAGTTGAGGGAAGTTTTTAATGTTTGATGTTTTATCATGTTTTTAATATTCTGCTGGGAGCCGCCCAGAGTGGCTGGGGAAACCCAGCCAGATGGGTGGGGTATAAATAATAATAATAATTATTATTCCATCCACTGGTGCAAGCTGACCTGCCTTTTTCTTGTCTGCAGCTCCTGTCAAACTGTAGGAATTCAAGCCAAAATAATCCAGTAACATCCTCATATCCTTATCTCTGATTGTAACCGTATTGGATTTCGAAATTGTCTTTATATCTGAAATATATAAGGGTCAGGAAACCAAGCCTTACGAGGAGCGCTTGAAGGAGCTGGTCATGTTTAGCCTGCAAAAGAGGAGACTGAGAGCTGATACGATAGCCTTCTTCAAATATCTCAAGCACTATCACATGGAAGAGAGAACAGGCTTGTATTCTCCTCCTCTGCAGGGTAGGATCCAAACCAGTGGCTTCAAGTTCCAAGAAAGGGGATTCCAACTAAACATATAGGAAAACTTTCTGACAGTAAGACCTATTCAACAGTGGAACAGGGACCACAAAGGTCATCTAGAGACAAGTAGATAAATAGGTACCCCTGTGGTGGGAAGGTAAACAGTATTTCCGTGCGCTCTGGTTTCCATCATGGTGTTCCGTTGCACCAGAAGCAGTTTAGTCCTGCTGGTCACATGACCGGGAAAGCTCTCTGTGGACAAATGCCGGCTCCATCGGCCTGAAAGCGAGATGAGCGCCACAACCCCATAGTCACCTTTGACTGGACTTAACCATCCAGGGGTCCTTTACCTTTCCCTCTTTTGCCCAACATAGAAGCCAACTTCTAGGGGCCTTGGGGGCTTTGGCCCCCAGAATAAAATGTTTGAGGGGGCCAGGCCCCCACAAAGTTGATTGGCGTTCCCGTTCAAATGGTGTGCATGCACTGCGTCATATGATCAGTTATGTGGGGCAGGGCTTACCTGGGCCCCCACAATATTTTATTCAAGTTGGCACCGCTGTTGTGGCTCGAACCCTCAGATTGAGTCTCGTGCTCTACCAACTGAGCTGCTCTTTATCGCTGCTGCATTTTGAATCACTTTGAGATGTTGCATAGGAAACAATCCGTTTGTGGAATTGAATAAAAATAAATAAAATAGCAATTCCCAATAAGCAATTCAGACAGCACTAGAGCATGAAGGAATTCCCAACAGTTTAAAGTGCCAGTTTCTGAGTCAAGTGGAGCCCACCAAATCAGTTACAGACATTGCCCTGTATACCAGCCCTGTGCTTTGAGAGCAATGCTTTCCTGAAACCATTTATATATACGTTCATCCATTCATTTGATTTATTGGCCACTAGACACGTAAGAAGAGGAGGCTTGCAAAATTTTGAAAGCCTAAAGCATGACGGAAAACAAGGGGAGAGAAAAAATGCAAACAAAAGCCATGCAGTAACCTCTAAAACAAAGCCAGTAAAACAGCGGAAAACTCCAGCAGCAAAAACGTACCATCGACAAACAGCAAAATCATCATAATCCATCTAACGCCTGGGCGAAGAGATAAGTCTCCACCTGGCGCCAAAAGGATGTTAATGATGGTGCCGGGAGGACAAAATTATTATAACAATATCAGGCCGGTGTACTTTGTTTTTTTTATATATATATAAATATTTTATTGAAATTTTTAAGTTACAATATAATAGACAAACAAAGTTATAACAAAACATAACATACTTTCTTATCTTCTTGTGACCTCCTCACATCTCCCGCCCCTACCTTCCACATTAAAAAAATTTAATCCAGCAAATTATCACCTTACTTCCATCCTTACTGTCTAATTATCAATTAAATTTAACCAAATGTTTATCCAAAATAAAAATTGTTTTTTCTTACATTTTAACTTATCTTCCTACTTCGCTTCATCTATTTTAATGGTGCCAAATTGTTTATAACCAAGCATCCTGCTTAGCATTCATACAGTTTACAATGTTTTTGCAAGTAAATCTTAAATTTTTTCCAATCTTCTTCTACCGTCTCCTCTCCCAGATCTCGGATTCTGCCGGTCATCTCGGCCAGTTGCATATAGTCCATCAGTTGCATCTGCCATTCTTCCAGTGTGGGTAGATCTTGAGTTTTCCAGTGCTTCGCGAGAAGTATCCTTGCTGCTGTTGTTGCAAAGGCCGGTGTACTTTGTTCTAAGCACATTGTAAGAAAAAAACAGGGCATATTGTGAGATTTGGCTAGATGAAGACATTATCTCATGGGGAGAAAATGGGTGTTCGGATTAACCTCTCGTGCATTCAAAACATATAGGAAGGGTTCTGGGGGTCATGCCAACGAACGTCATTCTTTGCACCCACCACCCTGCACGCCAGCCATGCATGTTCTCTTCTTGTAACAAGTCCACTCAACGTTTCCGGTGGGCGGCATTGCGGCCAGGTATCGGGGTCCTTGCAGTGATCCGGCGGGAGGGGGGTGGAGATTGACAACCCCCCTCGTTGCCGTACCAGCTGCACCACCAGGAAATTTAAACCATGGCATTGCCAGGGACCCCTCCTCTCTCACCCTTCACCAGATCTCTCAATCCACCTGCCTTCTTTTTTATCCTTTGCTGTGACATGAACTCACTATGGACAAATGTCAGCCGTCATATTTTTGGTGGAATTTCTTCCACTTGGCAAATTGGCACCAGCCATTTGGTTTCCGCCTACGTCGTAGGAATCGTCACAACTTTGTGAGGTTAGGCATTGGGTAAGATGCGGGTGGCACTGTGGTATAAACCACTGAGCCTAGGGCTTGCCGATCGGCAGGTCAGCGGTTTGAATCCCCGCGGCGGGGTGAACTCCCGTTGCTTGGTCCCTGCTTCTGCCAACCTAGCAGTTCGAAAGCACATCAAAGTGCAAGTAGATAAATACATCTAGCGGGAAGGTAAACGGCATTTCCGTGTGCTGCTCTGGTTCGCCAGAAGCGGCTTAGTCATGCTGGCCACATGACCCGGAAGTTGTACATCGGCTCCCTCGGCCAATAAAGCAAGATGAGCGCCGCAACCCCAGAGTTGTTCATGACTGGACCTAATGGTCAGGGGCCCCTTTACCTTTACCTTTAAGGGTGGCACTGTGGTCGAAACCGCGGAACCTCTTGGGCTTGCCGATTGGAAGGTCAGCGGTTTGAATCCCGTGGCAGGGTGAGCTCCTGTTGCTCAGTCCCAACTCCTGCCAACCTAGCAGTTTGAAAGCATGTCAAGTAGCTAAGTAGATAAATAGGTACTGCTCCGGTGGGATTAATAGTCTGTTGGATAGTCTGTTGCTCTGCCGACAGAGCTATCCCAGATGGGGGACAAAACCAGAATGAGTTGCCTCTGCCTGCCACTGGCTTTGCCTCCACCTGTCATTGGGCTCCCTGATTTCTGACCCACCAGTGCAAATGGGCACCAGCCGCTGCCACCATTAGCTCCTCCTGGGATCCCTGCAGGAGTCCAGGTCCTATTGAGGAGACCCATCTTTTCCTTCAGAAGTGTGACATCTAATAGGCTCCTCTCCTCCCCCGTCCCAGGTTGGGTTCTCTTTAACCTCAATGGATGATTTATTTGCCAGAAACGGCAGACCACGAGTGTGTGGAAAAGGGGAGGCACTTTTTTTCGCCAGCCTTGTTTTTGCTGCCTCCGGTGATGCTTCAGTCAGCTGTTTCTAGGTAATGGGGCTTCTGTGAACAAACAGGGTTATTAGAGTTCATTAAGCTGCTTCTCGATTCACTCCTTGCGCCGTTTCCGGGGAATGATGTCGCTGCGGCAGCAAAGGGACTTGGAAAGAGGCAACAGGTCAAAGGTCTCTGAAAGAGAAGAAACTCACTGGCTGAAAACCAGGAGTGAATCATTCCAGTCATTTGATTTGATTAAAAAAAATCAGCCACAGCTCCTGTAAAACTAGGGCAAGGGGAAGCATCACATTTTGAAATAGACTCCTTTGATTGGGACACATTCGTTCAAATGTTCCAAGCTGTCTCGGAAAATCCCCTCGCTGGCTTTGCGGCTGTCGCTATATATAGCGATAGATATAATATTTTTAATTCACAACTGCGGCCAGCTCTTTGGCCTCCGACAAGTCTAGGGAGATCCTGCCAGTCTCTATCATGTTCCACCTCCATCACGCAGCTTGTCTTGCCGGGCCCTCCAGTTAGTTTATCCATATTTAAAGTGGACAGTCACTTCCAGCTGATCAATGGCAAACCCATGCCGTCGCTAACCGGCTGTAACTAAATAACAGCCAGTTAATCGCATCACTGAGCTGCTACCAATTTCATGCAAAGAGACAAGTGAGTACTTGAGTGGCTCACACTTTAGAAGAAGATGCACTGAAAGGGGGGGGGGGCACTTGGGCATGTGTCCTTCTGATGTCGGAAAGGTCAGCCCTTGGCAGGGTGGATTATGGAGGCCTCAGGACCTTTGCTAGTCTCTTCATCGGCGTGATCTTTTATTATTATTATTAAATTGATATAACACCCTTCACCCAAAGATCTCAGGGCGGTACGTACACAAAACACAAGGAAATAACTAAACCAAAACTAACAGAACAATAACTTTTCCCCCTTCCCACATTTAAAAGGCTGTACAGTGGTACCTCAGGTTACATACGCTTCAGGTTACAGACTCCGCTAACCCAGAAATAGTGCTTCAGGTTAAGAACTTTGCTTCAGGATGAGAACAGAAATTGTGCTCCTGCGGCGTGGCAGCAGCAGGAGACCCCATTAGCTAAAGTGGTGCTTCAGGTTAAGAACAGTTTCAGGTTAAGTACGGACCTCCGGAACAAATTAAGTACTTAACCTGAGGTACCACTGTAGGTTGTTGAATTTATATACTGCCCTAAACCCAGAGGTCTCAAGGCAGTTCACAGAAAAGATCACACCATATATAATCAGGATGAAAGCAACAACCCAATAATACCCCCCTCCCCAGAAAAGAGCCACATTTTAAAAGGGTAAAGGTAAAGGTACCCCTGACCATTTGGTCCAGTCGTGGACGACTCTGGGGTTGTGCGCTCATCTCACTCTATAGGCCGAGGGAACCAGCGTTTGTCCGCAGACAGCTTCCGGGTCATGTGGTCAGCATGACAAAGCCGCTTCTGGTGAACCAAAGCAGCTCATAGAAATGCCGTTTACCTTCCCGCTGGAGCGGTACCTATTTATCTACTTGCACTTTGACGTGCTTTTGAACTGCTAGGTTGGGAGGAGCTGGGACCGAGCAACGGGAGCTCACCCCATTGCGGGGATTCGAACCGCCAACCTTCTGATCGGCAAGCCCTAGGCTCTGTGGTGTAGACCACAGCACCACCCGCGTCCCTTTTAAAAGGGTATAGGATGTCAAACAAAGGCCTGGTTGAAGAGGAACGTTTTTGCCTGGCGCCTAAAGGTGTATAATGAAGGTGCCAGGCGAACGTCCCTGGGGAGAGCATTCCACATACAGGGAGCCATTACAGAAAAGGCCCCTTCTTGTGTTGCCACCCCCAACCTCTTATGGAGGAAGCACAAGAAAAAGGGCCTCAGGTGATGAATGCAGAGTCCAGGACAGTTTATATGGGGAGAGGAAGTCCTTGAGGTCTTACAAAGATGCAGAGCTTTGCTCATCTCTGCTCCCCTCTATTAACTTTTATTTAAAGACGGGGGAGGCATTCCAAATGGCCTTGGGACTCATCTTCTCTGCCAAAACTCAGCGATAGAGGGACATTCCGACCGCAACAGAAAGGTGGAGCCCAGTCGGACGATGCAGCCCTTGACGGGCGCATCTCCCACAAACACTGACCAGGCAACCATTCAGTGAGTGTCAAGATGCTGTCAGCAGCTCCCGGCTGCTTGCCCAGGAAAGTGTAAAGACAAGAAAATGTTTCTTACAGTCCTTTTTATTTCAGACTTTACAGAGAGGCTATAGAACCCAGTCTCTTGGATAATGGCGTTGTCCCAAGTGAATCTCCACACACACACGGTCTCTCCCACTTCCTCATTCGTCATCATCATATACAGGTGCCACCAAGTGCCCTCTGTCTCCAAGCTCTTTGCTCTCCTACTTTTAAAGCTCACCGGGTTCTGGGAGATGATGCATCTGGAATACTTTCCAGTGACAACATGTCAGCCAGCTGCTGCTCCTGCTCTGCCTGCTCCTCCTCTCCCATGATTTCCCAACTTTCCCCCTCCCCTGCCTCTGAGCTGTGACCTCCCACACACCCCTGTTGTAATTCTGAACTGTCTTCCTCTTCCTCCTCCCTGGAAGGGTCAGGATGGGGAGGCGGTCTCCACCAGTCCTCCTCCTCTGCCAGTCCCTGACAGCGAGGGGCCCAGAGACCCCTCCAGCAGCAGGCAGGGTGGGGATCCCTGCATGGGAGCACCCGACTCGCACCCTCTCAAAATCATGCATTGGTGGCTAAGGTCTCTCTGGCCCTCCCTATGCTACGCCCCTGGTGAAAGGAATAATTTGTCATTCTTTTTATAGATTGAGAATCTTCAGTGGGCTAAAAGCAAGAAAACTATATTCCAGTGGTGGCCTGTGCTGAAGGCAGGGAGGCCAAGAGCTGGTGGAGCCACAGCGAATGACTGGTAAACCCAACTAATTCTGGTCTCCCCCGTCCTGAGACTAAGGAGAGACTGTGCTACTCCTCAGACCAGTAGGAAGGAAGGAAGGAAGGAAGGAAGGAAGGAAGGAAGGAAGGAAGGGGACAGATGAGGGTTTCTGGGACAGTTCCCCATTTGCCCTACTGGGTCATCCTCCGCTGCTACATTCTGCCCTCCCATTTGTGCCTTGCCTTGTCCAGATGACAGCCACAGTGTGAGAGAGACACAAGTAAATAGCCCTTCCCGTTTGGAACAGTTTCAGCGGAGTCTTTGCCGCGCTTAGCTGCAGCCCATGATTTAATATGAATGTTGCACGAGAATCGTAGCTTGAATCACTTCAGTTTGACTCGGAGCTGTTTCAAGAGCCATTATGAGACTGTTAGTCTTTATGTCAGTTCCCAGAAATGTGAAAACTCCTCCAGCCGGTCAAAATGCAAGACTATCTGTTGACAATGCGCGACAAAGGGAGGAGAATGAGCTCTGGCATATTCCATTTCTTCCGTTCGTGTGAATAATCGGCCCTCCTGCTCAGAACAGGATCCTGCCTTGCTTGATCTTTTAAGTGGCAAAAATGTTTCAAAAAAGGAAAATGGGATCATGAACAGGAGCAACAGGGTACGTCATGTGAAATTTCAGCGAGAGAATGGTTTTTAAAAAAGAAAAGTGTGGGGCAACATTCCCAGTGAGATTCCAAGGTCCGCAACTTGGATATTTTCAAACGTGGCCTTCAGTGTACCTCCAGCTGATTACCTTTATTTAAGAATTGGCAAATCTGTCCATTTTTGTTTTTCTAATCTTGTTTATTTATATTGTCGTGAGTTGTGGGTGCCAGGGTTTGAGGGTGCCAAATCCCTGGATCTGATAGGTGTTAGAACTGAATCGGTGCTTGGAGTGTTAAAAAGGTTGCCAGGCACTGAATTTAGCAAAGTGTTAACATACAGGCCAAGCCAACTTGCTGTGTTCAGGAAATTGCCTGGGAGATCAAGCCAGTCACCAAAGACAAAGGAAAGGCCATTGGAAAAGTCAGAGGGAGGGGACTCTGTTCCAGACAAATATGGGAGGCCCCCACCCAACCCTACCCCTGAGCTCTGAGATAGCTAGCTGAGAAAAAGAAAAGTGGAGTTAAGGATTGCAATCGCGGCAATATGACACCAGATTTTAAAAACGTGGCTGTCTGTAAAAGTCAGCAAGCTGAAGAGAGTCAGAGCCATGGCTGGTGACAGTTTGAATAACAGACTGCAGCTATGGGAGAAGCAAGACTCTCTTGGACCGTTGTGCTGGGGGTTCCTCCATCGCAGGCTCAGGTTGTATGTATGTGCTGATAAACCATATATCATAAGGACACTACAGTCTCTGCCGTGCCTCAATTTCCAAAAAGAAACACAGACTGGGTAAGCACTTCTGGGATCTTGCACGGAGATCGGGGTGGTGTCTAACAATATTTATAGAACGCCTTGAAATGCCACCAGCTCCTGTACAATGCATACAATAAAACATGGTAAAAACCATACAAAATAATTGTCGTGAAAGTTTAAGGCTTGCCGGCCTAAACAGGTCTTCCAGAGAAACCCAAAAGTCAATAGGGGGGATTCCTGCTTTATCTCTGCAAAGAGAGCATTCCTTTGCTTGGGAGTGTTGGCATTTCAGGCTTGGCTCCTGCTTAAAGCTGGCTGGATCTGTGCAACACGGGATGTCTAATAGCGCTCCTCTGGATCATCTCAGTGATCAAAGAAGCTGGGATGTATGAGGAACGACTGAAGGAGCTGGGTATGGTTTAGCCTGAAAAATAGGAGACAGAGAGGAGTTATGATGTTGTTGTTGTTTAATCGTTTAGTCGTGTCCGACTCTTCGTGACCCCATGGACCAGAGCACGCCAGGCACTCCTGTCTTCCACTGCCTCCCGCAGCTTGGTCAAACTCATGCTGGTAGCTTCGCGAACACTATCCAACCATCTCGTCCTCTGTCGTCCCCTTCTCCTTTCCATCTTTCCCAACATCAGGGTCTTTTCCAGGGAGTCTTCTCTTCTCATGAGGTGGCCAAAGTATTGGAGCCTCAGCTTCACGATCCATACATCACTACTGGGAAAACCATAGCTTTTACTATACGGACCTTTGTTGGCAAGGTTATGATAGCCATCTTCAAATATCTCAAGGGCTGACACATGGAAGAGGGGAACAAGCTTGTTTTCTCATGCTCTGGAGAGTAGGATTGAACCAATGGCTTCAGGTTACAAGAAGGAGATTCCGACTAAACACCAGGAAGAACTTTCTGACAGGAAGAGCTGTTTGACAGTGGAACGGACTCCCTCAGAAGCTTGTGGACTCTCCTTCCTTGGAGGTTTTTAAACAGAGGTTGGCTGGCCATCTGTCACGGATGCTATAGCTAAGATTCCTGCATTGCAGGGGGTTGGACTAGATGACCCTTGGGTTCCTTCCAACTCTACAATTTTGTGATTCTATGAAACTGGGATAAAAGTTCTCAGGTGGCCCTTGAGGTGTGCCAGATATAAGTTTTTCAGGGCCTTGTACAGTGGTACCTCGGGTTATAGATGCTTCAGGTTACAGACTCCGCTAACCCAGAAATAGTACCTCGGGTTAAGAACTTTGCTTCAGGATGAGAACAGAAATCGTGTTCCGGCGGTGCGGCGGCAGCGGGAGCCCCCATTAGCTGAAGTGGTACCTCATGTTAAGAACAGTTTCAGGTTAAGAACAGACCTCCAGAATGAATTAAGTTCTTAACCCAAGGTACCACTGTACACTGGAACCTCTACTCAAGACCACAATCCATTCCGGAGGCCCGTCCTTATGGCAAAACGGGTCACTGGTAGAAGCGCCATTGTGCGCAGGCGCATTCGGTGGCAGCCCACTTCTGCACATGTGCAGACGGTGGCAGCTGCTTCTGTGCGTGCACGAATTGCGGCAAACTCAGTGTTTACTTCCGGGTTTGCCGCTGTCACAACTTGGAACGGGCCTAAGTAGAGCGGGACGTAAGTAGAGGTTCTACTGTATTACCACAAGAGCCGTGAAACTGGCCTGGAAGCGGGCCGTCAGCGCAGATGTTTTTAGCTGAGTTGTTGCAAGCTGCCGGCACCCTTCCCCCATCAGGAGTCTCGCCACTGCATTCTGCATCAGCTGAAACTTCGTGCTCAGTGTTGATCACATTGCACCAATCCGGTAACCAGTGCGTGGACTTGCAGTGCCCAGGTTATCATCATTCAGTTCACCCCATTTCTGCACCAATGTTTGCAATATATATATATTGTCAGAAAAACACATTTGCATTTCCATGCACATTCTGCTCATATGCACAAGAGCAGCTTTTCTTTCCGCTCGCATTGCTCTGCAAAGACGCATCGTGAGCTAGCCCAAGCTCTGTCGTGAATTTGCACCTCTTTCCTTGCCTTCCCCGGCTATTATAGATTACAATCACTCTGGGCACAGCCCATGTCACCTTTCTGTCCTGCACATTCACAGAATGCTGTCGGCACTAAATAAATATTAAACATAAGTGGTAAAACCTCTGCAGGACCATTTAATTTCTTTCGGGATCCATCATTGCCATCTAGTGGAACAAGTTATTATTTCTTCCAAGGGTACCAAAATAGATAATTTTCAGTCTGTTTGGCAGGATGGAAACACGAATGCAGAGACTACGATGAAACAGCAGTAAATTTATGAAACCGGACTTCATAAGGATTAATTATACAGTGGTACCTTGGTTCTCAAACTTAATCCGTACCGGAAGTCTATTCCAAAACCAAAACATTCCAAAACCAAGTCGTGCTTTCCCATAGAAAGTAATGCAAAATGGATTAATCTGTTCCATACTTTTAAAAACAACCCCTAAAACAGCAATTTAACTTGAATTTTGCTATCTACCGAGACCATTGATCCATAAAATGAAAGCAATAAACAATGTACTGCAGTCATACAATCAATCAATCAATCAATCAGTAGCTGAACTGAGTTCCACACAGTCACAAAAACAAAACAAAAAGAGCCGCAAAAACAAAAGCCCGAAATAAATAGCAAAAACAGACAGACTGCAGCGTAACACTCAAAACGGAAGTTTCAAACTCAAATAAGAAGTGTAACACTCAAAATGAAGCATGTTTGGCTTCCGGAAAAAGTTCACAAACAGGAACACTTATTTCCAGGTTTGCACTGTTTGTGTTCCAAGTTGTTTGAGTACCAAGGCGTTTGAGAACCAGAGTACCACTGTACTAGATTTGGACCTGGTTTCATAATCAGAAAGAATAAGTCAAAGTTGTCTGCTTTCCAAACTTTGAGTGACAGGTACCCCATTGATATCTTATTATTTTTTATCAGCCGTCTTATTTTGCAAAATTGGATCTTCCAACTTTGACATTGTGCTTTTCAGTCTATCGATCTGATGGGTGTAGGACTACAGATTCCAATATTCAATGAAGATGGATTTATTTATAAGATGTGTTTATTTATTTTAATCTTTGGCTGCCCCCACTGTGTTCAAAGTAGGGAGGAATATAGCATCCAGGATTTTGCAAGTAGCACCACAGATGCTAAGCCCAACTGTATCACACTTAGCACCGTAGCTCAAGAGATAAGATTTGGATCTGTTGTGCTAGACACTTGGCTGACTGGGTTGGTGTTTTGGGTTACAGACTCCGCTAACCTGGAAGTAGTACCTCGGGTTAAGAACTTTACCTCAGGATGAGAACAGAAATTGTGTGGCGGCAGTGGGAGGCCCCATTAGCTAAAGTGGTACCTCAGGTTAAGAACGGTTTCAGGTTAAGACCGGACCTCCAGAACGAATTAAGTTCGTAACCAGAGGTACCACTGTATTATAAAGGATGCAGGAGGAAATGATTAAAAATAGGACCAACAAAGGGGAGGATGGAAGTCCAGGAGATTCCTTGGAATCTTATTTTTATGTTGTATGTTGGATATGTGATTGTAAAACTTTAATCTGAAAAACCAAATAAATAAACTTATAAAAGTAAATGTAAAAACCAATATCTTTTTGCAGATCGGTACCGTCACAAGTATGTTCACCTTCACAGCGTAGGTTGCACACCTCTGCTGCAAATTCCAGCCTGCACAGGAGTCCCCGCCTCCAGAACCAGCTGAGCCGGGGCTGGGGCCTGAGACTGAAGGGTCCTCACCTGTGCTGGATCCTCAGGTGCAGGCACCAGCTGAGTCTCCTCTGGCTCCTGAGGTGATGGAGGACCCATTGCCTGCAGGTGCTCCACTCTCAGCCCCGTCAGGGGAAGCTGAGGTTGCCTCTGGGTCCAGTAACCATTCAGCCTCTCCTGAGCTGCAGAGGCTCAGAGCAGAGAGGCGGAGGGAACTAAGTTCCCACAGGAGGAGTGCTCACCTCCACACCAGGAGAGGCGAGTCACCTGTGGACCGGGGTTATATGCCTCTGGGCAGATAAAAGCCAGTCAGCCCCAGTCTCTTGACCCTTGACCCTGACTCCTGAACTTTGACCCTTAACGCTTTGACTCCGAACTTTGACCCCTGAACTTTGACCCCTGACCCCTGGCTTTGACCCGCGACCCCCTGAACTTTGACCCCTGATCCCCGAACTTCGACCCCAGACCCCTGACCTTTGACCCCTGAACTTTGACCCTTGACCCCTGAACTTTGACCCTTGACCCCCCTGACCCATGACCCCCTAACCCATAACCCATAACCCCTAACCAACGGAAGTTCCCAGCATACTGTGCTGAAATGTAAACTGACATGTGACACACAACAATTCCACATGCCTGTTCCTTAAGGTGGAATGGAAATGTCAGAATAGGCCTAGCCCCTAGCCCTTAACCCTTAACCCTGACCCTTGACCCTCGACCCCCTGACTCTTGACCCTTGACCCTGACTCCTGAATTTTGACCCTTAACCCTTTGACCCCTGAACTTTCACCCTTTGACCCTGAACTTTGACACCCCTGAACTTTGACCCCTGACCCCTGGCCTTTGACCCCCTGACCCCTGAACTTTGACCCTTGACCCCCTGACCCCTGACCCCCCTAACCCTTAACCCATAACCCCTAACCAACAGAAGTTCCCAGCATGCTGTGCTGAAATGTAAACTGACATGTGACACACAACAATTCCACATGCCTGTTCCTTAAGGTGGAATGGAAATGTCAGAATAGGCCTAGCCCCTAGCCTCTAGCCCTTAACCCTTAACCCCTGACCCTCGACCCATGACCCCTGAACTTTGACCCTTGACCCTGACCATTAGCCCTTAACCCCTGACCCCTGAACACTGACCCTTGACCCCCTGACCTCTGGCCTCTAACACCTAATCCCTAATGTCAGAATAGGCCTAGCCCCTAGCCCCTAGCCCCTAGCCCTTAACCACTGACCCCTGACCCTCGACCCCCAACCCTTGACCCTCGACCCCTGACCCCTAACCCCTAACCCTTAACCCCTAATCCCTAACCAACGAAAGTTCCCAGTATACTGTGCTGGAATGTAAACTGACATGTGACACACAACAATTCCACATGCCTGTTCCTTAAGGTGCAATGGAAATGTCAGAATAGGCCTAGCCCCTAGCCCCTAGCCCTTAACCCTTAACCCCAGATCCTGACCCCTGACCCCCAGAACTTTGACCTTTGACCCCTGAACTTTGACCCTTGACCCCTGACCCTTTACCCCTGACCCTTAACCCTTAACCCCTAACCAACAGAAGTTCCCAGCATACTGTGCTGGAATGTAAACTGACATGTGACACACAACAATTCCACATGCCTGTTCCTTAAGGTGGAATGGAAATGTCAACAAACTCCCCACATTAACTGGGGGGCAGCTTTTGCATGGTCACATGCATGCCCCACCCCAAGACTATGAGATTCCCGACAAGGTAGCCTGGCTTCGCCTCTCCCCCACTGCCTGAGCTTGGTACCTTGAGGTTCCCACCTAGCCTCGACAATTAACTAATCCCGGCTGGGGGGTGTTTCCAGGGGAGTTGGTCAGGTAGAGTTAGGGCCGCCCCACACTCACAATAGAAGGTGTAGCTTGCCTGTTAGTCCTCAGTTGGCTCCAGATCTTCCGCCACCCTGCCCTTCCTCAGTTTATGCCTTCTTTCGCAGTTTAAACTTCTTCTTTACAGCTATGCGGGCGCTGCTGCGCTCGTTGGTGGTTGCTGTTGAGGGACCAGAATGGAATTTCCCTGCATTGGCAGGTTTTCCCTTCCCTATAGCTCCTGGACCGTCTAGAGGAACTGGGGGGCACTGTTATACAGTGGTTCTGCTCCTTCCTCCTGGGCCATGTCCAGAAAGTGGTGGTGGCGGATGAGTGTTCAAACCCCTGGGCCCTCACTTGTGGAGTGCCTCAGGGTTCCGTCCTCTCCCCCACCGAGACCATATAACACCAGTCCTGAAAGAATTGCTTTGGCTCCCAGTATGTTTCTGAGCACAATTCAAAGTGTTGGTGCTGACCTTTAAATCCCTAAACAGCCTTTGCCCAGTATACCTGAAGGAGCGTCTCCACCCCCATCGCTCTACCCGGACATTGAGGTCCAGCTCTGAGGGCCTTCTGGTGGTTCCCCCACTGCGAGAAGCAAAGCTACATGGAATCAGGCAGAGGGCCTTCTTGGCAGTGGCACCCACCCTGTGCAACACCCTCCCATCAGATGTCAAAGAGATAAAGAACTACCTGACATTTAGAAGTCATCTGAAGGCAGCCCTCTTTAGGGAAGTTTTTAATGTGTGGCATTTAAATGTATTTTAATCTTTGTTGGAAGCCGCCCAGAGTGGCTGGGAAAGCCCAGCCAGATGGGTGGGGTACAAATAATAAAATTATTATTATTATTATTATTATTATTATTATTATTATTATTATTATTATTAGAAAATAATTATTAATTATTTAACAATTAAATTACATTTAATAATTATTATTATTATTAATTATTTAATAATTTAATAATAATTATTAAATAATTGGCAGGGATGTTATGACACGTGCAATGTGGAATGTGGAATGTGGTTTAAAGGAAATTTTTATTTTAATGTTTGAAATGGTTAAAGTTAAAATGTATAAAATTATGTAAAACCAATAAAAAAATGTTATTAAGAAAATGCAAGAAGATGGCAATGAATGTGTGTAACAAGGGTGCTTTGCTATCCCTATTGGCATCCTAGTCTGGAGTAATTGTGGCTTGAAACCACTGTTCCATACTTTCAACCAGATTATCTGACAGCATCAACAGTCATTTTAAGGCCCACAGTTGACCTGTGCCCAGGCCAGACCAGACCAGGCGTAGCAGAATTTTTGCAGTTCCTTGCTTTCAGCATCAGCTGTTCATTGGATAATACAGTGGTACCTCAGGTTACAGATGCTTCAGGTTACAGACTCCGCTAACCCAGAAATAGTACCTCGGGTTAAGAACTTTGCTTCAGGATGAGAACAGAAATCATGCTCCGGCGGTGCGGCGGCAGCGGGAGGCCCCATTAGCTAAAGTGGTGCTTCAGGCTAAGAACAGTTTCAGGTTAAGAACGGACCTCCGGAACGAATTAAGTACTTAACCCGAGGTACCACTGTATTCTTCTAAATTCTCCAAAGCCTGTAAATAAGGAAGAGGGATTAAGGGCTGATTTAATTAAGTTAAAAGCTCCATGTGGTCCCAGCTTTCAAAATAAAACAGGAAAAAGCTTCAAATCGCGTCCTCACTTTGTACATTTCAGTTTCAGTGCTGTAGAGCTAGGGCTGGACAACAGGATAGTGTCCAGAATAAGTTTTGCTACACGTTTTTTTGGGAGGGGGCGGGGAGGCAGAACTTGACATGAGGGTGCTGAGACAGCTTCCTGTTACTCACAGTACACGGTTTGACCCTTAAACGAAGCACACCGATAGCATTGTAACTGTTGCTTACATGTGTATTCGGCAGGAGTGATGGGGGAGAAAATCAGTTCACAATTTAGCGTGAAACCTTTCTAATACACACTTCCCAAAATATGCAAACGGGAAATTTCCGTTTTTCAATTTCTATTCTTCTAAGGGCTCTGCTTTAACTGTTCCAGACCCCAGTGTGTGGGAAAGAGGCTTCACACATGCAACTTGTACATGTCAGATCAACAGGTAGTCAGCCAATTGATCTCCAAGCTAGCCACATTCCCTACAACATTCCTCCGATGAAAACAGGGACATCATATTCCATATTCTCCAAACATTTCTCCAATGAAAATAGGGATGTCCTATTCTATATTCTCCAACATTTTGCTGATGAAAATAGGGCCTTTTCAGTACTGGTCCCGACTTGGTGGAACACTCTGTCACATGAGACTAGGGCCCTGCAGGATTTGACATCTTTGCGCAGGACCTGCCAGACAGAGCTGTTCTGCATGGCCTTTGATTTGGACTCAGTCTCACCCTTATATTTCCCTCCCCTTATGGTTTTGATCTATGGGCTACTTTTAAAATGAGGCTGCATTTTAAATTGCATTTTAACCTGTATTTTATATTGGTGTTTTTTTCCTATTATGTTTTTTTCCTATTACTGTAATTTTACTGGCCGGGGAGGGTGGGGTATAAATATTATTATTATTATTATTATTATTATTATTATTATTATTATTAATTATTGTTATTATTATTATTATTATTATTATTATTCCATATCAGACGTTTCTCCGATGACAATAGGGACGTCCTATTCCATATCCTCCAGCATTCCTCCGATGAAAATAGGAATGTCCTAAGGAAAAGCGGGACATTCCAGGACCACATCAGAAACCAGGACAGCTTCTGTGAATCTGGGACTGTCCTTGGAAAGTAGGGACACGTGGAGGGTCTGTAGCCTGCATTTTGGTTGTGTGAACAGGCCTCATATTTCTCATGTAGAAAGGTAACAAGCTATTCACTGAAGTGTTTAAGAGACACCTGGGGGGAAATCTAGCTATGTGCTTTCCTCTGAAATAACAGAATGCAGATAACTTGGGAGCATGCATGTCCCTACTTACAGTCTGACATCTCATGAGACGTTTAGAGGAAGGTGTCATGTCATCTTGCTCTGAAGATTATCCGCACGAATCAGGTGTCTGAGAGCATCTTCGGCGTGCAAAATGAAGTGTCCTTCATGACCGTGGACAATTCCTACTGAGAAAGTACATTCAAAGTCTCTCAGCCCCACTCACCTCACAGAGTGTTTGTTGTGGGGGAGGAAGGGAAAGGAGATTGTTAGCCGCTTTGAGACTCCTTAAAGGGAGTGAAAGGCGGGATATCAAATCCAAACTCCTCTTCTTCTTCTTCTTCTTCTTCTTCTTCTTCTTCTTCTTCTTCAAATGAGCCACCCTCCTGCAACTGCCCATAAAAAAATAATGATGATACATTCTGAGACTCTGCACAAGCCCTCCTGAGGAGAAGCAAAGTGACACACAGACAGGTTTGCTCCCGATGAGAAAACAGGACAGATTAATAGAGTTTGTTTTGTTTTTTAATCTTTCTGGAGGGAAAAGGACATCAGGAGAGGGGAAACAGGAAGGTTTTGTTGCAATGATCTCTTCCGTTTAAAATAAAAAAAAACTTGCAAGCTCTCCTATAGAACAGACTAGATGAACTATAGGGAATACGCAACTATATGGTTAAAAGAGTGGTGGTGTTGTTTAGTTGTTTAGTTGTGTCCGACTCTTCGTGACCCCATGGACCAGAGCACGCCAGGCACTCCTGTCTTCCACTGCCTCTCGCAGTTTGGTCAAACTCATGCTGGTAGCTTCGCGAACAGTATCCAACCATCTCGTCCTCTGTCGTCCCCTTCTCCTTGTGCCCGCCATCTTTCCCAACATCAGGGTCTTTTCCAGGGAGTCTTCTCTTCTCATGAGGTGGCCAAATTATTGGAGCCTCAGCTTCAGGATCTGTCCTTCCAGTGAGCACTCAGGACCAATTTCCTTAAGAATGGATAGGTTTGATCTTCTTGCAGTCCATGGGACTCTCAAGAGTCTCCTCCAGCACTATAATTCAAAAGCATCAATTCTTCGGCAATCAGCCTTCGTTATGGTCCGGCTCTCCTTCATGAATCACTGCCTTGCCATGGTGAAGGGGCTTGAATAACTCGGAGAAGCTATGAGCTATGCCATGCAGGGCCACCCAAGGTCATAGACAGGTCATAGTGAAGAGTTTTGACCAAACGTGATCCACCTGGAGGAGGAACCGGCAAGCCACTCCAGTATCCCTGCCAAGAAAACTCCATGGACAAAGACAACAGGCATATAAAAGAGTGGTAGATAAAAAAACAACAACTGGTTTTGCACTCCGGGCCACTGAGCCCACCTGAACCTCGAGCGACTTCCTAGCCCTTTTTGCACGGAGTTGCTGTTTTCCCCCTTCTGCTGCTGCAGAAGAAGAGGAGTTTGGATTTGATATCCTGCTTTATCACTACCCAAAGGAGTCTCAAAGTGGCTAAAATTCTCCTTTCCCTTCCTCCCCCCACAACAAACACTCTGTGACGTGAGTGGGGCTGAGAGACTTCAGAGAAGTGTGACTAGCCCAAGGTCACCCAGCAGCTGCATGTGGAGAAGCGGAGACGCGAACCCAGTTCACCAGATTACGAGTCTACCGCTCTTAACCACTACACCACACTTGCTCTGTACCCTATCTTTTATATATCAAATTGTAACCACAATATTATTTGGGGATGCATGGGGGAGAGCTAACTGTGCAAGGTTCTTCCTTCAGACCTTCCACCCACTGTTGAAAGTTGAGGGGTAAAGCCCACACAGAGAGTGTGTGACCATGTGGGGGCTGGGGAGGTTTGCATGGCTAGTTTCTAAATTATACATACATACATACATACATACATACATACATACATACATACATGGGACACGGGTGGTGCTGTGGGTTAAACCACAGAGCCTAGGACTTGCCGATCAGAAGGTCAGCGGATCAAATCCCCGCAATGGGGTGAGCTCCCGTTGCTCAGTCCCTGCTTCTGCCAACCTAGCAGTTTGAAAGTACATCAAAGTGCAAGTAGATAAATATGTACCTCTCCAGCGGGAAGGTAAACGGCGGTTCCATGCGCTGCTCTGGTTCTCCAGAAGCGGCTTAGTCATGCTGGCCACATGACCCGGAAGCTGTAGACTGGCTCCCTCAGCCAGTAAAGCGAGATGAGCGCCACAACCCCAGAGTCATCCACGACTGGACCTAATGGTCAGGGGTCCCTTTACCTTTACATGCATACATACCTACCTACCTACCTACCTACATACATACATACATACATACATACCCCACCCATCTGAACTGGGTTTCCCCAGCCACTCTGGGCAGCTCCCAACAGAATACGAAAAACATCAAACATTAAAAACTTCCCTAAACAGGGCTGCCTTCAGACGTCTTCTAAAAGTCAGATAGTTGTTTATTTCCTTGACATTTGATGGGAGGGCGTTCCACAGGGCGGGCAGCACCACCAAGAAGGCCCTCTGCCTGGTTCCCTGCAACCTCACTTCTCGCAGTGAGGGAACCACCAGAAGGCCCTCGGAGCTGGACTTCAATGTCTGGGCTGAACAATGTCTATGTTCACCCCCCCCCCCTACATATAGCACCAAGCAAAACCCAAGACTGTTTTGCCACGCAAATTGATTATCCGTTTTATAAATTCCCGAGGAAAGTTTGTAGCCTTGATATTTATGTTGCATACTCATTTCTAGTAAACACAGAATTAACATTCATTCAATTACTTATCTGTATAATGAGACTTAACATTCTTTCCAGGATCTATAGTTCTTAAGGCATTTTATCTCAGCAGGTTTCTGTTGTAAACGTGCTTTTTCTTGCTAGGGCAACACTAATTTCCAGAAAGCCATCAAAACAAATTATGCCAAGATTTATCGGACAGTCTGCCATGGGTATGCAGAATTAGACCATCTATCACCATCCTCAAAATGCAGTATTATGCATGCGTTTGCCAACTTCGCAGCAGATGGGTTCGTTTTCCTAAGCTATGGATACAATTTTCCATTATATGCACACACCCCGTGTGACATCTAATTACAGGATAAAAATTACTCCGGATTCCTAAAAGCACAAATCCAAGCAAGCCAGTTTGCATTGGCAAAAGAATGCAGCACTCCCTCAAAGGTTAATGTCATAATGAAAACGCAGTAGGAATCTGGCTGAGTGATTTCTGCAGCCTTCCTAGACAGCAGCATGCAGGTTGGTTCTTCCTTGCGTATTTTAACCGTCCTCTTGTACACAGAAAAGAAGAAGAAGAAGAAGAAGAAGAAGAAGAAGAAGAAGAAGAAGAAGAAGAAGAAGAAGAAGAACTCTTGTACACAGAAAAGAAGAAGAAGATGAAGATGAAGATGAAGATGAAGAAGAAGAAGAAGAAGAAGAAGAAGAAGAAGAAGAGAGTGGGTTGGGGAGAAGAGCGAAAGGATTGCCCAAAACATTTCCAAGAGTCAAGTGACGATTCTTAATCTGCGTGAGAAAATAACCGGCATTAACTAAGCCAGTGTCAAATACACGGGGTTCTCCATAGGATTGGGAATGTGATCCTTTAAACACGTGTGGAACGCTAAGGGGGCAAGTCGGTTTTTCTTTTTAGGGGGGTGGTTAACGGCTGACTGTTTGGTGTGTGCCTTATTTTGAGTTTTCTTAGCCAACTTGTGAGGGTAGGAAGCAAATCCGTCAAATGAACTAATAAATAAAATTATAGTAGCAGCGAAAGTGGATCTGTTAGAGCCGTGGTTCCCAATGGCACACGTCCCACAGGGGGGAAATTTAGTTTTTAAGGGGGGCAATTCGAGAATGAGTTATTAACAGTGAATGGGCTTTTAGGCTTCCTCCACGTGAATAGCAATTCACTTTTTGAATAATAAGTATTATATGTTAACAGGGGGGCGGTTCAGGATTTTAGAGATACTTAGCTGGGGCATGGCCAAAAAAATGTTGGGAACCACTGTGTTAGAGCGAGTGGGGTCTATTGGGGCCCCACAACTCCCAGTCTGCCTGCACCCAGCTCACATTTGCCGGCTTTCGTACTTACCATGGTGCTAGCTCCTTAATCTCAGTGTTGTTGCCCTTGTAGAATTTAGCAAGAAGGAGGATTGGGGGGGGGGGTTGCACTTTATTGGGTCTACTTGCCATTCCCTCTGGCGCCACCTACTGTTGGCCTCCCAGCATTCAGCCCTACCATTCCCAATGAGCACCAGCCACCACTGTTCAGCGGGAGAAGTTGCTGCCATTGTGTTGCCCACCTTTCCAGCTCCTATTCTCATATTCCTCCCTGATGTCAGGGGCCGGGCAGAGGAGGAGGACCACCTCCCCATCCTGACCCTTCCAGGGAGGAGGAAGAGGGAGACAGGCTAGATTTACAACAGGGGTTTGAGAGAGGTCACAGCTCAGAGGCGGATGAGGGGGAAAGTTGGGAAATCATGGGAGAGCCGGAACAACCCCCAGCTGACACGTTGTCATTAGAAAGCATTCCTGATCCTCCATCTCCCAGAACCCGGCGAGCCTTAAAAGTAGGAGAGCAAAGAGCTCAAAGACAGAGGGCACGTAGCAGCACCTGTAGGAAAGATGAATGAAGAAGTGGAAGATTCACTCAGGACAACGCCATTATCCAAGAGGCTGGGTTCTATAGCCTCTCTCTCTTTTTCCTTTCTCCAACTGTGATGAGGCTGCATTTTAATATTTTAATGTTTCAATATTTTAATTGTTGTATTTTAATCTTGTTTTTAAGTTTGTATTCATTCAACTTGTTTTTATTATTGCTTGTTAGCCACCCTGAGCCCGGCCTTGGCTGGGGAGGGCGGGGTATAAATAAAAATTATTATTATTATTATTATTATTATTGAAATAAAAAAGGACTGCAATAAACTTTCCCTCGTTTTTATACTTTCCTGGGCAACCCATTTGCTATGGAGAAAAACTGAAGTCCCAGGTCAGTGGAGGAGGGAGCGTTGTGAAGCCTGGGAAGGAACGGAGTGGAAGGCTTAGAGGCATTTATCTGATAAAGGAAGGGGTCATCTGTGTTGCTGCCATCCCTGTTGCCAGCAAAGAGAATCACACCTTGACTCAATTACAGTTTGGGGGTTTCCCCACCCAACCCATAAAATGGTGTCAAAGAGCCATGAAATATCATGGGGAAGGCGGGCAGCTGGCATCCTCTCAAAACGGAGTCCTCAGCTAAAATATTGTAGCCTCTTAAGGCTTCCTTGGCACAGCAATAAAGGAAGTGCTGCAACAGAGAAGCGACGGTCAAAGAAACGTTGCCATCAATTATTCACATCATAAAATCTAATGGTACATAGAAGACGGGGCACTTTGTAAGATGAGGAGGAGGGAGAGACACGAGACAAATCAGGAATAGCAATCCATCGGCCCTGTGGTCTAAACTGCTAAGCCTCTTGGGCTTTCTGATCAGAAGGTTGGCGGTTCGAATCCCTGCAATGGGGTGAGCTCCCGTTGCTCTGTCCCAGCTCCTGCCAACCTAGCAGTTCGAAAGCATGCCAGTGCAAGTAGATAAATAGGTACCACTGCGGCGGAAAGGTAAACAGCATTTCTGTGAGCTCTGGTTTCCATCACAGTGTTCCGTTGTGGCAGAAGCAGTTTAGTCCTGCTGTCCACATGACCCAGAAACCTGTCTGTGGACAAACACCAGCTCCCTCAGCCTGAAAGTCAAATGAGCACCCCAACCCCATAGTCGCCTTTGACTGGACTTAACCATCCAGGGATCCTTTACCATTTACCTTACCTATTGGAGGGTATGGAGTCATGCTACCCCTGAGCCACGGATATAAGTAACTAGACAACCTTTGACATCTGAAGGCAGCCCTGTATAGGGAAGTTCTTTAATGTTTCATGTTTCATGATGTTTTAATAAATGTTGGAAGCCACCCAGAGTCGCTGGGACTATCCAGTCAGATGGTTGAGGTATTATTATTATTATTATTATTATTATTATTATTATTATTATTTAGGACATCTCTATTTTCATTTGGAGGAATGTTGGAGTGTATCTTAACCTACCCAATTCCTGTGGTTTTCCTCAGAGGTCCTTCTCAAATTGACTCCGAGGGAAGTACTAAGGGCAGCAACATGAAAATGGGCCTTTACAGTTGTGGCTACCCCAGGAAAGGATGCCTGGAGCCATCACTGCCCGCTTTTAGGCACCAGACCAAAACCTTTCTGATCACCCAGGCTCTTGATGTAAAATCAGAAAGTACTGAGATATGATTCTTGACCTGTTTGCAGCACCCATCTTGTGGCGGCATGGGCAGGACTCATGCCTTTTTATGACTAGTGACGGATGAGCATTTCTTGGTATTTTGCTTTGCAATTGTTTTTAATACAGTCGAACCTTGGAAGTCGAACGGAATCTGTTCTGGAAGTCCGTTTGACTTCCAAAAGGTTCAGAAACCAAGGCACGGCTTCCGATTGGCTGCAGGAAGCCACACCAGAAGTTCGGGTTGCAAAGATCATTCACAAACCGTAACACTAACTTCCAGGTTTGCGGCATTCGGGAGCCAAAACGTTTGACTCTCAAGGCGTTCGTCAACCAAGGTACAACTGTACGTGGTTTCAAAGCCTCTCGTGTTATTCGTCTCTCATTAACCTTGAAGTTGTTTGGGGACACATTTTGTACGAAAAGCCCCGAAAGAAATCTATAAATAATAAACAAATAAAAGGATACCTGGTGTTCCCTGTTAAATAAAATTAAATCTGCGGTGTGGCTGTTTCAAACACAAGGAGTGAAACCCAGGAAGTGCTGAACATCAGTAGCTATAATGACCATTGCATGATCCCTTCTTGTTCCTTAGAGAAAAATAAATATACACACATTATAGCCCAATTCTCACTACAGAGCAATACAACCCTTTGCAGGCATGTTTATGAGCAAAACAAAGGGCTTTTAGACATATATATCTTGACACCATCTTTGTGGAAATTGTAAACCAGGGACACATTTTTCTCACCATGCATTTAAACCGTTAAATCATAACCATAGGAAGGAATGCACTCACATTTTCTTTTACTCTCTCTCTCACAGGCTTTTCCTAATACATTGAACAGATAATTATATCTGGAGTCTTTTCAGAGTCTGACCTGCAGTTGCCTCTAAAGCTGTGGCGCACGTGGTCGAAACAAGTGAATTTGGGATTGATCCTTGCGATTATAGAAGCTTAATAAGTTATAAGCTACACTGTGAGCTCCACAATGCAAGGTTTTCTTGGCCAGATTTTAATATTTTTTATTTTTGAAAAAGGAAAAGGAAAATAGAATCACTTGATCAACGAAATTTGGAATAAGAAAGCAAGAAAATTCCCCAGGGAACGATGTTGGGCAGTACATTCTCACGTGGAAAAGGCAAAACACATTGCCGGGTATATAAATAACACAGCCACCAGGAACTCCCCAAAATGGCTAGACACAAAGTAGAGTTTATCGACTCAAGTTTGGTTGGTTTGTTGCGTGTCGAGGTCCCCAGGGCCACCCCAATAACTCACACATCACACAGAATTTTTGTTTAAGGTTTTTGGCATAATTTTGGCCACAACTTTATTAAAATACAAAAATGTGAGTGGTTGCTTAGGCATTGGTTGCGACTATCTGCCCCTACCATGGGGGACAGACTGACATTCCGCACGATGCGAAAGTCAGAAAAGGTGAATACACTTGGGGGTAGCGACGGAGCAGGGAACCTGCCCTCAGCCCTCCCCAAATGCAACCAGGAGCTCATTGCTATGGCCCGAGCCCCCTTGACAGAGTGGACAAGCAATAGTTAGCCCCTGATTCCTTTAACGGAATCCCTTCCAGCAGCAGCATTAGAGGGGCAGGCACAGCCAATCCATGCCCAACCAACCAAACCATAAACCAATGCTTAACCGCGAACCTACAAGTTGTGACAATTTGCTATGCAGTAGGCAAAAACCAAATGGCCCCAGCCAATCAGCCAGATGGACAAAATTCCTACTGGGCCCCTGCCCCAAGAGCATACGACCCCATGACAGGCATAGCAAGGTCAAAGCGAACAACCCTAATTCTAGGGAGGGGGGACGGGCAATCCGATGCACGGGGCGAAAAGAGGAAGCTCTACGCCTCGTGCATGGAGTTTTAGCATTTCTGGCTGTCAATCAACAAATGACAACATTAACTTCTTCCCAACAACAAGGGAAGCCCCAATCGCATCAGTGGCCAATGATCAATTAGCCTGCCCCAATCTTTGGAGTGTCCTGGCGGCCCCCACCACAACACGTGCTCTCCATGAAGGAGAACACGCTTTGCTGGTTTAATATGATAACACTTGCAACCTACGAATGGACTGCTTACAGATATAGACTCTGCATGGATAAATACAACAATATTTGGAACGAGTTTATACAAAACATTGTAAACTATTAATATCTCTATTTGTACTAGGATAATAATCAAATTTATAAAAGAATGTATTGTCAGGGTAACTTTTGTATCTATTCATATAAAGCCCCCCCCCCCTGCACCATTCTGTGTTTTGTTCTTTTTCCTTCTTTTCGTATCACTTTACTGATTTGATTTCTTTTCAATAAAATATGAATGAAAAGAAGAATTGCTAGAATTTCCCAGGTAAGCTGGTGAGAGATCACTGTAGGATAAACAGTTGGTTCTATGTGGTTCAGATCTGCTGAAAGATCCAGCACACTCTCAAAACGCTCTTTGCGGGTGTGATTTATTAATGCTTGCTTATTGTTCTAATATGGGTCTCATGATCCAAATCGTGGGGGGACAAATCTACAAACTTTCATTCCCGGACTTGGCTCAGGGATATACTGTACAAGCTGGCAGGTTTTGTTTACTCTGTCTCATAAGCTTACCCACACAGAGCACTTTTTAATATGCCTCAGAAGCTATTGCAGGGATAATAAATGGTACTGATCAGAATGCTGTATGGTCTTGTTTGATTGACTGCTATCAATTTCCTTTGCGGACAAGCTATTAAGGAAATGACTTCTTGAAAGGCTGTGTGAAGGAAGGCATAGGTTTAAATGGCATGCACCCGAACAAATGACAGCGGGGTCCACCAGACTGGCACAAAAGACGGACTCAAGATGGCTGTTTAGCTCTGGTTTTCCAGCCACAATCCTGGCTTTGAACACTGTGACTATTAAATTCTGCTGCTCTCTGCGCCAAAAAACGCCATAGCTGGTTCTTTTTATCACATGTGATGGTTTTATAATAAGGTTAAAGCCTACTGGGAAATGATATAAAGTGGTACTGAGGCATCTGATCACGGCCTGTATTTTAAAATGAACTTAAAAATATATATATTTGCAGATGCTTGTGTGTTTTAATGCCAGGCAGAAGACCAGCTGTCTAAAAGACTGGCAGATGTTTATCTTCCTGGACAAGGGCCCCCTTGATTTATTGCAGGAGACGTACCTCAGGGTTGTAAAAGGGAATTACAGGCTGGAAGCAAAAGGTCACACTGACCATACAAATTACAGAATACAATCAAGCTGCAATTAAGAGTTGGTAAATAGTAAGAATTATTGTGCCTCCCATTAGAAACTTGAGTCACAGGGTAAACGGCAAGAGCTAATGGAAACAGCAGATGGCTAGGGAAAGATGCTTCTCTCTGAAGCCGCTTTGAAGCTTCAGAGAACTTAGAGAATTTAGCTTTTACTAAGTTCCTTTTTTACTTTGAAAAGGCCTTTCCTTTCCTTCAAAAAAGCTATATATGTTAATGTATGAAATATATTGGCTTAAATGTAATTATGCAAAGGATTTAGAAAGTAAGAAATGTTAGATTCTTATGTTAAATTCTTATTTCATAGAATCATATAGTTGGAAGAGACCACAGGGGCCATCGAGCCCAACCCCCTGCCAGGCAGGAAACACCATCAGAGCACTCCTGACATATGGTTGTCAGGCCTTTGCTTAAAGACCTCCAAAGAAGGAGATCTTTCATTGATGATGCGTGAGAATGTGAACCCAAGATCTCTGACATCTGTTTAAAATAAAAATTTAAAACCATTAACCATCTGTTTTGGAGGGCAATAGGGCAAGGAGGGCAAGAGGTGAGCTGGTAATTAAGGTGCCTTGTTGAGGCAAATATAAGATATATGCCTATTTATTTGCCATTTATAGATAGAAGGAAATATAGCTCTTTGTCTCCCATAAAAGGTAATAGGAAATGGGTGTATCTTTTATGATTGGTTCTAGCAAACAGCCAATAGGAATTTCAACCAGGCTGATTGGACAGAGGCAGCCAAAGGAGGAGCAAGGTGGCTGGGCTGAGGAAATATAAGTGCTGACCATCAGGGCTGGAGTGGGCAGAGCTTTGGTAACCATATACCACTGTGTCTCTCATTTATTTGTCTGACAAATAAATTATTATTTTAATTTCTCTATTGCTGCGTTGAATATTTCATTCCAGCTAAGCGTTAACCACAAGCAGGGTGCTACATTTTATGGTGCCTCTGTGACTCGGATAAGTGGTCTGCTGGAACGCAGCCCCTTCGCCTTAGCGGGCAGGGTACAAGAGGGAGGACCACTAACTGCTTACCCAGCGCGCACTGGAACATTTTTCCAGGGGAACGCAGAAGTCTCGTCTGTCTGATACCCTGCTCACCACGGCGACGGACTGGGGACGGGGAACTAGAGAAATAAACAGGGAACCAGCTAAGGGTAAGTGCACAAAGGGATTTGAAGCCCTCCAATTAATTGGGAGGAAGAGAAGTCTTGATCAAACTTCTGTGTCTCAGTAAGGGGGAACTGAGTACGCTAGGTGGTTGGGTACATCAGATGGTGGTCTGGTGGAGGAAAAGGGAAAGGTTGGGAGGTAGAGTGTGGTGAAGTATCCAGTGCATTGTATGTGTGAGAAAGTACAATCGGTAGCTGACCTGAGTGTGGAGTGAGTAGTACTTCAGTTCCCAGTAAGGCGACTTCACTGGGCAAGGAACCCCACAAAGCGAGTGTGTGAGTGACTGAGTGGATACTTCACAGGGCCATACAATGGGAGTTGGGGGTTCAAAGGGGGAAAATACACCTCTTGAATGTATGTTAAATAGTTTTAAGAAAGCCTTCTCAGGGGCATATGGAGTCAAAATGACGCCAGAGCGCTTGAGAACATTATGTGAATTAGAGTGGCCGAAACAAAATACTGGATGGCCCCCTCAGGGAACTTTTGATATAAATTTAGCAAGCAAACTTTGGACCAACATCACCAAAGAAACAGGAGGGTGCCCAGAACAATTTTCATATATAGACTCTTGGCTGAGCACATTAAATAATAATCCTCCATGGATAAGGGAATGCAAAGTCCAACGATGCAAATTATTGGCTGTAAAAGCCGAAGCTAGGAAAGGAATCTTGCCAAATAAACTCAAACCCATTTTTGAGGGACCAGAGGAAGAGGTGCTTCCACCTCCACCCTATGCGCCACGTCGAGGGGAGCCTAATCCAAACATTCCACCAGTTGTAACCCCAAGGCAAGAAAATGGAATGAATAATGGGGGTGGAGTCACAGAGCTTGATTCCTTGATAGATTATGATAAATATCTTCAGGAGGCATTGGAGTCCTATAATAAAGCCCAAGTAGAAGTGGTTATTCCACCTGTGAGTCCCAGTAGAACTCCATCTACAGTCTCCTTTAGTGGAACAACTGATTGCCCACCCCAAACCCCTGTACATCCAAGTCCTAGAGAATTATTACAAAAGTTACAGGGAGACCTTGATCGGTCAGCAAGCAATACAGCCAGGCGTATAAAGCTGCTAAAAGAACGCCTTGGGACAGATACCATCCCCTATGATTTGAGGCCCCTAGAGCAAAGCGAAGAGAAAGGTCATGTAGTAGCCCCTCTTAGAAGAGTATTTGATGCACTTGAGGAGCCTGTCTGGTTAACGGGCAACCCGGACCACGGCCACCTCGAACTTCGACCCTCCAGTACATTCCATTCACAACTACGGATCTGATGAATTGGAAAACACACACCCCATCTTTCGCAGAAAAACCTCAGGCTATGATGGACTTGGTGACTTCAATAGTAAATACTCATAGTCCTACTTGGACAGATTGCCGCCAACTCCTGAATACTCTGTTCACCACTGAGAAAAGAAGAGACATAATTGAAATGGCACAGATATATTTGCGTGCAGGCCAGAGTGGGAAATATTTTTAATATTAACCGTCATCTCCAGGATAACTTTCCCTTGGAAGATCCTAATTGGGATCCAAACAATGCAATACACCTGGCCAGGCTTACCACCTACCGCCAGGCGCTTGTGCAAGGTATCGCAGGGCATGCCAGAAGCCCACTAATATGTCTAAAGTCTCAGAAGTAGAACAGAAACCAAATGAGAGTCCGGGAGACTTTTTAGAGAGGCTGCAGGAAGCCTATCGTATATGGACTCCTTTTGACCCTGAAGCCCCCAAAAACAGCAGAATGATTACTGCTACATTTGTGGCCCAGTGCGCTTCTGACATTCGTAAGAAAATTCAGAAATCAGAAGGATGGGAAGGGATGCTGATGAGCCAAATTATGGCCATTGTACGCCGAGTTTATCGGAATAGGGATGAGGCTGAGAAACAAGAGAGGAAGAAGTGACAGAAGGAAAAGATGGTGATGCTAGCCACAGCAGTGAAGCAAGACTACCGCCCCTTAAATGGAGGGAGAGGGCGGGGAAGGAATCCACCACTGGGAAGGAATCAATGTGCAAATTGCAAGAAGGAGGGTCATTGGAAGCGGGAGTGTCCTGAACCCCTGAGGTTGGAAGAAGTATGCCCAGGCCCAGGCTCCGGCCCAAGAAACCAGGGACGGGGATGGGGAATGATCCGAGATGGAAGATATCAGAGACCTGGACAAGGACGGAATAGAGACAATTTCATTGGACTGGCAGAGGAGGATTTTACCCAAGACTAGGAACGACCGGACTCCATAAAGTTAGGCTTCCAGGAGCCCACGGTCACGATTCAATTAGGGAGCCATTTAATAGACTTTATGATTGATACTGGGGCTGAATACTCAGTACTCCCAGAACTATTGCAGAAAAAGGCATCCAAAAGTGTAGTCATTAAAAGTGCCACTGGTCAGTCAGCTAAGAGGTCTTTCCTCCAACCTTTGGAATGCCAGAATGGGGGACATCGTTTAACCCATCAGTTTTTGTATATACCCGAGTGTCCAATACCTCTCTTAGGTAGAGATATGCTGTCCAAATTGCAGGCCCAAATCACCTTCACTCCTCAAGGTCCAGAAATGAAACTGCCATCAAAGGCAGCAGGAATAATTACCCTCTCAGTACCTAAGGAACAATCATGGCGCCTAATGTCAGCCCTGCAAGTCCAACCCACATTGGATACAGAGTTAAACAAGCTCCTCCAAACCCTACAGGTGCCACCAGGAGTATGGGCCGAAAATAGCCCACCAGGAATGGCTAAGAATATAGCTCCAATTGTAGTAACCCTAAAACCTATGGCTACCCCTGTATCTGTAAAGCAATATCCTTTACCCCGGCGAGCAGCAGAGGGCATCCAGAAACATTTGGACCACCTATTAAAATATGGTCTGCTTAAGCCCTGCCAATCAGAATGGAACACACCCCTTTTGCCTGTTCGGAAACCTGGGACAGATGAATACAGGCCAGTACAGGACTTGAGGCTCGTAAACCAGGCTATCGAGACCTTGCAACCAAATGTACCAAACCCATGTACCCTGCTGAGTTTGATCCCACCAGAAGCAACATTTTTTACTGTATTGGACTTGAAAGATGCATTCTTCTGTTGCCGGCTGGCACCACAGAGCCAACCTATATTTGCCTTCCAGTGGGAAGACCCTTTGACAGGAACAAAAGGCCAGCTAACCTGGACAAGATTGCCCCAGGGATTCAAAAATTCCCCAACTTTATTTGGTACTGCCTTGGCGAAGGATCTAACAAGTTACCCCTCAATACCTGGAGAAAAGGTGGTTCTGCAATATGTAGATGACCTTATACTAGCGGCAAAGGATTTTGATACCTGTAAAGAAGGGACAGAGGAACTGCTCCACTTGCTCTGGCAAGCTGGCTACCGAGTTTCCCAGAAAAAGGCACAGTTATGTTTAGAAAAGGTCAAATATTTGGGCTTTGACATCTCACACCAACAACGAGCATTGAGACCAGAGAGGAAAGAAGCTATTTGCCTTATCAAGGAACCTACCACAAGGAAACAACTCAGAGGACTCCTGGGAACAGCAGTGTTTTGTAGACTATGGATACCTGATTTCAGCAGTCTGGCCAAGCCCTTACATGAAAGCACTCGAGGTGCAGAAAAGGACCCATTTGTATGGGGACCTGAGCAGCAACAAGCCTTTTTAGTTATCAAACAATGAATTATGGAGGCCCCAGCACTTGGACTGCCTAATTCGGATAAACCCTTTCAGCTGTATATACATGAACAGAATGGGATTGCAGCGGCAGTCCTGACCCAGAGATTAGGAAGTTGGAACCGTCCAGTAGCCTATTTGTCTAAACAATTGGACTCAGTAGCAAAAGGATGGCCTCCATGCCTAAGGGCAATAGCGGCCACTGCAAGCCTTGTCAAAGAAGCTGATAAATTTACCTTCGGCCAGACGATGTATGTGAATGTACCTCATGCTGTTCTGACACTCATGGAATATAAGGGTAGTTATTGGCTAACGAACCCAAGGATGGCTAGATACCAAGGCCTATTGTGTGAAAATCCCAGGATTCATCTACGAGTAGTGAATATACTCAATCCAGCAACTTTGCTGCCCCTACCAGAGGTAGATGATGAAGAATCACATGATTGTCTCCAAATAATGGATGAAGTTTATTCCAGTAGACCCAATCTGAAAGATGAACCATTGAAAAATCCAGATGTTGTATATTATACTGATGGTAGCAGTTACCTGCATGAAGGTGCCAGACGAGCAGGATATGCTGTGGTCACCAATGAGTAAGTTGTGGAAGCTTAAGCTTTGCCTGCTGGCACCTCAGCACAAAAAGCTGAACTTATAGGTCTAACTAGAGCTCTGCAATTGGCAGGCGGATGTAAGGCAAAAGCATTTGCAAGCGTTTGGAACCATTTTTGAGTGAATTGCCGAAAGTCAGATTTTTGCTGAAATTGTCACCCCGGGGCTTAGGGATTTTTTAAAAAAAATCTTTTTCTGCCGGTTAAGTTGTCGAGGGCTTATTTCTTTTCCTGTGATAAAAAGCCTTCTGTTTCGACCGCCAAACCTCTCAGGGGAGCAGTTGCAACCGTTTGGCAGCATTTTTGAGTGATTTGCCGAAAGTCAGATTTTTGATGAAATTGTGATTTTTTCAAAAAAATCTTTTTCTGCCGGTTAATTTGTCGAGGGCTGATTTCTTTTCCAGTGATAAAAAGCCTTCTGTTTCGACCGCCAAACCTCTCGGGGGAGCATTTGCAACCGTTTGGCATCATTTTTGAGTGAATTGCCAAAAGTCAGATTTTTGATGAAATTGTGACCCCGGGGCTTAGGGATTTTTTCAAAAAAATCTTTTTCTGCCAGTTAATTTGTCGAGGGCTGATTTCTTTTCCAGTGATAAAAAGCCTTCTGTTTCGACCGCCAAACCTCTCAGGGGAGCATTTGCAACCGTTTGGCAGCATTTTTGAGTGATTTGCCGAAAGTCAGATTTTTGATGAAATTGTGATTTTTTCAAAATAATCTTTTTCTGCCAGTTAATTTGTCGAGGGCTGATTTCTTTTCCTGTGATAAAATGCCTTCTGTTTCCAACCGTTTGGCACCATTTTTGAGTGAATTGACGAAAGTCAGATTTTTGATGAAATTGTGACCCCGGGGCTTAGGGATTTTTTCAAAAAAATCTTTTTCTGCCAGTTAATTTGTCGAGGGCTGATTTCTTTTCCTGTGATAAAAAGCCTTCTGTTTCGACCGCCAAACCTCTCAGGGGAGCATTTGCAACCGTTTGGCATCATTTTTGAGTGAATTGCCAAAAGTCAGATTTTTGATGAAATTGTGACCCCGGGGCTTAGGGATTTTTTCAAAAAAATCTTTTTCTGCCAGTTAATTTGATTTCTTTTCCTGTGATAAAAAGCCTTCTGTTTCGACTGCCAAACCTCTCAGGGGATCAGTTGCAACTGTTTCGCACCATTTTTGAGTGAATTGCCGAAAGTCAGATTTTTGATGAAATTGTGACCCCGGGGCTTAGGGATTTTTTCAAAAAAACCTTTTTCTGCCAGTTAAGTTGTCGAGGGCTGATTTCTTTTCCTGTGATAAAAAGCCTTCTGTTTCGACCGCCAAACCTCTCAGGGGAGCATTTGCAACCGTTTGGCAGCATTTTTGAGTGATTTGCCGAAAGTCAGATTTTTGATGAAATTGTGATTTTTTCAAAATAATCTTTTTCTGCCAGTTAATTTGTCGAGGGCTGATTTCTTTTCCTGTGATAAAAAGCCTTCTGTTTCGACCGCCAAACCTCTCAGGGGAGCATTTGCAACCGTTTGGCAGCATTTTTGAGTGATTTGCCGAAAGTCAGATTTTTGATGAAATTGTGATTTTTTCAAAAAAATCTTTTTCTGCCAGTTAATTTGCCGAGGGCTGATTTCTTTTCCTGTGATAAAAAGCCTTCTGTTTCCAACCGTTTGGCACCATTTTTGAGTAAATTGCCGAAAGTCAGATTTTTGATGAAATTGTGAACCCGGGGATTAGGGATTTTTTCAAAAAAATCTTTTTCTGCCATTTAATTTGTCGAGGGCTGATTTCTTTTCCTGTGATAAAAAGCCTTCTGTTTCGACCGCCAAACCTCTCAGGGGAGCATTTGCAACCGTTTGGCATCATTTTTGAGTGAATTGCCAAAAGTCAGATTTTTGATGAAATTGTGACCCCGGGGCTTAGGGATTTTTTCAAAAAAATCTTTTTCTGCCAGTTAATTTGATTTCTTTTCCTGTGATAAAAAGCCTTCTGTTTCGACTGCCAAACCTCTCAGGGGACCAGTTGCAACTGTTTGGCACCATTTTTGAGTGAATTGCCGAAAGTCAGATTTTTGATGAAATTGTGACCCCGGGGCTTAGGGATTTTTTCAAAAAAACCTTTTTCTGCCAGTTAAGTTGTCGAGGGCTGATTTCTTTTCCTGTGATAAAAAGCCTTCTGTTTCGACCGCGAAACCTCTCAGGGGAGCATTTCCAACCGTTTGGCAGCATTTTTGAGTGAATTGCCGAAAGTCAGATTTTTGATGAAATTGTGACCCCGGGGCTTAGGGATTTTTTCAAAAAAATCTTTTTCTGCCAGTTAATTTGTCGAGGGCTGATTTCTTTTCCAGTGATAAAAAGCCTTCTGTTTCGACCGCCAAACCTCTCGGGGGAGCATTTGCAACCGTTTGGCATCATTTTTGAGTGAATTGCCAAAAGTCAGATTTTTGATGAAATTGTGACCCCGGGGCTTAGGGATTTTTTCAAAAAAATCTTTTTCTGCCAGTTAATTTGTCGAGGGCTGATTTCTTTTCCAGTGATAAAAAGCCTTCTGTTTCGACCGCCAAACCTCTCGGGGGAAGCATTTGCAACCGTTGGGCAGCATTTTTGAGTGATTTGCCGAAAGTCAGATTTTTGATGAAATTGTGATTTTTTCAAAATAATCTTTTTCTGCCAGTTAATTTGTCGAGGGCTGATTTCTTTTCCTGTGATAAAAAGCCTTCTGTTTCGACCGCCAAACCTCTCAGGGGAGCATTTGCAACCGTTTGGCAGCATTTTTGAGTGATTTGCCGAAAGTCAGATTTTTGATGAAATTGTGATTTTTTCAAAATAATCTTTTTCTGCCAGTTAATTTGTCGAGGGCTGATTTCTTTTCCTGTGATAAAATGCCTTCTGTTTCCAACCGTTTGGCACCATTTTTGAGTGAATTGACGAAAGTCAGATTTTTGATGAAATTGTGACCCCGGGGCTTAGGGATTTTTTCAAAAAAATCTTTTTCTGCCATTTAATTTGTCGAGGGCTGATTTCTTTTCCTGTGATAAAAAGCCTTCTGTTTCGACCGCCAAACCTCTCAGGGGAGCATTTGCAACCGTTTGGCATCATTTTTGAGTGAATTGCCAAAAGTCAGATTTTTGATGAAATTGTGACCCCGGGGCTTAGGGATTTTTTCAAAAAAATCTTTTTCTGCCAGTTAATTTGATTTCTTTTCCTGTGATAAAAAGCCTTCTGTTTCGACTGCCAAACCTCTCAGGGGATCAGTTGCAACTGTTTCGCACCATTTTTGAGTGAATTGCCGAAAGTCAGATTTTTGATGAAATTGTGACCCCGGGGCTTAGGGATTTTTTCAAAAAAACCTTTTTCTGCCAGTTAAGTTGTCGAGGGCTGATTTCTTTTCCTGTGATAAAAAGCCTTCTGTTTCGACCGCCAAACCTCTCAGGGGAGCATTTGCAACCGTTTGGCAGCATTTTTGAGTGATTTGCCGAAAGTCAGATTTTTGATGAAATTGTGATTTTTTCAAAATAATCTTTTTCTGCCAGTTAATTTGTCGAGGCCTGATTTCTTTTCCTGTGATAAAAAGCCTTCTGTTTCGACCGCCAAACCTCTCAGGGGAGCATTTGCAACCGTTTGGCAGCATTTTTGAGTGATTTGCCGAAAGTCAGATTTTTGATGAAATTGTGATTTTTTCAAAAAAATCTTTTTCTGCCAGTTAATTTGCCGAGGGCTGATTTCTTTTCCTGTGATAAAAAGCCTTCTGTTTCCAACCGTTTGGCACCATTTTTGAGTAAATTGCCGAAAGTCAGATTTTTGATGAAATTGTGAACCCGGGGATTAGGGATTTTTTCAAAAAAATCTTTTTCTGCCATTTAATTTGTCGAGGGCTGATTTCTTTTCCTGTGATAAAAAGCCTTCTGTTTCGACCGCCAAACCTCTCAGGGGAGCATTTGCAACCATTTGGCATCATTTTTGAGTGAATTGCCAAAAGTCAGATTTTTGATGAAATTGTGACCCCGGGGCTTAGGGATTTTTTCAAAAAAATCTTTTTCTGCCAGTTAATTTGATTTCTTTTCCTGTGATAAAAAGCCTTCTGTTTCGACTGCCAAACCTCTCAGGGGACCAGTTGCAACTGTTTGGCACCATTTTTGAGTGAATTGCCGAAAGTCAGATTTTTGATGAAATTGTGACCCCGGGGCTTAGGGATTTTTTCAAAAAAACCTTTTTCTGCCAGTTAAGTTGTCGAGGGCTGATTTCTTTTCCTGTGATAAAAAGCCTTCTGTTTCGACCGCCAAACCTCTCAGGGGAGCATTTCCAACCGTTTGGCAGCATTTTTGAGTGAATTGCCGAAAGTCAGATTTTTGATGAAATTGTGACCCCGGGGCTTAGGGATTTTTTCAAAAAAATCTTTTTCTGCCAGTTAATTTGTCGAGGGCTGATTTCTTTTCCTGTGATAAAAAGCCTTCTGTTTCGACCGCCAAACCTCTCAGGGGAGCATTTCCAACCGTTTGGCAGCATTTTTTAGTGAATTGCCAAAAGTCAGATTTTTGATGAAATTGTGACCCCGGGGCTTAGGGATTTTTTCAAAAAAATCTTTTTCTGCCAGTTAAGTTGTCGAGGGCTGATTTCTTTTCCTGTGATAAAAAGCCTTCTGTTTCGACCGCCAAACCTCTCAGGGGAGCGTTTCCAACCGTTTGGCACCATTTTTGAGTGAATTGCCGAAAGTCAGATTTTTGATGAAATTGTGACCCCGGGGCTTAGGGATTTTTTCAAAAAAATCTTTTTCTGCCAGTTAATTTGTCGAGGGCTGATTTCTTTTCCTGTGATAAAAAGCCTTCTGTTTGGACCGCCAAACCTCTCAGGGGAGCATTTGCCACCGTTTGGCAGCATTTTTGAGTCATTTGCCGAATGTCAGATTTTTGATGAAATTGTGACCCCGGGGCTTAGGGATTTTTTCAAAAAAATCTTTTTCTGCCAGTTAATTTGTCGAGGGCTGATTTCTTTTCCAGTGATAAATAGCCTTTTCTTTCGTCCGCCAAACCTCTCAGGGGAGCATTTGCAACTTTTTGGCACCATTTTTGAGTGAATTGCCGAAAGTCAGATTTTTCATGAAATTGTGACCCCGGGGCTTAGGGATTTTTTCAAAAAAATCTTTTTCTGCCAGTTAATTTGTCGAGGGCTGATTTCTTTTCCTGTGATAAAAAGCCTTCTGTTTCGACTGCCAAACCTCTCAGGGGAGCAGTTGCAACCGTTTGGCACCATTTTTGAGTGAATTGCCGAAAGTCAGATTTTTCATGAAATTGTGACCCCGGGGCTTAGGGATTTTTTCAAAAAAATCTTTTTCTGCCGGTTAAGTTGAGGAGGGCTGATTTCTTTTCCTGTGATAAAACGCCTTCTGTTTCGACTGCCAAACCTCTCAGGAGAGCAGTTGCAACTGTTTGGCACCATTTTTGAGTGAGTTGCCGAAAGTCAGATTTTTGATGAAATTGTGACCCCGGGGCTTATGGATTTTTTCAAAAAAATCTTTTTCTGCCGGTTAAGTTGTCGAGGGCTGATTTCCTTTCCAGTGATAAAAAGCCTTCTGTTTCGACCGCCAAACCTCTCAGGGGAGCATTTGCAACCGTTTGGCACCATTTTTGAGTGAATTGCCGAAAGTCAGATTTTTGATGAAATTGTGACCCCGGGGCTTAGGGATTTTTTCAAAAAAATCTTTTTCTGCCAGTTAAGTTGTCGAGGGCTGATTTCTTTTCCTGTGATGAAACGCCTTCTGTTTCGACCGCCAAACCTCTCAGGGGAGCAGTTGCAACCGTTTGGCAGCATTTTTGAGTGATTTGCCGAAAGTCAGATTTTTTTATGAAATTGTGACCCCGGGGCTTAGGGATTTTTTTAAAAAAATCTTTTTCTGCCGGTTAAGTTGTCGAGGGCTGATTTTTTTTACTGTGATAAAAAGCCTTCTGTTTCGACCGCCAAACCTCTCAGGGGAGCAGTTGCAACCGTTTGGCAGCATTTTTGAGTGATTTGCCGAAAGTCAGATTTTTGATGAAATTGTGATTTTTTTCAAAATAATCTTTTTCTGTCAGTTAATTTGTCGAGGGCTGATTTCTTTTCCTGTGATAAAAAGCCTTCTGTTTCGACCGCCAAACCTCTCAGGGGAGCATTTGCAACCGTTTGGCAGCATTTGTGAGTGATTTGCCTAAAGTCAGATTTCTGATGAAATTGTGACCCCGGGGCTTAGGGATTTTTTCAAAAAAATCTTTTTCTGCCGGTTAAGTTGTCGAGGGCTGATTTCTCTTCCTGTGATAAAAAGCCTTCTGTTTCGACCGTCAAACCTCTCAGGGGAGCATTTCCAACTGTTTAGCGCCATTTTTGAGTGAATTGCCGAAAGTCAGATTTTTGCTGAAATTGTGACCCCGGGGCTTAGGGATTTTTTCAAAAAAATCTTTTTCTGCCAGTTAATTTGTCGAGGGCTGATTTCTTTTCCTGTGATAAAAAGCCTTCTGTTTCGACCGCCAAACCTCTCAGGGGAGCATTTGCAACCGTTTGGCATCATTTTTGAGTGAATTGCCAAAAGTCAGATTTTTGATGAAATTGTGACCCCGGGGCTTAGGGATTTTTTCAAAAAAATCTTTTTCTTCCAGTTAATTTCTCGAGGGCTGATTTCTTTTCCAGTGATAAAAAGCCTTCTGTTTCGACCGCCAAACCTCTCGGTGGAGCATTTGCAACCGTTTGGCAGCATTTTTGAGTGATTTGCCGAAAGTCAGATTTTTGATGAAATTGTGATTTTTTCAAAATAATCTTTTTCTGCCAGTTAATTTGTCGAGGGCTGATTTCTTTTCCGGTGATAAAAAGCCTTGTGTTTCCAACCGTTTGGCACCATTTTTGAGTGAATTGCCGAAAGACAGATTTTTGATGAAATTGTGACCCCGGGGCTTAGGGATTTTTTCAAAAAAACCTTTTTCTGCCAGTTAAGTTGTCGAGGGCTGATTTCTTTTCCTGTGATAAAAAGCCTTCTGTTTCGACCGCCAAACCTCTCAGGGGAGCATTTCCAACCGTTTGGCACCATTTTTGAGTGAATTGCCGAAAGTCAGATTTTTGATGAAATTGTTACCCCGGGGCTTAGGGATTTTTTCAAAAAAATCTTTTTCTGCCAGTTAATTTGTCGAGGGCTGATTTCTTTTCCTGTGATAAAAAGCCTTCTGTTTCGACCGCCAAACCTCTCAGGGGAGCATTTGCAACCGTTTGGCATCATTTTTAAGTGAATTGCCAAAAGTCAGGTTTTTGATGAAATTGTGACCCCGGGGCTTAGGGATTTTTTCAAAAAAATCTTTTTCTGCCAGTTAAGTTGTCGAGGGCTGATTTCTTTTCCTGTGATAAAAAGCCTTCTGTTTCGACCGCCAAACCTCTCAGGGGAGCATTTCCAACCGTTTGGCACCATTTTTGAGTGAATTGCCGAAAGTCAGATTTTTGATGAAATTGTGACCCCGGGGCTTAGGGATTTTTTCAAAAAAATCTTTTTCTGCCAGTTAATTTGTCGAGGGCTGATTTCTTTTCCTGTGATAAAAAGCCTTCTGTTTGGACCGCCAAACCTCTCAGGGGAGCATTTGCAACCGTTTGGCAGCATTTTTGAGTCATTTGCCGAATGTCAGATTTTTGATGAAATTGTGACCCCGGGGCTTAGGGATTTTTTCAAAAAAATCTTTTTCTGCCAGTTAATTTGTCGAGGGCTGATTTCTTTTCCAGTGATAAATAGCCTTTTCTTTCGTCCGCCAAACCTCTCAGGGGAGCATTTGCAACTTTTTGGCACCATTTTTGAGTGAATTGCCGAAAGTCAGATTTATCATGAAATTGTGACCCCGGGGCTTAGGGATTTTTTCAAAAAAATCTTTTTCTGCCAGTTAATTTGTCGAGGGCTGATTTCTTTTCCTGTGATAAAAAGCCTTCTGTTTCGACTGCCAAACCTCTCAGGGGAGCAGTTGCAACCGTTTGGCACCATTTTTGAGTGAATTGCCGAAAGTCAGATTTTTCATGAAATTGTGACCCCGGGGCTTAGGGATTTTTTCCAAAAAATCTTTTTCTGCCGGTTAAGTTGAGGAGGGCTGATTTCTTTTCCTGTGATAAAACGCCTTCTGTTTCGACTGCCAAACCTCTCAGGAGAGCAGTTGCAACTGTTTGGCACCATGTTTGAGTGAATTGCCGAAAGTCAGATTTTTGATGAAATTGTTACCCCGGGGCTTAGGGATTTTTTCAAAAAAATCTTTTTCTGCCGGTTAAGTTGTCGAGGGCTGATTTCTTTTCCTGAGATAAAAAGCCTTCTGTTTCGACCGCCAAACCTCTCAGGGGAGCATTTGCAACCGTTTGGCATCATTTTTGAGTGAATTGCCAAAAGTCAGATTTTTGATGAAATTGTGACCCCGGGGCTTAGGGATTTTTTCAAAAAAATCTTTTTCTGCCAGTTAATTTCTCGAGGGCTGATTTCTTTTCCAGTGATAAAAAGCCTTCTGTTTCGACCGCCAAACCTCTTGGGGGAGCATTTGCAACCGTTTGGCAGCATTTTTGAGTGATTTGCCGAAAGTCAGATTTTTGATGAAATTGTGATTTTTTCAAAATAATCTTTTTCTGCCAGTTAATTTGTCGAGGGCTGATTTCTTTTACTGTGATAAAAAGCCTTCTGTTTCGACCGCCAAACCTCTGAGGGGAGCATTTGCAACCGTTTGGCAGCATTTTTGAGTGATTTGCCGAAAGTCAGATTTTTGATGAAATTGTGATTTTTTCAAAATAATCTTTTTCTGCCAGTTAATTTGTCGAGGGCTGATTTCTTTTCCTGTGATAAAAAGCCTTCTGTTTCGACCGCCAAACCTCTCAGGGGAGCATTTGCAACCGTTTGGCAGCATTTTTGAGTGATTTGCCGAAAGTCAGATTTTTGATGAAATTGTGATTTTTTCAAAATAATCTTTTTCTGCCAGTTAATTTGTCGAGGGCTGATTTCTTTTCCTGTGATAAAACGCCTTCTGTTTCGACCGCCAAACCTCTCAGGGGAGTATTTGCAACTGTTTGGCAGCATTTTTGAGTGATTTGCCAAAAGTCAGATTTTTGATGAAATTGTGACACCGGGGCTTAGGGATTTTTTCAAAAAAATCTTTTTCTGCCAGTTAATTTGTCGAGGGCTGATTTCTTTTCCTGTGATAAAAAGCCTTCTGTTTCGACCGCCAAACTTTTCAGGGGAGCATTTCCAACCGTTTGGCAGCATTTTTGAGTGAATCGCCGAAAGTCAGATTTTTGATGAAATTGTGACCCCGGGGCTTAGGGATTTTTTCAAAAAAATCTTTTTCTGCCAGTTAATTTGTCGAGGGGTGATTTCCTTTCTAGTGATAAATAGCCTTTTCTTTCGTCCGCCAAACCTCTCAGGGGAGCATTTGCAACCGTTTGGCAGCATTTTTGAGTGATTTGCCGAAAGTCAGATTTTTGATGAAATTGTGACCCCGGGGCTTAGGGATTTTTTCAAAAAAATCTTTTTCTGCCAGTTAATTTGTCGAGGGCTGATTTCTTTTCCTGTGATAAAAAGCCTTCTGTTTCGAACGCCAAACTTTTCAGGGGAGTATTTCCAACCGTTTGGCAGCATTTTTGAGTGAATCGCCGAAAGTCAGATTTTTGATGAAATTGTGACCCCGGGGCTTAGGGATTTTTTCAAAAAAATCTTTTTCTGCCAGTTAATTTGTCGAGGGCTGATTTCTTTTCCAGTGATAAATAGCCTTTTCTTTCGTCCGCCAAACCTCTCAGGGGAGCATTTGCAACTTTTTGGCACCATTTTTGAGTGAATTGCCGAAAGTCAGATTTTTCATGAAATTGTGACCCCGGGGCTTAGGGATTTTTTCAAAAAAATCTTTTTCTGCCAGTTAATTTGTCGAGGGCTGATTTCTTTTCCTGTGATAAAAAGCCTTCTGTTTCGACTGCCAAACCTCTCAGGGGAGCAGTTGCAACCGTTTGGCACCATTTTTGAGTGAATTGCCGAAAGTCAGATTTTTCATGAAATTGTGACCCCGGGGCTTAGGGATTTTTTCAAAAAAATCTTTTTCTGCCGGTTAAGTTGAGGAGGGCTGATTTCTTTTCCTGTGATAAAACGCCTTCTGTTTCGACTGCCAAACCTCTCAGGAGAGCAGTTGCAACTGTTTGGCACCATGTTTGAGTGAATTGCCGAAAGTCAGATTTTTGATGAAATTGTTACCCCGGGGCTTAGGGATTTTTTCAAAAAAATCTTTTTCTGCCGGTTAAGTTGTCGAGGGCTGATTTCTTTTCCTGTGATAAAAAGCCTTCTGTTTCGACCGCCAAACCTCTCAGGGGAGCATTTGCAACCGTTTGGCATCATTTTTGAGTGAATTGCCAAAAGTCAGATTTTTGATGAAATTGTGACCCCGGGGCTTAGGGATTTTTTCAAAAAAATCTTTTTCTGCCAGTTAATTTCTCGAGGGCTGATTTCTTTTCCAGTGATAAAAAGCCTTCTGTTTCGACCGCCAAACCTCTTGGGGGAGCATTTGCAACCGTTTGGCAGCATTTTTGAGTGATTTGCCGAAAGTCAGATTTTTGATGAAATTGTGATTTTTTCAAAATAATCTTTTTCTGCCAGTTAATTTGTCGAGGGCTGATTTCTTTTACTGTGATAAAAAGCCTTCTGTTTCGACCGCCAAACCTCTCAGGGGAGCATTTGCAACCGTTTGGCAGCATTTTTGAGTGATTTGCCGAAAGTCAGATTTTTGATGAAATTGTGATTTTTTCAAAATAATCTTTTTCTGCCAGTTAATTTGTCGAGGGCTGATTTCTTTTCCTGTGATAAAAAGCCTTCTGTTTCGACCGCCAAACCTCTCAGGGGAGCATTTGCAACCGTTTGGCAGCATTTTTGAGTGATTTGCCGAAAGTCAGATTTTTGATGAAATTGTGATTTTTTCAAAATAATCTTTTTCTGCCAGTTAATTTGTCGAGGGCTGATTTCTTTTCCTGTGATAAAACGCCTTCTGTTTCGACCGCCAAACCTCTCAGGGGAGTATTTGCAACTGTTTGGCAGCATTTTTGAGTGATTTGCCAAAAGTCAGATTTTTGATGAAATTGTGACTTAGGGATTTTTTCAAAAAAATCTTTTTCTGCCAGTTAATTTGTCGAGGGCTGATTTCTTTTCCTGTGATAAAAAGCCTTCTGTTTCGACCGCCAAACTTTTCAGGGGAGCATTTCCAACCGTTTGGCAGCATTTTTGAGTGAATCGCCGAAAGTCAGATTTTTGATGAAATTGTGACCCCGGGGCTTAGGGATTTTTTCAAAAAAATCTTTTTCTGCCAGTTAATTTGTCAAGGGGTGATTTCCTTTCTAGTGATAAATAGCCTTTTCTTTCGTCCGCCAAACCTCTCAGGGGAGCATTTGCAACCGTTTGGCAGCATTTTTGAGTGATTTGCCGAAAGTCAGATTTTTGATGAAATTGTGACCCCGGGGCTTAGGGATTTTTTCAAAAAAATCTTTTTCTGCCAGTTAATTTGTCGAGGGCTGATTTCTTTTCCTGTGATAAAAAGCCTTCTGTTTCGAACGCCAAACTTTTCAGGGGAGTATTTCCAACCGTTTGGCAGCATTTTTGAGTGAATCGCCGAAAGTCAGATTTTTGATGAAATTGTGACCCCGGGGCTTAGGGATTTTTTCAAAAAAATCTTTTTCTGCCAGTTAATTTGTCGAGGGCTGATTTCTTTTCCAGTGATAAATAGCCTTTTCTTTCGTCCGCCAAACCTCTCAGGGGAGCATTTGCAACTTTTTGGCACCATTTTTGAGTGAATTGCCGAAAGTCAGATTTTTCATGAAATTGTGACCCCGGGGCTTAGGGATTTTTTCAAAAAAATCTTTTTCTGCCAGTTAATTTGTCGAGGGCTGATTTCTTTTCCTGTGATAAAAAGCCTTCTGTTTCGACTGCCAAACCTCTCAGGGGAGCAGTTGCAACCGTTTGGCACCATTTTTGAGTGAATTGCCGAAAGTCAGATTTTTCATGAAATTGTGACCCCGGGGCTTAGGGATTTTTTCAAAAAAATCTTTTTCTGCCGGTTAAGTTGAGGAGGGCTGATTTCTTTTCCTGTGATAAAACGCCTTCTGTTTCGACTGCCAAACCTCTCAGGAGAGCAGTTGCAACTGTTTGGCACCATGTTTGAGTGAATTGCCGAAAGTCAGAATTTTGATGAAATTGTTACCCCGGGGCTTAGGGATTTTTTCAAAAAAATCTTTTTCTGCCGGTTAAGTTGTCGAGGGCTGATTTCTTTTCCTGTGATAAAAAACCTTCTGTTTCGACCGCCAAACCTCTCAGGGGAGCATTTGCAACCGTTTGGCATCATTTTTGAGTGAATTGCCAAAAGTCAGATTTTTGATGAAATTGTGTTTCGACCGCCAAACCTCTCAGGGGAGTATTTGCAACTGTTTGGCAGCATTTTTGAGTGATTTGCCAAAAGTCAGATTTTTGATGAAATTGTGACACCGGGGCTTAGGGATTTTTTCAAAAAAATCTTTTTCTGCCAGTTAATTTGTCGAGGGCTGATTTCTTTTCCTGTGATAAAAAGCCTTCTGTTTCGACCGCCAAACTTTTCAGGGGAGCATTTCCAACCGTTTGGCAGCATTTTTGAGTGAATCGCCGAAAGTCAGATTTTTGATGAAATTGTGACCCCGGGGCTTAGGGATTTTTTCAAAAAAATCTTTTTCTGCCAGTTAATTTGTCGAGGGGTGATTTCCTTTCTAGTGATAAATAGCCTTTTCTTTCGTCCGCCAAACCTCTCAGGGGAGCATTTGCAACCGTTTGGCAGCATTTTTGAGTGATTTGCCGAAAGTCAGATTTTTGATGAAATTGTGACCCCGGGGCTTAGGGATTTTTTCAAAAAAATCTTTTTCTGCCAGTTAATTTGTCGAGGGCTGATTTCTTTTCCTGTGATAAAAAGCCTTCTGTTTCGAACGCCAAACTTTTCAGGGGAGTATTTCCAACCGTTTGGCAGCATTTTTGAGGGATTTTTTCAAAAAAATCTTTTTCTGCCAGTTAATTTCTCGAGGGCTGATTTCTTTTCCAGTGATAAAAAGCCTTCTGTTTCGACCGCCAAACCTCTCAGGGGAGCATTTGCAACCGTTTGGCAGCATTTTTGAGTGATTTGCCGAAAGTCAGATTTTTGATGAAATTGTGATTTTTTCAAAATAATCTTTTTCTGCCAGTTAATTTGTCGAGGGTTGATTTCTTTTCCTGTGATAAAACGCCTTCTGTTTCGACCGCCAAACCTCTCAGGGGAGTATTTGCAACTGTTTGGCAGCATTTTTGAGTGATTTGCCAAAAGTCAGATTTTTGATGAAATTGTGACACCGGGGCTTAGGGATTTTTTCAAAAAAATCTTTTTCTGCCAGTTAATTTGTCGAGGGCTGATTTCTTTTCCTGTGATAAAAAGACTTCTGTTTCGACCGCCAAACTTTTCAGGGGAGCATTTCCAACCGTTTGGCAGCATTTTTGAGTGAATCGCCGAAAGTCAGATTTTTGATGAAATTGTGACCCCGGGGCTTAGGGATTTTTTCAAAAAAATCTTTTTCTGCCAGTTAATTTGTCGAGGGCTGATTTCTTTTCCAGTGATAAATAGCCTTTTCTTTCGTCCGCCAAACCTCTCAGGGGAGCATTTGCAACTTTTTGGCACCATTTTTGAGTGTATTGCCGAAAGTCAGATTTTTCATGAAATTGTGACCCCGGGGCTTAGGGATTTTTTCAAAAAAATCTTTTTCTGCCGGTTAAGTTGTCGAGGGCTGATTTCTTTTCCTGTGATAAAACGCCTTCTGTTTCGACTGCCAAACCTCTCAGGAGAGCATTTGCAACCTTTTGGCAGCATTTTTGAGTGAATTGCCGAATGTCAGATTTTTGATGAAATTGTGACCCTGGGGCTTAGGGATTTTTTCAAAATAATCTTTTTCTGCCAGTTAAGTTGTCGAGGGCTGATTTCTTTTCCTGTGATAAAAAGCCTTCTGTTTCGACCGCCAAACCCCTCAGGGGAGCATTTGCAACCGTTTGGCAACATTTTTGAGTGATTTGCCGAATGTCAGATTTTTGATGAAATTGTGACCCCGGGGCTTAGGGATTTTTTCAAAAAAATCTTTTTCTGCCAGTTAATTTGTCGAGGGCTGATTTCTTTTCCTGTGATAAATAGCCTTTTTTTTCGTCCGCCAAACCTGTCAGGGGAGCATTTGCAACCGTTTGGCAGCATTTGTGAGTGATCTGCCTAAAGTCAGATTTTTGATGAAATTGTGACCCCGGGACTTAGGGATTTTTTCAAAAAAATCTTTTTCTGCCAGTTAATTTGTCGAGGGCTGATTTCTTTTCCTGTGATAAATAGCCTTTTCTTTCGTCCGCCAGACCTCTCAGGGGAGCATTTGCAACCGTTTGGCAGCATTTGTGAGTGATTTGCCTAAAGTCAGATTTTTGATGAAATTGTGACCCCGGGGCTTAGGGATTTTTTCAAAAAAATCTTTTTCTGCCAGTTAAGTTGTCGAGGGCTGATTTCTTTTCCGGTGATAAAACGCCTTCTGTTTCGACCGCCAAACCTCTCAGGGGAGCATTTGCAACTGTTTGGCACCATTTTTGAGTGAGTTGCCGAAAGTCAGATTTTTGATGAAATTGTGACCCCGGGGCTTAGGGATTTTTTCAAAAAAATCTTTTTCTGCCAGTATATTTGTCGAGGGCTGATTTCTTTTCCAGTGATAAATAGCCTTTTCTTTCGTCTGCCGAACCTCTCAGGGGAGCATTTGCAACTTTTTGGCACCATTTTTGAGTGTATTGCCGAAAGTCAGATTTTTCATGAAATTGTGACCCCGGGGCTTAGGGATTTTTTCAAAAAAATCTTTTTCTGCCGGTTAAGTTGTCGAGGGCTGATTTCTTTTCCTGTGATAAAACGCCTTCTGTTTCGACTGCCAAACCTCTCAGGGGAGCATTTGCAACCTTTTGGCAGCATTTTTGAGTGAATTGCCGAATGTCAGATTTTTGATGAAATTGTGACCCCGGGGCTTAGGGATTTTTTCAAAATAATCTTTTTCTGCCAGTTAAGTTGTCGAGGGCTGATTTCTTTTCCTGTGATAAAAAGCCTTCTGTTTCGACCGCCAAACCCCTCAGGGGAGCATTTGCAACCGTTTGGCAACATTTTTGAGTGATTTGCCGAATGTCAGATTTTTGATGAAATTGTGACCCCGTGGCTTAGGGATTTTTTCAAAAAAATCTTTTTCTGCCAGTTAATTTGTCGAGGGCTGATTTCTTTTCCTGTGATAAATAGCTTTTTTTTTCGTCCGCCAAACCTGTCAGGGGAGCATTTGCAACCGTTTGGCAGCATTTGTGAGTGATCTGCCTAAAGTCAGATTTTTGATGAAATTGTGACCCCGGGACTTAGGGATTTTTTCAAAAAAATCTTTTTCTGCCAGTTAATTTGTCGAGGGCTGATTTCTTTTCCTGTGATAAATAGCCTTTTCTTTCGTCCGCCAAACCTCTCAGGGGAGCATTTGCAACCGTTTGGCAGCATTTGTGAGTGATTTGCCTAAAGTCAGATTTTTGATGAAATTGTGACCCCGGGGCTTAGGGATTTTTTCAAAAAAATCTTTTTCTGCCAGTTAAGTTGTCGAGGGCTGATTTCTTTTCCGGTGATAAAACGCCTTCTGTTTCGACCGCCAAACCTCTCAGGGGAGCATTTGCAACTGTTTGGCACCATTTTTGAGTGAGTTGCCGAAAGTCAGATTTTTGATTAAATTGTGACCCCGGGGCTTAGGGATTTTTTCAAAAAAATCTTTTTCTGCCAGTTAATTTGTCGAGGGCTGATTTCTTTTCCAGTGATAAATAGCCTTTTCTTTCGTCCGCCGAACCTCTCAGGGGAGCATTTGCAACTTTTTGGCACCATTTTTGAGTGTATTGCCGAAAGTCAGATTTGTCATGAAATTGTGACCCCGGGGCTTAGGGATTTTTTCAAAATAATCTTTTTCTGCCAGTTAAGTTGTCGAGGGCTGATTTCTTTTCCTGTGATAAAAAGCCCTCTGTTTCGACCGCCAAACCCCTCAGGGGAGCATTTGCAACCGTTTGGCAACATTTTTGAGTGATTTGCCGAATGTCAGATTTTTGATGAAATTGTGACCCCGGGGGTTAGGGATTTTTTCAAAAAAATCTTTTTCTGCCAGTTAATTTGTCGAGGGCTGATTTCTTTTCCTGTGATAAATAGCCTTTTTTTTCGTCCGCCAAACCTGTCAGGGGAGCATTTGCAACCGTTTGGCAGCATTTGTGAGTGATCTGCCTAAAGTCAGATTTTTGATGAAATTGTGACCCCGGGGCTTAGGGATTTTTTCAAAAAAATCTTTTTCTGCCAGTTAATTTGTCGAGGGCTGATTTCTTTTCCTGTGATAAATAGCCTTTTCTTTCGTCCGCCAAACCTCTCAGGGGAGCATTTGCAACCGTTTGGCAGCATTTGTGAGTGATTTGCCTAAAGTCAGATTTTTGATGGAATTGTGACCCCGGGGCTTAGGGATTTTTTCAAAAAAATCTTTTTCTGCCAGTTAAGTTGTCGAGGGCTGATTTCTTTTCCTGTGATAAAACGCCTTCTGTTTCGACCGCCAAACCTCTCAGGGGAGCATTTGCAACTGTTTGGCACCATTTTTGAGTGAGTTGCCGAAAGTCAGATTTTTGATTAAATTGTTACCCCGGGGCTTAGGGATTTTTTCAAAAAAATCTTTTCCTGCCGGTTAAGTTCTCGAGGGCTGATTTCCTTTCCAGTGATAAATAGCCTTTTCTTTCGTCCGCCAAACCTCTCAGGGGAGCATCTGCAACCGTTTGGCAGCATTTGTGAGTGATTTGCCGAAAGTCAGATTTTTGATGAAATTGTGACCCCGGGGCTTAGGGATTTTTTCAAAAAAATCTTTTTCTGCCAGTTAATTTGTCGAGGGCTGATTTCCTTTCTAGTAATAAATAGCCTTTTCTTTCGTCCGCCAAACCTCTCAGGGGAGCATTTGCAACCGTTTGGCAGCATTTTTGAGTGATTTGCCGAAAGTCAGATTTTTGATGAAATTGTGACCCCGGGGATTAGGGATTTTTTCAAAAAAATCTTTTTCTGCCAGTTAAGTTGTCGAGGGCTGATTGCTTTTCCTGTGATAAAACGCCTTCTGTTTCGACCGCCAAACCTCTCAGGGGAGCATTTGCAACTGTTTGGCACCATTTTTGAGTGAGTTGCCGAAAGTCAGATTTTTGATGAAATTGTGACCCCGGGGCTTAGGGATTTTTTCAAAAAAATCTTTTTCTGCCAGTTAAGTTGTCGAGGGCTGATTGCTTTTCCTGTGATAAAACGCCTTCTGTTTCGACCGCCAAACCTCTCAGGGGAGCATTTGCAACTGTTTGGCACCATTTTTGAGTGAGTTGCCGAAAGTCAGATTTTTGATGAAATTGTGACCCCGGGGCTTAGGGATTTTTTCAAAAAAATCTTTTACTGCCAGTTAATTTGTCGAGGGCTGATTTCTTTTCCTGTGATAAAAAGCCTTCTGTTTGGACCGACAAACCTCTCAGGGGAGCATTTGCAACCGTTTGGCAGCATTTTTGAGTGATTTGCCGAATGCCAGATTTTTGATGAAATTGTGACCCCGGGGGCTTAGGGATTTTTTCAAAAAAATCTTTTTCTGCCAGTTAATTTTTCGAGGGCTGATTTCTTTTCCTGTGATAAAAAGCCTTCTGTTTCGACCGCCAAACCTCTCAGGGTAGCATTTGCAACTTTTTGGCACCATTTTTGAGTGAATTGCCGAAAGTCAGATTTTTCATGAAATTGTGACCCCGGGGCTTAGGGATTTTTTCAAAAAAATCTTTTTCTGCCAGTTAAGTTGAGGGCTGATTTCTTTTCCTGTGATAAAACGCCTTCTGTTTCGACCGCCAAACCTCTCAGGGTAGCATTTGCAACTTTTTGGCACCATTTTTGAGTGAATTGCCGAAAGTCAGATTTTTCATGAAATTGTGACCCCGGGGCTTAGGGATTTTTTCAAAAAAATCTTTTTCTGCCAGTTAAGTTGAGGGCTGATTTCTTTTCCTGTGATAAAACGCCTTCTGTTTCGACTGCCAAACCTCTCAGGGGAGCATTTGCAACCTTTTGGCAGCATTTTTGAGTGAATTGCCGAATGTCAGATTTTTGATGAAATTGTGACCCCGGGGCTTAGGGATTTTTTCAAAAAAATCTTTTTCTGCCAGTTAAGTTGTCGAGGGCTGATTTCTTTTCCTGTGATAAAAAGCCTTCTGTTTCGACCGCCAAACCCCTCAGGGGAGCATTTGCAACCTTTTGGCAGCATTTTTGAGTGAATTGCCGAAAGTCAGATTTTTGATGAAATTGTGACCCCGGGGCTTAGGGATTTTTTCAAAAAAATCTTTTTCTGCCAGTTAATTTGTCGAGGGCTGATTTCTTTTCCTGTGATAAATAGCCTTTTTTTTCGTCCGCCAAACCTGTCAGTGGAGCATTTGCAACCGTTTGGCAGCATTTGTGAGTGATCTGCCTAAAGTCAGATTTTTGATGAAATTGTGACCCCGGGGCTTAGGGATTTTTTCAAAAAAATCTTTTTCTGCCAGTTAATTTGTCGAGGGCTGATTTCTTTTCCTGTGATAAATAGCCTTTTCTTTCGTCCGCCAAACCTCTCAGGGGAGCATTTGCAACCGTTTGGCAGCATTTGTGAGTGATTTGCCTAAAGTCAGATTTTTGATGAAATTGTGACCCCGGGGCTTAGGGATTTTTTCAAAAAAATCTTTTTCTGCCAGTTAAGTTGTCGAGGGCTGATTTCTTTTCCTGTGATAAAACGCCTTCTGTTTCGACCGCCAAACCTCTCAGGGGAGCATTTGCAACTGTTTGGCACCATTTTTGAGTGAGTTGCTGAAAGTCAGATTTTTGATTAAATTGTGACCCCGGGGCTTAGGGATTTTTTCAAAAAAATCTTTTTCTGCCGGTTAAGTTGTCGAGGGCTGATTGCTTTTCCTGTGATAAATAGCCTTTTCTTTTGTCCGCCAAACCTCTCAGGGGAGCATTTGCAACCGTTTGGCAGCATTTGTGAGTAATTTGCTGAAAGTCAGATTTTTGATGAAATTGTGACCCCGGGGCTTAGGGATTTTTTCAAAAAAATCTTTTTCTGCCAGTTAATTTGTCGAGGGCTGATTTCCTTTCTAGTGATAAATAGCCTTTTCTTTCGTCCGCCAAACCTCTCAGGGGAGCATTTGCAACCGTTTGGCAGCATTTTTGAGTGATTTGCCGAAAGTCAGATTTTTGATGAAATTGTGACCCCGGGGATTAGGGATTTTTTCAAAAAAATCTTTTTCTGCCAGTTAAGTTGTCGAGGGCTGATTGCTTTTCCTGTGATAAAACGCCTTCTGTTTCGACCGCCAAACCTCTCAGGGGAGCATTTGCAACTGTTTGGCACCATTTTTGAGTGAGTTGCCGAAAGTCAGATTTTTGATGAAATTGTGACCCCGGGGCTTAGGGATTTTTTCAAAAAAATCTTTTACTGCCAGTTAATTTGTCGAGGGCTGATTTCTTTTCCTGTGATAAAAAGCCTTCTGTTTGGACCGACAAACCTCTCAGGGGAGCATTTGCAACCGTTTGGCAGCATTTTTGAGTGATTTGCCGAATGCCAGATTTTTGATGAAATTGTGACCCCGGGGGCTTAGGGATTTTTTCAAAAAAATCTTTTTCTGCCAGTTAATTTTTCGAGGGCTGATTTCTTTTCCTGTGATAAAAAGCCTTCTGTTTCGACCGCCAAACCTCTCAGGGTACATTTGCAACTTTTTGGCACCATTTTTGAGTGAATTGCCGAAAGTCAGATTTTTCATGAAATTGTGACCCCGGGGCTTAGGGATTTTTTCAAAAAAATCTTTTTCTGCCAGTTAATTTGTCGAGGGCTGATTTCTTTTCCTGTGATAAAACGCCTTCTGTTTCGACTGCCAAACCTCTCAGGGGAGCATTTGCAACCTTTTGGCAGCATTTTTGAGTGAATTGCCGAATGTCAGATTTTTGATGAAATTGTGACCCCGGGGCTTAGGGATTTTTTCAAAAAAATCTTTTTCTGCCAGTTAAGTTGTCGAGGGCTGATTTCTTTTCCTGTGATAAAAAGCCTTCTGTTTCGACCGCCAAACCCCTCAGGGGAGCATTTGCAACCTTTTGGCAGCATTTTTGAGTGAATTGCCGAAAGTCAGATTTTTGATGAAATTGTGACCCCGGGGCTTAGGGATTTTTTCAAAAAAATCTTTTTCTGCCAGTTAAGTTGTCGAGGGCTGATTTCTTTTCCTGTGATAAAAAGCCTTCTGTTTCGACCGCCAAACCCCTCAGGGGAGCATTTGCAACCGTTTGGCAGCATTTTTGAGTGATTTGCCGAATGTCAGATTTTTGATGAAATTGTGACCCCGGGGCTTAGGGATTTTTTCAAAAAAATCTTTTTCTGCCAGTTAATTTGTCGAGGGCTGATTTCTTTTCCTGTGATAAATAGCCTTTTCTTTCGTCCGCCAAACCTCTCAGGGGAGCATTTGCAACCGTTTGGCAGCATTTGTGAGTTATTTCCCTAAAGTCAGATTTTTGATGAAATTGTGACCCCGGGGCTTAGGGATTTTTTCAAAAAAATCTTTTTCTGCCAGTTAATTTGTCGAGGGCTGATTTCTTTTCCTGTGATAAATAGCCTTTTCTTTCGTCCGCCAAACCTCTCAGGGGAGCATTTGCAACCGTTTGGCAGCATTTGTGAGTGATTTGCCTAAAGTCAGATTTTTGATGAAATTGTGACCCCGGGGCTTAGGGATTTTTTCAAAAAAATCTTTTTCTGCCAGTTAAGTTGTCGAGGGCTGATTTCTTTTCCGGTGATAAAACGCCTTCTGTTTCGACCGCCAAACCTCTCAGGGGAGCATTTGCAACTGTTTGGCACCATTTTTGAGTGAGTTGCCGAAAGTCAGATTTTTGATTAAATTGTGACCCCGGGGCTTAGGGATTTTTTCAAAAAAATCTTTTTCTGCCAGTTAATTTGTCGAGGGCTGATTTCTTTTCCAGTGATAAATAGCCTTTTCTTTCGTCCGCCGAACCTCTCAGGGGAGCATTTGCAACTTTTTGGCACCATTTTTGAGTGTATTGCCGAAAGTCAGATTTGTCATGAAATTGTGACCCCGGGGCTTAGGGATTTTTTCAAAAAAATCTTTTTCTGCCGGTTAAGTTCTCGAGGGCTGATTTCCTTTCCAGTGATAAATAGCCTTTTCTTTCGTCCGCCAAACCTCTCAGGGGAGCATTTGCAACCGTTTGGCAGCATTTGTGAGTGATTTGCTGAAAGTCAGATTTTTGATGAAATTGTGACCCCGGGGCTTAGGGATTTTTTCAAAAAAATCTTTTTCTGCCAGTTAATTTGTCGAGGGCTGATTTCCTTTCTAGTAATAAATAGCCTTTTCTTTCGTCCGCCAAACCTCTCAGGGGAGCATTTGCAACCGTTTGGCAGCATTTTTGAGTGATTTGCCGAAAGTCAGATTTTTGATGAAATTGTGACCCCGGGGATTAGGGATTTTTTCAAAAAAATCTTTTTCTGCCAGTTAAGTTGTCGAGGGCTGATTGCTTTTCCTGTGATAAAACGCCTTCTGTTTCGACCGCCAAACCTCTCAGGGGAGCATTTGCAACTGTTTGGCACCATTTTTGAGTGAGTTGCCGAAAGTCAGATTTTTGATGAAATTGTGACCCCGGGGCTTAGGGATTTTTTCAAAAAAATCTTTTACTGCCAGTTAATTTGTCGAGGGCTGATTTCTTTTCCTGTGATAAAAAGCCTTCTGTTTGGACCGACAAACCTCTCAGGGGAGCATTTGCAACCGTTTGGCAGCATTTTTGAGTGATTTGCCGAATGCCAGATTTTTGATGAAATTGTGACCCCGGGGGCTTAGGGATTTTTTCAAAAAAATCTTTTTCTGCCAGTTAATTTTTCGAGGGCTGATTTCTTTTCCTGTGATAAAAAGCCTTCTGTTTCGACCGCCAAACCTCTCAGGGTAGCATTTGCAACTTTTTGGCACCATTTTTGAGTGAATTGCCGAAAGTCAGATTTTTCATGAAATTGTGACCCCGGGGCTTAGGGATTTTTTCAAAAAAATCTTTTTCTGCCAGTTAAGTTGAGGGCTGATTTCTTTTCCTGTGATAAAACGCCTTCTGTTTCGACTGCCAAACCTCTCAGGGGAGCATTTGCAACCTTTTGGCAGCATTTTTGAGTGAATTGCCGAATGTCAGATTTTTGATGAAATTGTGACCCCGGGGCTTAGGGATTTTTTCAAAAAAATCTTTTTCTGCCAGTTAAGTTGTCGAGGGCTGATTTCTTTTCCTGTGATAAAAAGCCTTCTGTTTCGACCGCCAAACCCCTCAGGGGAGCATTTGCAACCTTTTGGCAGCATTTTTGAGTGAATTGCCGAAAGTCAGATTTTTGATGAAATTGTGACCCCGGGGCTTAGGGATTTTTTCAAAAAAATCTTTTTCTGCCAGTTAATTTGTCGAGGGCTGATTTCTTTTCCTGTGATAAATAGCCTTTTTTTTCGTCCGCCAAACCTGTCAGTGGAGCATTTGCAACCGTTTGGCAGCATTTGTGAGTGATCTGCCTAAAGTCAGATTTTTGATGAAATTGTGACCCCGGGGCTTAGGGATTTTTTCAAAAAAATCTTTTTCTGCCAGTTAATTTGTCGAGGGCTGATTTCTTTTCCTGTGATAAATAGCCTTTTTTTTCGTCCGCCAAACCTGTCAGTGGAGCATTTGCAACCGTTTGGCAGCATTTGTGAGTGATCTGCCTAAAGTCAGATTTTTGATGAAATTGTGACCCCGGGGCTTAGGGATTTTTTCAAAAAAATCTTTTTCTGCCAGTTAATTTGTCGAGGGCTGATTTCTTTTCCTGTGATAAATAGCCTTTTTTTTCGTCCGCCAAACCTGTCAGTGGAGCATTTGCAACCGTTTGGCAGCATTTGTGAGTGATCTGCCTAAAGTCAGATTTTTGATGAAATTGTGACCCCGGGGTTTAGGGATTTTTTCAAAAAAATCTTTTTCTGCCAGTTAATTTGTCGAGGGCTGATTTCTTTTCCTGTGATAAATAGCCTTTTCTTTCGTCCGCCAAACCTCTCAGGGGAGCATTTGCAACCGTTTGGCAGCATTTTTGAGTGATTTGCCGAAAGTCAGATTTTTGATGAAATTGTGACCCTGGGGCTTAGGGATTTTTTCAAAAAAATCTTTTTCTGCCAGTTAAGTTGTCGAGGGCTGATTTCTTTTCCTGTGATAAAACGCCTTCTGTTTCGACCGCCAAACCTCTCAGGGGAGCATTTGCAACTGTTTGGCACCATTTTTGAGTGAGTTGCTGAAAGTCAGATTTTTGATTAAATTGTGACCCCGGGGCTTAGGGATTTTTTCAAAAAAATCTTTTTCTGCCGGTTAAGTTGTCGAGGGCTGATTTCCTTTCCAGTGATAAATAGCCTTTTCTTTCGTCCGCCAAACCTCTCAGGGGAGCATTTGCAACCGTTTGGCAGCATTTGTGAGTAATTTGCTGAAAGTCAGATTTTTGATGAAATTGTGGCTTAGGGATTTTTTCAAAAAAATCTTTTTCTGCCAGTTAATTTGTCGAGGGCTGATTTCCTTTCTAGTGATAAAAAGCCTTCTGTTTGGACCGACAAACCTCTCAGGGGAGCATTTGCAACCGTTTGGCAGCATTTTTGAGTGATTTGCCGAATGCCAGATTTTTGATGAAATTGTGACCCCGGGGGCTTAGGGATTTTTTCAAAAAAATCTTTTTCTGCCAGTTAATTTTTCGAGGGCTGATTTCTTTTCCTGTGATAAAAAGACTTCTGTTTCGACCGCCAAACCTCTCAGGGTACATTTGCAACTTTTTGGCACGATTTTTGAGTGAATTGCCGAAAGTCAGATTTTTCATGAAATTGTGACCCCGGGGCTTAGGGATTTTTTCAAAAAAATCTTTTTCTGCCAGTTAATTTGTCGAGGGCTGATTTCTTTTCCTGTGATAAAACGCCTTCTGTTTCGACTGCCAAACCTCTCAGGGGAGCATTTGCAACCTTTTGGCAGCATTTTTGAGTGAATTGCCGAATGTCAGATTTTTGATGAAATTGTGACCCCGGGGCTTAGGGATTTTTTCAAAAAAATCTTTTTCTGCCAGTTAAGTTGTCGAGGGCTGATTTCTTTTCCTGTGATAAAAAGCCTTCTGTTTCGACCGCCAAACCCCTCAGGGGAGCATTTGCAACCTTTTGGCAGCATTTTTGAGTGAATTGCCGAAAGTCAGATTTTTGATGAAATTGTGACCCCGGGGCTTAGGGATTTTTTCAAAAAAATCTTTTTCTGCCAGTTAAGTTGTCGAGGGCTGATTTCTTTTCCTGTGATAAAAAGCCTTCTGTTTCGACCGCCAAACCCCTCAGGGGAGCATTTGCAACCGTTTGGCAGCATTTTTGAGTGATTTGCCGAATGTCAGATTTTTGATGAAATTGTGACCCCCGGGCTTAGGGATTTTTTCAAAAAAATCTTTTTCTGCCAGTTAATTTGTCGAGGGCTGATTTCTTTTCCTGTGATAAATAGCCTTTTCTTTCGTCCGCCAAACCTCTCAGGGGAGCATTTGCAACCGTTTGGCAGCATTTGTGAGTTATTTGCCTAAAGTCAGATTTTTGATGAAATTGTGACCCCGGGGCTTAGGGATTTTTTCAAAAAAATCTTTTTCTGCCAGTTAATTTGTCGAGGGCTGATTTCTTTTCCTGTGATAAATAGCCTTTTCTTTCGTCCGCCAAACCTCTCAGGGGAGCATTTGCAACCGTTTGGCAGCATTTGTGACTGATTTGCTGAAAGTCAGATTTTTGATGAAATTGTGACCCCGGGGCTTAGGGATTTTTTCAAAAAAATCTTTTTCTGCCAGTTAATTTGTCGAGGGCTGATTTCCTTTCTAGTGATAAATAGCCTTTTCTTTCGTCCGCCAAACCTCTCAGGGGAGCATTTGCAACCGTTTGGCAGCATTTTTGAGTGATTTGCCGAAAGTCAGATTTTTGATGAAATTGTGACCCCGGGGATTAGGGATTTTTTCAAAAAAATCTTTTTCTGCCAGTTAAGTTGTCGAGGGCTGATTGCTTTTCCTGTGATAAAAAGCCTTCTGTTTCGACCGCCAAACCCCTCAGGGGAGCATTTGCAACCTTTTGGCAGCATTTTTGAGTGAATTGCCGAAAGTCAGATTTTTGATGAAATTGTGACCCCGGGCTTAGGGATTTTTTCAAAAAAATCTTTTTCTGCCAGTTAATTTGTCAAGGGCTGATTTCTTTTCCAGTGATAAATAGCCTTTTCTTTCGTCCGCCAAACCTCTCAGGGGAGCATTTGCAACCGTTTGGCAGCATTTGTGAGTGATTTGCCTAAAGTCAGATTTTTGATGAAATTGTGACCCCGGGGCTTAGGGGTTTTTTCAAAAAAATCTTTTTCTGCCAGTTAAGTTGTCGAGGGCTGATTTCTTTTCCTGTGATAAAACGCCTTCTGTTTCGACCGCCAAACCTCTCAGGGGAGCATTTGCAACTGTTTGGCACCATTTTTGAGTGAGTTGCCGAAAGTCAGATTTTTGATGAAATTGTGACCCCGGGGCTTAAGGATTTTTTCAAAAAAATCTTTTTCTGCCGGTTAAGTTGTCGAGGGCTGATTTCCTTTCCAGTGATAAAAAGCCTTCTGTTTCGACCGCCAAACGTCTCAGGGGAGCATTTGCAACCGTTTGGCAGCATTTTTGAGTGAATTGCCGAAAGTCAGATTTTTGATGAAATTGTGACCCCGGGGCTTAGGGATTTTTTTTAAAAAAAAAAATTTCTGCCAGTTAAGTTGTCGAGGGCTGATTTCTTTTCCTGTGATAAAAAGCCTTCTGTTTCGACCGCCAAACCCCTCAGGGGAGCATTTGCAAGCGTTTGGCAGCATTTTTGAGTGATTTGCCGAATGTCAGATTTTTGATGAAATTGTGACCCCGGGCTTAGGGATTTTTTCAAAAAAATCTTTTTCTGCCAGTTAATTTGTCGAGGGCTGATTTCTTTTCCAGTGATAAATAGCCTTTTCTTTCGTCCGCCAAACCTCTCAGGGGAGCAATTGCAACCGTTTGGCAGCATTTGTGAGTGATTTGCCTAAAGTCAGATTTTTGATGAAATTGTGACCCCGGGGCTTAGGGATTTTTTCAAAAAAATCTTTTTCTGCCAGTTAAGTTGTCGAGGGCTGATTTCTTTTCCTGTGATAAAACGCCTTCTGTTTCGACCGCCAAACCTCTCAGTGGAGCATTTGCAACTGTTTGGCACCATTTTTGAGTGAGTTGCCGAAAGTCAGATTTTTGATGAAATTGTGACCCCGGGGCTTAGGGATTTTTTCAAAAAAATCTTTTTCTGCCAGTTAATTTGTCGAGGGCTGATTTCTTTTCCTGTGATAAATAGCCTTTTCTTTCGTCCGCCAAACCTCTCAGGGGAGCATTTGCAACCGTTTGGCAGCATTTGTGAGTGATTTGCCTAAAGTCAGATTTTTGATGAAATTGTGACCCCGGGGCTTAGGGATTTTTTCAAAAAAATCTTTTTCTGCCAGTTAAGTTGTCGAGGGCTGATTTCTTTTCCTTTGATAAAACGCCTTCTGTTTCGACCGCCAAACCTCTCAGGGGAGCATTTGCAACTGTTTGGCACCATTTTTGAGTGAGTTGCCGAAAGTCAGATTTTTGATGAAATTGTGACCCCGGGGCTTAGGGATTTTTTTCAAAAAAATCTTTTTCTGCCGGTTAAGTTGTCGAGGGCTGATTTCCTTTCCAGTGATAAATAGCCTTTTCTTTCGTCCGCCAAACCTCTCAGGGGAGCATTTGCAACCGTTTGGCAGCATTTTTGAGTGATTTGCCGAAAGTCAGATTTTTGATGAAATTGTGACCCCGGGGCTTAGGGATTTTTTTCAAAAAAATCTTTTTCTGCCAGTTAATTTGTCGAGGGGTGATTTCCTTTCTAGTGATAAATAGCCTTTTCTTTCGTCCGCCAAACCTCTCAGGGGAGCATTTGCAACCGTTTGGCAGCATTTTTGAGTGATTTGCCGAAAGTCAGATTTTTGATGAAATTGTGACCCCGGGGCTTAGGGATTTTTTCAAAAAAATCTTTTTCTGCCAGTTAATTTGTCGAGGGCTGATTTCTTTTCCTGTGATAAATAGCCTTTTCTTTCGTGCGCCAAACCTCTCAGGGGAGCATTTGCAACCGTTTGGCAGCATTTGTGAGTGATTTGCCTAAAGTCAGATTTTTGATGAAATTGTGACCCCGGGGCTTAGGGATTTTTTCAAAAAAATCTTTTTCTGCCAGTTAAGTTGTCGAGGGCTGATTTCTTTTCCTGTGATAAAACGCCTTCTGTTTCGACCGCCAAACCTCTCAGGGGAGCATTTGCAACTGTTTGGCACCATTTTTGAGTGAGTTGCTGAAAGTCAGATTTTTGATTAAATTGTGACCCCGGGGCTTAGGGATTTTTTCAAAAAAATCTTTTTCTGCCGGTTAAGTTGTCGAGGGCTGATTTCCTTTCCAGTGATAAATAGCCTTTTCTTTCGTCCGCCAAACCTCTCAGGGGAGCATTTGCAACCGTTTGGCAGCATTTGTGAGTAATTTGCTGAAAGTCAGATTTTTGATGAAATTGTGACCCCGGGGCTTAGGGATTTTTTCAAAAAAATCTTTTTCTGCCAGTTAATTTGTCGAGGGCTGATTTCCTTTCTAGTGATAAATAGCCTTTTCTTTCGTCCGCCAAACCTCTCAGGGGAGCATTTGCAACCGTTTGGCAGCATTTTTGAGTGATTTGCCGAAAGTCAGATTTTTGATGAAATTGTGACCCCGGGGATTAGGGATTTTTTCAAAAAAATCTTTTTCTGCCAGTTAAGTTGTCGAGGGCTGATTGCTTTTCCTGTGATAAAACGCCTTCTGTTTCGACCGCCAAACCTCTCAGGGGAGCATTTGCAACTGTTTGGCACCATTTTTGAGTGAGTTGCCGAAAGTCAGATTTTTGATGAAATTGTGACCCCGGGGCTTAGGGATTTTTTCAAAAAAATCTTTTACTGCCAGTTAATTTGTCGAGGGCTGATTTCTTTTCCTGTGATAAAAAGCCTTCTGTTTGGACCGACAAACCTCTCAGGGGAGCATTTGCAACCATTTGGCAGCATTTTTGAGTGATTTGCCGAATGCCAGATTTTTGATGAAATTGTGACCCCGGGGCTTAGGGATTTTTTCAAAAAAATCTTTTTCTGCCAGTTAATTTTTCGAGGGCTGATTTCTTTTCCTGTGATAAAAAGCCTTCTGTTTCGACCGCCAAACCTCTCAGGGTACATTTGCAACTTTTTGGCACCATTTTTGAGTGAATTGCCGAAAGTCAGATTTTTCATGAAATTGTGACCCCGGGGCTTAGGGATTTTTTCAAAAAAATCTTTTTCTGCCAGTTAATTTGTCGAGGGCTGATTTCTTTTCCTGTGATAAAACGCCTTCTGTTTCGACTGCCAAACCTCTCAGGGGAGCATTTGCAACCTTTTGGCAGCATTTTTGAGTGAATTGCCGAATGTCAGATTTTTGATGAAATTGTGACCCCGGGGCTTAGGGATTTTTTCAAAAAAATCTTTTTCTGCCAGTTAAGTTGTCGAGGGCTGATTTCTTTTCCTGTGATAAAAAGCCTTCTGTTTCGACCGCCAAACCCCTCAGGGGAGCATTTGCAACCTTTTGGCAGCATTTTTGAGTGAATTGCCGAAAGTCAGATTTTTGATGAAATTGTGACCCCGGGGCTTAGGGATTTTTTTCAAAAAAATCTTTTTCTGCCAGTTAAGTTGTCGAGGGCTGATTTCTTTTCCTGTGATAAAAAGCCTTCTGTTTCGACCGCCAAACCCCTCAGGGGAGCATTTGCAACCGTTTGGCAGCATTTTTGAGTGATTTGCCGAATGTCAGATTTTTGATGAAATTGTGACCCCCGGGCTTAGGGATTTTTTCAAAAAAATCTTTTTCTGCCAGTTAATTTGTCGAGGGCTGATTTCTTTTCCTGTGATAAATAGCCTTTTCTTTCGTCCGCCAAACCTCTCAGGGGAGCATTTGCAACCGTTTGGCAGCATTTGTGAGTTATTTGCCTAAAGTCAGATTTTTGATGAAATTGTGACCCCGGGGCTTAGGGATTTTTTCAAAAAAATCTTTTTCTGCCAGTTAATTTGTCGAGGGCTGATTTCTTTTCCTGTGATAAATAGCCTTTTCTTTCGTCCGCCAAACCTCTCAGGGGAGCATTTGCAACCGTTTGGCAGCATTTTTGAGTGATTTGCCGAAAGTCAGATTTTTGATGAAATTGTGACCCCGGGGATTAGGGATTTTTTCAAAAAAATCTTTTTCTGCCAGTTAAGTTGTCGAGGGCTGATTGCTTTTCCTGTGATAAAAAGCCTTCTGTTTCGACCGCCAAACCCCTCAGGGGAGCATTTGCAACCTTTTGGCAGCATTTTTGAGTGAATTGCCGAAAGTCAGATTTTTGATGAAATTGTGACCCCGGGCTTAGGGATTTTTTCAAAAAAATCTTTTTCTGCCAGTTAATTTGTCAAGGGCTGATTTCTTTTCCAGTGATAAATAGCCTTTTCTTTCGTCCGCCAAACCTCTCAGGGGAGCATTTGCAACCGTTTGGCAGCATTTGTGAGTGATTTGCCTAAAGTCAGATTTTTGATGAAATTGTGACCCCGGGGCTTAGGGGTTTTTTCAAAAAAATCTTTTTCTGCCAGTTAAGTTGTCGAGGGCTGATTTCTTTTCCTATGATAAAACGCCTTCTGTTTCGACCGCCAAACCTCTCAGGGGAGCATTTGCAACTGTTTGGCACCATTTTTGAGTGAGTTGCCGAAAGTCAGATTTTTGATGAAATTGTGACCCCGGGGCTTAAGGATTTTTTCAAAAAAATCTTTTTCTGCCGGTTAAGTTGTCGAGGGCTGATTTCCTTTCCAGTGATAAAAAGCCTTCTGTTTCGACCGCCAAACGTCTCAGGGGAGCATTTGCAACCGTTTGGCAGCATTTTTGAGTGAATTGCCGAAAGTCAGATTTTTGATGAAATTGTGACCCCGGGGCTTAGGGATTTTTTTTTAAAAAAAAATTTTCTGCCAGTTAAGTTGTCGAGGGCTGATTTCTTTTCCTGTGATAAAAAGCCTTCTGTTTCGACCGCCAAACCCCTCAGGGGAGCATTTGCAACCGTTTGGCAGCATTTTTGAGTGATTTGCCGAATGTCAGATTTTTGATGAAATTGTGACCCCGGGGCTTAAGGATTTTTTCAAAAAAATCTTTTTCTGCCAGTTAATTTGTCGAGGGCTGATTTCTTTTCCTGTGATAAATAGCCTTTTCTTTCGTCCGCCAAACCTCTCAGGGGGGCATTTGCAACCGTTTGGCAGCATTTGTGAGTGATTTGCCTAAAGTCAGATTTTTGATGAAATTGTGACCCCGGGGCTTAGGGATTTTTTCAAAAAAATCTTTTTCTGCCAGTTAATTTGTCAAGGGCTGATTTCTTTTCCAGTGATAAATAGCCTTTTCTTTCGTCCGCCAAACCTCTCAGGGGAGCATTTGCAACCGTTTGGCAGCATTTGTGAGTGATTTGCCTAAAGTCAGATTTTTGATGAAATTGTGACCCCGGGGCTTAGGGGTTTTTTCAAAAAAACCTTTTTCTGCCAGTTAAGTTGTCGAGGGCTGATTTCTTTTCCTGTGATAAAACGCCTTCTGTTTCGACCGCCAAACCTCTCAGGGGAGCATTTGCAACTGTTTGGCACCATTTTTGAGTGAGTTGCCGAAAGTCAGATTTTTGATGAAATTGTGACCCCGGGGCTTAAGGATTTTTTCAAAAAAAATTTTTTCTGCCAGTTAAGTTGTCGAGGGCTGATTTCTTTTCCTGTGATAAAAAGCCTTCTGTTTCGACCGCCAAACCCCTCAGGGGAGCATTTGCAACCGTTTGGCAGCATTTTTGAGTGAATTGCCGAAAGTCAGATTTTTGATGAAATTGTGACCCCGGGCTTAGGGATTTTTTCAAAAAAATCTTTTTCTGCCAGTTAATTTGTCGAGGGCTGATTTCTTTTCCAGTGATAAATAGCCTTTTCTTTCGTCCGCCAAACCTCTCAGGGGAGCATTTACAACTGTTTGGCACCATTTTTGAGTGAATTGCCGAAAGTCAGATTTTTGATGAAATTGTGACCCCGGGCTTAGGGATTTTTTCAAAAAAATCTTTTTCTGCCAGTTAATTTGTCGAGGGCTGATTTCTTTTCCAGTGATAAATAGCCTTTTCTTTCGTCCGCCAAACCTCTCAGGGGAGCAATTGCAACCGTTTGGCAGCATTTGTGAGTGATTTGCCTAAAGTCAGATTTTTGATGAAATTGTGACCCCGGGGCTTAGGGATTTTTTCAAAAAAATCTTTTTCTGCCAGTTAAGTTGTCGAGGGCTGATTTCTTTTCCTGTGATAAAACGCCTTCTGTTTCGACCGCCAAACCTCTCAGGGGAGCATTTGCAACTGTTTGGCACCATTTTTGAGTGAGTTGCCGAAAGTCAGATTTTTGATGAAATTGTGACCCCGGGGCTTAGGGATTTTTTCAAAAAAATCTTTTTCTGCCAGTTAATTTGTCGAGGGCTGATTTCTTTTCCTGTGATAAATAGCCTTTTCTTTCGTCCGCCAAACCTCTCAGGGGAGCATTTGCAACCGTTTGGCAGCATTTGTGAGTGATTTGCCTAAAGTCAGATTTTTGATGAAATTGTGACCCCGGGGCTTAGGGATTTTTTCAAAAAAATCTTTTTCTGCCAGTTAAGTTGTCGAGGGCTGATTTCTTTTCCTTTGATAAAACGCCTTCTGTTTCGACCGCCAAACCTCTCAGGGGAGCATTTGCAACTGTTTGGCACCATTTTTGAGTGAGTTGCCGAAAGTCAGATTTTTGATGAAATTGTGACCCCGGGGCTTAGGGATTTTTTTCAAAAAAATCTTTTTCTGCCGGTTAAGTTGTCGAGGGCTGATTTCCTTTCCAGTGATAAATAGCCTTTTCTTTCGTCCGCCAAACCTCTCAGGGGAGCATTTGCAACCGTTTGGCAGCATTTTTGAGTGATTTGCCGAAAGTCAGATTTTTGATGAAATTGTGACCCCGGGGCTTAGGGATTTTTTTCAAAAAAATCTTTTTCTGCCAGTTAATTTGTCGAGGGGTGATTTCCTTTCTAGTGATAAATAGCCTTTTCTTTCGTCCGCCAAACCTCTCAGGGGAGCATTTGCAACCGTTTGGCAGCATTTTTGAGTGATTTGCCGAAAGTCAGATTTTTGATGAAATTGTGACCCCGGGGCTTAGGGATTTTTTCAAAAAAATCTTTTTCTGCCAGTTAATTTGTCGAGGGCTGATTTCTTTTCCTGTGATAAAAAGCCTTCTGTTTCGACCGCCAAACCCCTCAGGGGAGCATTTGCAACCTTTTGGCAGCATTTTTGAGTGAATTGCCGAAAGTCAGATTTTTGATGAAATTGTGACCCCGGGGCTTAGGGATTTTTTCAAAAAACTCTTTTTCTGCCAGTTAATTTGTCGAGGGCTGATTTCTTTTCCAGTGATAAATAGCCTTTTCGTTCGTCCGCCAAACCTCTCAGGGGAGCATTTGCAACCGTTTGGCAGCATTTGTGAGTGATTTGCCTAAAGTCAGATTTTTGATGAAATTGTGACCCCGGGGCTTAGGGATTTTTTCAAAAAAATCTTTTTCTGCCGGTTAAGTTGTCGAGGGCTGATTTCCTTTCCAGTGATAAAAAGCCTTCTGTTTCGACCGCCAAACCTCTCAGGGGAGCATTTGCAACCGTTTGGCAGCATTTGTGACTGATTTGCTGAAAGTCAGATTTTTGATGAAATTGTGACCCCGGGGCTTAGGGATTTTTTCAAAAAAATCTTTTTCTGCCAGTTAATTTGTCGAGGGCTGATTTCCTTTCTAGTGATAAATAGCCTTTTCTTTCGTCCGCCAAACCTCTCAGGGGAGCATTTGCAACCGTTTGGCAGCATTTTTGAGTGATTTGCCGAAAGTCAGATTTTTGATGAAATTGTGACCCCGGGGCTTAGGGATTTTTTCAAAAAAATCTTTTTCTGCCAGTTAATTTGTCAAGGGCTGATTTCTTTTCCAGTGATAAATAGCCTTTTCTTTCGTCCGCCAAACCTCTCAGGGGAGCAGTTGCAACCGTTTGGCAGCATTTGTGAGTGATTTGCCTAAAGTCAGATTTTTGATGAAATTGTGACCCCGGGGCTTAGGGGTTTTTTCAAAAAAATCTTTTTCTGCCAGTTAAGTTGTCGAGGGCTGATTTCTTTTCCTGTGATAAAACGCCTTCTGTTTCGACCGCCAAACCTCTAAGGGGAGCATTTGAAACTGTTTGGCACCATTTTTGAGTGAGTTGCCGAAAGTCAGATTTTTGATGAAATTGTGACCCCGGGGCTTAAGGATTTTTTCAAAAAAAAAATTTTCTGCCAGTTAAGTTGTCGAGGGCTGATTTCTTTTCCTGTGATAAAAAGCCTTCTGTTTCGACCGCCAAACCCCTCAGGGGAGCATTTGCAACCGTTTGGCAGCATTTTTGAGTGAATTGCCGAAAGTCAGATTTTTGATGAAATTGTGACCCCGGGCTTAGGGATTTTTTCAAAAAAATCTTTTTCTGCCAGTTAATTTGTCGAGGGCTGATTTCTTTTCCAGTGATAAATAGCCTTTTCTTTCGTCCGCCAAACCTCTCAGGGGAGCATTTGCAACCGTTTGGCAGCATTTGTGAGTGATTTGCCTAAAGTCAGATTTTTGATGAAATTGTGACCCCGGGCTTAGGGATTTTTTCAAAAAAATCTTTTTCTGCCAGTTAATTTGTCGAGGGCTGATTTCTTTTCCAGTGATAAATAGCCTTTTCTTTCGTCCGCCAAACCTCTCAGGGGAGCATTTGCAACCGTTTGGCAGCATTTTTGAGTGATTTGCCGAAAGTCAGATTTTTGATGAAATTGTGACCCCGGGACTTAGGGATTTTTTTCAAAAAAATCTTTTTCTGCCAGTTAATTTGTCGAGGGGTGATTTCCTTTCTAGTGATAAATAGCCTTTTCTTTCTTCCGCCAAACCTCTCAGGGGAGCATTTGCAACCGTTTGGCAGCATTTTTGAGTGATTTGCCGAAAGTCAGATTTTTGATGAAATTGTGACCCCGGGGCTTAGGGATTTTTTCAAAAAAATCTTTTTCTGCCAGTTAATTTGTCGAGGGCTGATTTCTTTTCCTGTGATAAAAAGCCTTCTGTTTCGACCGCCAAACCTCTCAGGGGAGCAGTTGCAACCGTTTGGCAGCATTTTTGAGTGATTTGCCGAAAGTCAGATTTTTGATGAAATTGTGACCCCGGGGATTAGGGATTTTTTCAAAAAAATCTTTTTCTGCCAGTTAAGTTGTCGAGGGCTGATTGCTTTTCCTGTGATAAAACGCCTTCTGTTTCGACCGCCAAACCTCTCAGGGGAGCATTTGCAACCGTTTGGCAGCATTTTTGAGTGATTTGCCGAAAGTCAGATTTTTGATGAAATTGTGACCCCGGGGCTTAGTGATTTTTTCAAAAAAATCTTTTTCTGCCAGTTAATTTGTCGAGGGCTGATTTCTTTTCCTGTGATAAAAAGCCTTCTGTTTCGACCGCCAAACCCCTCAGGGGAGCATTTGCAACCTTTTGGCAGCATTTTTGAGTGAATTGCCGAAAGTCAGATTTTTGATGAAATTGTGACCCCGGGGCTTAGGGATTTTTTCAAAAAACTCTTTTTCTGCCAGTTAATTTGTCGAGGGCTGATTTCTTTTCCAGTGATAAATAGCCTTTTCTTTCGTCCGCCAAACCTCTCAGGGGAGCATTTGCAACCGTTTGGCAGCATTTGTGAGTGATTTGCCTAAAGTCAGATTTTTGATGAAATTGTGACCCCGGGGCTTAGGGATTTTTTCAAAAAAATCTTTTTCTGCCAGTTAATTTGTCGAGGGCTGATTTCTTTTCCTGTGATAAATAGCCTTTTCTTTCGTCCGCCAAACCTCTCAGGGGGGCATTTGCAAACGTTTGGCAGCATTTGTGAGTGATTTGCCTAAAGTCAGATTTTTGATGAAATTGTGACCCCGGGGCTTAGGGATTTTTTCAAAAAAATCTTTTTCTGCCAGTTAAGTTGTCGAGGGCTGATTTCTTTTCCTGTGATAAAACGCCTTCTGTTTCGACCGCTAAACCTCTCAGGGGAGCATTTGCAACTGTTTGGCACCATTTTTGAGTGAATTGCCGAAAGTCAGATTTTTGATGAAATTGTGACCCCGGGCTTAGGGATTTTTTCAAAAAAATCTTTTTCTGCCAGTTAATTTGTCGAGGGCTGATTTCTTTTCCAGTGATAAATAGCCTTTTCTTTCGTCCGCCAAACCTCTCAGGGGAGCAATTGCAACCGTTTGGCAGCATTTGTGAGTGATTTGCCTAAAGTCAGATTTTTGATGAAATTGTGACCCCGGGGCTTAGGGATTTTTTCAAAAAAATCTTTTTCTGCCAGTTAAGTTGTCGAGGGCTGATTTCTTTTCCTGTGATAAAACGCCTTCTGTTTCGACCGCCAAACCTCTCAGGGGAGCATTTGCAACTGTTTGGCACCATTTTTGAGTGAGTTGCCGAAAGTCAGATTTTTGATGAAATTGTGACCCCGGGGCTTAGGGATTTTTTCAAAAAAATCTTTTTCTGCCAGTTAATTTGTCGAGGGCTGATTTCTTTTCCTGTGATAAATAGCCTTTTCTTTCGTCCGCCAAACCTCTCAGGGGAGCATTTGCAACCGTTTGGCAGCATTTGTGAGTGATTTGCCTAAAGTCAGATTTTTGATGAAATTGTGACCCCGGGGCTTAGGGATTTTTTCAAAAAAATCTTTTTCTGCCAGTTAAGTTGTCGAGGGCTGATTTCTTTTCCTTTGATAAAACGCCTTCTGTTTCGACCGCCAAACCTCTCAGGGGAGCATTTGCAACTGTTTGGCACCATTTTTGAGTGAGTTGCCGAAAGTCAGATTTTTGATGAAATTGTGACCCCGGGGCTTAGGGATTTTTTTCAAAAAAATCTTTTTCTGCCAGTTAATTTGTCGAGGGGTGATTTCCTTTCTAGTGATAAATAGCCTTTTCTTTCGTCCGCCAAACCTCTCAGGGGAGCATTTGCAACCGTTTGGCAGCATTTTTGAGTGATTTGCCGAAAGTCAGATTTTTGATGAAATTGTGACCCCGGGGATTAGGGATTTTTTCAAAAAAATCTTTTTCTGCCAGTTAAGTTGTCGAGGGCTGATTGCTTTTCCTGTGATAAAAAGCCTTCTGTTTCGACCGCCAAACCCCTCAGGGGAGCATTTGCAACCTTTTGGCAGCATTTGTGAGTGATTTGCCGAAAGTCAGATTTTTGATGAAATTGTGACCCCGGGGCTTAGGGGTTTTTTCAAAAAAATCTTTTTCTGCCAGTTAAGTTGTCGAGGGCTGATTTCTTTTCCTGTGATAAAACGCCTTCTGTTTCGACCGCTAAACCTCTCAGGGGAGCATTTGCAACTGTTTGGCACCATTTTTGAGTGAATTGCCGAAAGTCAGATTTTTGATGAAATTGTGACCCCGGGCTTAGGGATTTTTTCAAAAAAATCTTTTTCTGCCAGTTAATTTGTCGAGGGCTGATTTCTTTTCCTGTGATAAATAGCCTTTTCTTTCGTCCGCCAAACCTCTCAGGGGAGCATTTGCAACCGTTTGGCAGCATTTGTGAGTGATTTGCCTAAAGTCAGATTTTTGATGAAATTGTGACCCCGGGGCTTAGGGATTTTTTCAAAAAAATCTTTTTCTGCCAGTTAAGTTGTCGAGGGCTGATTTCTTTTCCTTTGACAAAACGCCTTCTGTTTCGACCGCCAAACCTCTCAGGGGAGCATTTGCAACTGTTTGGCACCATTTTTGAGTGAGTTGCCGAAAGTCAGATTTTTGATGAAATTGTGACCCCGGGGCTTAGGGATTTTTTTCAAAAAAATCTTTTTCTACCAGTTAATTTGTCGAGGGGTGATTTCCTTTCTAGTGATAAATAGCCTTTTCTTTCGTCCGCCAAACCTCTCAGGGGAGCATCTGCAACCGTTTGGCAGCATTTTTGAGTGATTTGCTGAAAGTCAGATTTTTGATGAAATTGTGACCCCGGGGCTTAGGGATTTTTTCAAAAAAATCTTTTTCTGCCAGTTAATTTGTCGAGGGCTGATTTCTTTTCCTGTGATAAAAAGCCTTCTGTTTCGACCGCCAAACGCCTCAGGGGAGCATTTGCAACCTTTTGGCAGCATTTTTGAGTGAATTGCCGAAAGTCAGATTTTTGATGAAATTGTGACCCCGGGGCTTAGGGATTTTTTCAAAAAAATCTTTTTCTGCCAGTTAATTTGTCGAGGGCTGATTTCTTTTCCTGTGATAAAACGCCTTCTGTTTCGACCGCCAAACCTCTCAGGGGAGTATTTGCAACTGTTTGGCAGCATTTTTGAGTGATTTGCCAAAAGTCAGATTTTTGATGAAATTGTGACACCGGGGCTTAGGGATTTTTTCAAAAAAATCTTTTTCTGCCAGTTAATTTGTCGAGGGCTGATTTCTTTTCCTGTGATAAAAAGCCTTCTGTTTCGACCGCCAAACTTTTCAGGGGAGCATTTCCAACCGTTTGGCAGCATTTTTGAGTGAATCGCCGAAAGTCAGATTTTTGATGAAATTGTGACCCCGGGGCTTAGGGATTTTTTCAAAAAAATCTTTTTCTGCCAGTTAATTTGTCGAGGGGTGATTTCCTTTCTAGTGATAAATAGCCTTTTCTTTCGTCCGCCAAACCTCTCAGGGGAGCATTTGCAACCGTTTGGCAGCATTTTTGAGTGATTTGCCGAAAGTCAGATTTTTGATGAAATTGTGACCCCGGGGCTTAGGGATTTTTTCAAAAAAATCTTTTTCTGCCAGTTAATTTGTCGAGGGCTGATTTCTTTTCCTGTGATAAAAAGCCTTCTGTTTCGAACGCCAAACTTTTCAGGGGAGTATTTCCAACCGTTTGGCAGCATTTTTGAGTGAATCGCCAAAAGTCAGATTTTTGATGAAATTGTGATCCCGGGGCTTAGGGATTTTTTCAAAAAAATCTTTTTCTGCCAGTTAATTTGTTGAGGGCTGATTTCTTTTCCTGTGATAAAAAGCCTTCTGTTTGGACCGCCAAACCTCTCAGGGGAGCATTTGCAACCGTTTGGCAGCATTTTTGAGTGATTTGCCGAATGTCAGATTTTTGATGAAATTGTGACCCCGGGGCTTAGGGATTTTTTCAAAAAAATCTTTTTCTGCCAGTTAATTTGTCGAGGGCTGATTTCTTTTCCAGTGATAAATAGCCTTTTCTTTCGTCCGCCGAACCTCTCAGGGGAGCATTTGCAACTTTTTGGCACCATTTTTGAGTGTATTGCCGAAAGTCACATTTTTCATGAAATTGTGACCCCGGGGCTTAGGGATTTTTTCAAAAAAATCTTTTTCTGCCAGTTAATTTGTCGAGGGCTGATCTCTTTTCCTGTGATAAAACGCCTTCTGTTTCGACTGCCAAACCTCTCAGGGGAGCATTTGCAACCTTTTGGCAGCATTTTTGAGTGAATTGCCGAATGTCAGATTTTTGATGAAATTGTGACCCCGGGGCTTAGGGATTTTTTCAAAAAAATCTTTTTCTGCCAGTTAAGTTGTCGAGGGCTGATTTCTTTTCCTGTGATAAAAAGCCTTCTGTTTCGACCGCCAAACCCCTCAGGGGAGCATTTACAACCGTTTGGCAGCATTTTTGAGTGATTTGCCGAATGTCAGATTTTTGATGAAATTGTGACCCCGGGGCTTAGGGATTTTTTCAAAAAAATCTTTTTCTGCCAGTTAATTTGTCGAGGGCTGATTTCTTTTCCTGTGATAAAACGCCTTCTGTTTCGACCGCCAAACCTCTCAGCGGAGCATTTGCAACTGTTTGGCACCATTTTTGAGTGAGTTGCCGAAAGTCAGATTTTTGATGAAATTGTGACCCCGGGGCTTAGGGATTTTTTCAAAAAAATCTTTTTCTGCCAGTTAATTTGTCGAGGGCTGATTTCTTTTCCTGTGATAAAAAGCCTTCTGTTTGGACCGCCAAACCTCTCAGGGGAGCATTTGCAACCGTTTGGCAGCATTTTTGAGTGATTTGCCGAATGTCAGATTTTTGATGAAATTGTGACCCCGGGGCTTAGGGATTTTTTCAAAAAAATCTTTTTCTGCCAGTTAATTTGTCGAGGGCTGATTTCTTTTCCAGTGATAAATAGCCTTTTCTTTCGTCCGCCGAACCTCTCAGGGGAGCATTTGCAACTTTTTGGCACCATTTTTGAGTGTATTGCCGAAAGTCAGATTTTTCATGAAATTGTGACCCCGGGGCTTAGGGGTTTTTTCAAAAAAATCTTTTTCTGCCAGTTAATTTGTCGAGGGCTGATTTCTTTTCCTGTGATAAAACGCCTTCTGTTTCGACTGCCAAACCTCTCAGGGGAGCATTTGCAACCTTTTGGCAGCATTTTTGAGTGAATTGCCGAATGTCAGATTTTTGATGAAATTGTGACCCCGGGGCTTAGGGATTTTTTCAAAAAAATCTTTTTCTGCCAGTTAAGTTATCGAGGGCTGATTTCTTTTCCTGTGATAAAAAGCCTTCTGTTTCGACCGCCAAACCCCTCAGGGGAGCATTTACAACCGTTTGGCAGCATTTTTGAGTGATTTGCCGAATGTCAGATTTTTGATGAAATTGTGACCCCGGGGCTTAGGGATTTTTTCAAAAAAATCTTTTTCTGCCAGTTAATTTGTCGAGGGCTGATTTCTTTTCCTGTGATAAAACGCCTTCTGTTTCGACCGCCAAACCTCTCAGGGGAGCATTTGCAACTGTTTGGCACCATTTTTGAGTGAGTTGCCGAAAGTCAGATTTTTGATGAAATTGTGACCCCGGGGCTTAGGGATTTTTTCAAAAAAATCTTTTTCTTCCGGTTAAGTTGTCGAGGGCTGATTTCCTTTCCAGTGATAAATAGCCTTTTCTTTCGTCCGCCAAACCTCTCAGGGGAGCATTTGCAACCGTTTGGCAGCATTTGTGAGTGATTTGCTGAAAGTCAGATTTTTGATGAAATTGTGACCCCGGGGCTTAGGGATTTTTTCAAAAAAATCTTTTTCTGCCAGTTAATTTGTCGAGGGCTGATTTCCTTTCTAGTGATAAATAGCCTTTTCTTTCGTCCGCCAAACCTCTCAGGGGAGCATTTGCAACCGTTTGGCAGCATTTTTGAGTGATTTGCCGAAAGTCAGATTTTTGATGAAATTGTGACCCCGGGGCTTAGGGATTTTTTCAAAAAAATCTTTTTCTGCCAGTTAATTTGTCGAGGGCTGATTTCTTTTCCTGTGATAAAAAGCCTTCTGTTTCGACCGCCAAACCTCTCAGGGAGCATTTGCAACCTTTTGGCAGCATTTTTGAGTGATTTGCCGAATGTCAGATTTTTGATGAAATTGTGACCCCGGGGCTTAGATTTTTTCAAAAAAATCTTTTTCTGCCGGTTAAGTTGTCGAGGGCTGATTTCCTTTCCAGTGATAAAAAGCCTTCTGTTTCGACCGCCAAACCCCTCAGGGGAGCATTTGCAACCTTTTGGCAGCATTTTTGAGTGAATTGCCGAAAGTCAGATATTTGATGAAATTGTGACCCCGGGGCTTAGGGATTTTTTCAAAAAAATCTTTTTCTGCCAGTTAATTTGTCGAGGGCTGATTTCTTTTCCAGTGATAAATAGCCTTTTCTTTCGTCCGCCAAACCTCTCAGGGGAGCATTTGCAACCTTTTGGCAGCATTTTTGAGTGATTTGCCGAATGTCAGATTTTTGATGAAATTGTGACCCCGGGGCTTAGGGATTTTTTCAAAAAAATCTTTTTCTGCCGGTTAAGTTGTCGAGGGCTGATTTCCTTTCCAGTGATAAAAAGCCTTCTGTTTCGACCGCCAAACCTCTCAGGGGAGCATTTGCAACCTTTTGGCAGCATTTTTGAGTGAATTGCCGAAAGTCAGATTTTTGATGAAATTGTGACCCCGGGGCTTAGGGATTTTTTCAAAAAAATCTTTTTCTGCCGGTTAATTTGTCGAGGGCTGATTTCTTTTCCTGTGATAAATAGCCTTTTCTTTCGTCCGCCAAACCTCTCAGGGGGGCATTTGCAACCGTTTGGCAGCATTTGTGAGTGATTTGCCTAAAGTCAGATTTTTGATGAAATTGTGACCCCGGGGCTTAGGGATTTTTTCAAAAAAATCTTTTTCTGCCAGTTAAGTTGTCGAGGGCTGATTTCTTTTCCTGTGATAAAACGCCTTCTGTTTCGACCGCTAAACCTCTCAGGGGAGCATTTGCCACTGTTTGGCACCATTTTTGAGTGAATTGCCGAAAGTCAGATTTTTGATGAAATTGTGACCCCGGGGCTTAGGGATTTTTTCAAAAAAATCTTTTTCTGCCAGTTAATTTGTCGAGGGCTGATTTCTTTTCCTGTGATAAATAGCCTTTTCTTTCGTCCGCCAAACCTCTCAGGGGGGCATTTGCAACCGTTTGGCAGCATTTGTGAGTGATTTGCCTAAAGTCAGATTTTTGATGAAATTGTGACCCCGGGGCTTAGGGATTTTTTCAAAAAAATCTTTTTCTGCCAGTTAAGTTGTCGAGGGCTGATTTCTTTTCCTGTGATAAAACGCCTTCTGTTTCGACCGCTAAACCTCTCAGGGGAGCATTTGCAACTGTTTGGCACCATTTTTGAGTGAATTGCCGAAAGTCAGATTTTTGATGAAATTGTGACCCCGGGGCTTAGGGATTTTTTCAAAAAAATCTTTTTCTGCCAGTTAATTTGTCGAGGGCTGATTTCTTTTCCAGTGATAAATAGCCTTTTCTTTCGTCCGCCAAACCTCTCAGGGGAGCAATTGCAACCGTTTGGCAGCATTTGTGAGTGATTTGCCTAAAGTCAGATTTTTGATGAAATTGTGACCCCGGGGCTTAGGGATTTTTTTCAAAAAAATCTTTTTCTGCCAGTTAATTTGTCGAGGGCTGATTTCTTTTCCTGTGATAAATAGCCTTTTCTTTCGTCCGCCAAACCTCTCAGGGGAGCATTTGCAACCGTTTGGCAGCATTTGTGAGTGATTTGCCTAAAGTCAGATTTTTGATGAAATTGTGACCCCGGGGCTTAGGGATTTTTTCAAAAAAATCTTTTTCTGCCAGTTAAGTTGTCGAGGGCTGATTTCTTTTCCTTTGATAAAACGCCTTCTGTTTCGACCGCCAAACCTCTCAGTGGAGCATTTGCAACCGTTTGGCAGCATTTTTGAGTGATTTGCCGAGTCAGATTTTTGATGAAATTGTGACCCCGGGGCTTAGGGATTTTTTTCAAAAAAATCTTTTTCTGCCAGTTAATTTGTCGAGGGGTGATTTTCTTTCTAGTGATAAATAGCCTTTTCTTTCGTCCGCCAAACCTCTCAGGGGAGCATTTGCAACCGTTTGGCAGCATTTTTGAGTGATTTGCCGAAAGTCAGATTTTTGATGAAATTGTGACCCCGGGGCTTAGGGATTTTTTCAAAAAAATCTTTTTCTGCCAGTTAATTTGTCGAGGGCTGATTTCTTTTCCTGTGATAAAAAGCCTTCTGTTTCGACCGCCAAACTTTTCAGGGGAGCATTTCCAACCGTTTGGCACCATTTTTGAGTGAATTGCCGAAAGTCAGATTTTTGATGAAATTGTGACCCCGGGGCTTAGGGATTTTTTCAAAAAAATCTTTTTCTGCCAGTTAATTTGTCGAGGGCTGATTTCTTTTCCTGTGATAAAAAGCCTTCTGTTTCGACCGCCAAACCTCTCAGGGGAGCATTTGCAACCGTTTGGCAGCATTTTTGAGTGATTTGCCAAAAGTCAGATTTTTGATGAAATTGTGACACCGGGGCTTAGGGATTTTTTCAAAAAAATCTTTTTCTGCCAGTTAATTTGTCGAGGGCTGATTTCTTTTCCTGTGATAAAAAGCCTTCTGTTTCGACCGCCAAACTTTTCAGGGGAGCATTTCCAACCGTTTGGCAGCATTTTTGAGTGAATCGCCGAAAGTCAGATTTTTGATGAAATTGTGACCCCGGGGCTTAGGGATTTTTTCAAAAAAATCTTTTTCTGCCAGTTAATTTGTCGAGGGGTGATTTCCTTTCTAGTGATAAATAGCCTTTTCTTTCGTCCGCCAAACCTCTCAGGGGAGCATTTGCAACCGTTTGGCAGCATTTTTGAGTGATTTGCCGAAAGTCAGATTTTTGATGAAATTGTGACCCCGGGGCTTAGGGATTTTTTCAAAAAAATCTTTTTCTGCCAGTTAATTTGTCGAGGGCTGATTTCTTTTCCTGTGATAAAAAGCCTTCTGTTTCGAACGCCAAACTTTTCAGGGGAGTATTTCCAACCGTTTGGCAGCATTTTTGAGTGAATCGCCGAAAGTCAGATTTTTGATGAAATTGTGATCCCGGGGCTTAGGGATTTTTTCAAAAAAATCTTTTTCTGCCAGTTAATTTGTCGAGGGCTGATTTCTTTTCCTGTGATAAAAAGCCTTCTGTTTGGACCGCCAAACCTCTCAGGGGAGCATTTGCAACCGTTTGGCAGCATTTTTGAGTGATTTGCCGAATGTCAGATTTTTGATGAAATTGTGACCCCGGGGCTTAGGGATTTTTTCAAAAAAATCTTTTTCTGCCAGTTAATTTGTCGAGGGCTGATTTCTTTTCCGGTGATAAATAGCCTTTTCTTTCGTCCGCCAAACCTCTCAGGGGAGCATTTGCAACCGTTTGGCAGCATTTGTGAGTGATCTGCCTAAAGTCAGATTTTTGATGAAATTGTGACCCCGGGGCTTAGGGATTTTTTCAAAAAAATCTTTTTCTGCCAGTTAATTTGTCGAGGGCTGATTTCCTTTCTAGTGATAAATAGCCTTTTCTTTCGTCCGCCAAACCTCTCAGGGTAGCATTTGCAACCGTTTGGCAGCATTTTTGAGTGATTTGCCGAAAGTCAGATTTTTGATGAAATTGTGACCCCGGGGATTCGGGATTTTTTCAAAAAAATCTTTTTCTGCCAGTTAAGTTGTCGAGGGCTGATTGCTTTTCCTGTGATAAAACGCCTTCTGTTTCGACCGCCAAACCTCTCAGGGGAGCTTTTGCTACTGTTTGGCACCATTTTTGAGTGAGTTGCCGAAAGTCAGATTTTTGATGAAATTGTGACCCCGGGGCTTAGGGATTTTTTCAAAAAAATCTTTTTCTGCCGGTTAAGTTGAGTGCTGATTTCTTTTCCAGTGATAAATAGCCTTTTCTTTCGTCCGCCAAACCTCTCAGGGGAGCATTTGCAACCTTTTGGCACCATTTTTGAGTGATTTGCCGAATGTCAGATTTTTGATGAAATTGTGACCCCGGGGCTTAGGGATTTTTTCAAAAAAATCTTTTTCTGCCGGTTAAGTTGTCGAGGGCTGATTTCCTTTCCAGTGATAAAAAGCCTTCTGTTTCGACCGCCAAACCTCTCAGGGGAGCATTTGCAACCTTTTGGCAGCATTTTTGAGTGAATTGCCGAAAGTCAGATTTTTGATGAAATTGTGACCCCGGGGCTTAGGGATTTTTTCAAAAAAATCTTTTTCTGCCAGTTAAGTTGTCGAGGGCTGATTTCTTTTCCTGTGATAAATAGCCTTTTCTTTCGTCCGCCAAACCTCTCAGGGGAGCATTTGCAACCGTTTGGCAGCATTTGTGAGTGATTTGCCGAATGTCAGATTTTTGATGAAATTGTGACCCCGGGGCTTAGGGATTTTTTCAAAAAAATCTTTTTCTGCCAGTTAATTTGTCAAGGGCTGATTTCTTTTCCTGTGATAAAACGCCTTCTGTTTCGACCGCCAAACCTCTCAGGGGAGCATTTGCAACTGTTTGGCACCATTTTTGAGTGAGTTGCCGAAAGTCAGATTTTTGATGAAATTGTGACCCCGGGGCTTAGGGATTTTTTCAAAAAAATCTTTTTCTTCCGGTTAAGTTGTCGAGGGCTGATTTCCTTTCCAGTGATAAATAGCCTTTTCTTTCGTCCGCCAAACCTCTCAGGGGAGCATTTGCAACCGTTTGGCAGCATTTGTGAGTGATTTGCTGAAAGTCAGATTTTTGATGAAATTGTGACCCCGGGGCTTAGGGATTTTTTCAAAAAAATCTTTTTCTGCCAGTTAATTTGTCGAGGGCTGATTTCCTTTCTAGTGATAAAAAGCCTTCTGTTTCGACCGCCAAACCTCTCAGGGAAGCATTTGCAACCTTTTGGCAGCATTTTTGAGTGATTTGCCGAATGTCAGATTTTTGATGAAATTGTGACCCCGGGGCTTAGGGATTTTTTCAAAAAAATCTTTTTCTGCCAGTTAATTTGTCGAGGGCTGATTTCTTTTCCTGTGATAAAAAGCCTTCTGTTTCGACCGCCAAACCCCTCAGGGGAGCATTTGCAACCTTTTGGCAGCATTTTTGAGTGAATTGCCGAAAGTCAGATTTTTGATGAAATTGTGACCCCGGGGCTTAGGGATTTTTTCAAAAAAATCTTTTTCTGCCAGTTAATTTGTCGAGGGCTGATTTCTTTTCCAGTGATAAATAGCCTTTTCTTTCGTCCGCCAAACCTCTCAGGGGAGCATTTGCAACCTTTTGGCAGCATTTTTGAGTGATTTGCCGAATGTCAGATTTTTGATGAAATTGTGACCCCGGGGCTTAGGGATTTTTTCAAAAAAATCTTTTTCTGCCGGTTAAGTTGTCGAGGGCTGATTTCCTTTCCAGTGATAAAAAGCCTTCTGTTTCGACCGCCAAACCTCTCAGGGGAGCATTTGCAACCTTTTGGCAGCATTTTTGAGTGAATTGCCGAAAGTCAGATTTTTGATGAAATTGTGACCCCGGGGCTTAGGGATTTTTTCAAAAAAATCTTTTTCTGCCAGTTAAGTTGTCGAGGGCTGATTTCTTTTCCTGTGATAAAAAGCCTTCTGTTTCGACCGCCAAACCCCTCAGGGGAGCATTTGCAACCTTTTGGCAGCATTTTTGAGTGAATTGCCGAAAGTCAGATTTTTGATGAAATTGTGACCCCGGGGCTTAAGGATTTTTTCAAAAAAATCTTTTTCTGCCAGTTAATTTGTCGAGGGCTGATTTCTTTTCCAGTGATAAATAGCCTTTTCTTTCGTCCGCCAAACCTCTCGGGGAGCATTTGCAACCGTTTGGCAGCATTTGTGAGTGATTTGCCTAAAGTCAGATTTTTGATGAAATTGTGACCCCGGGGCTTAGGGATTTTTTCAAAAAAATCTTTTTCTGCCGGTTAAGTTGTCGAGGGCTGATTTCCTTTCCAGTGATAAAAAGCCTTCTGTTTCGACCGCCAAACCTCTCAGGGGAGCATTTGCAACCGTTTGGCAGCATTTTTGAGTGATTTGCCGAAAGTCAGATTTTTGATGAAATTGTGACCCCGGGGCTTAGGGATTTTTTCAAAAAAATCTTTTTCTGCCAGTTAAGTTGTCGAGGGCTGATTTCTTTTCCTGTGATAAAAAGCCTTCTGTTTCGACCGCCAAACCCCTCAGGGGAGAATTTGCAACCGTTTGGCAGCATTTTTGAGTGATTTGCCGAATGTCAGATTTTTGATGAAATTGTGACCCCGGGGCTTAGGGATTTTTTCAAAAAAATCTTTTTCTGCCAGTTAATTTGTCGAGGGCTGATTTCTTTTCCTGTGATAAATAGCCTTTTCTTTCGTCCGCCAAACCTCTCAGGGAAGCATTTGCAACCTTTTGGCAGCATTTTTGAGTGATTTGCCGAATGTCAGATTTTTGATGAAATTGTGACCCCGGGGCTTAGGGATTTTTTCAAAAAAATCTTTTTCTGCCAGTTAAGTTGTCGAGGGCTGATTTCTTTTCCTGTGATAAATAGCCTTTTCTTTCGTCCGCCAAACCTCTCAGGGGAGCATTTGCAACCGTATGACAGCATTTGTGAGTGATTTGCCTAAAGTCAGATTTTTGATGAAATTGTGACCCCGGGGCTTAGGGATTTTTTCAAAAAAATCTTTTTCTGCCAGTTAATTTGTCGAGGGCTGATTTCTTTTCCTGTGATAAAAAGCCTTCTGTTTCGACCGCCAAACCTCTCAGGGGAGCAGTTGCAACCGTTTGGCAGCATTTTTGAGTGATTTGCCGAAAGTCAGATTTTTGATGAAATTGTGACCCCGGGGCTTAGGGATTTTTTCAAAAAAATCTTTTTCGGCCAGTTAATTTGTCGAGGGCTGATTTCTTTTCCTGTGATAAATAGCCTTTTCTTTCGTCCGCCAAACCTCTCAGGGGATCATTTGCAACCGTTTGGCAGCATTTGTGAGTGATTTGCCTAAAGTCAGATTTTTGATGAAATTGTGACCCCGGGGCTTAGGGATTTTTTCAAAAAAATCTTTTTCTACCAGTTAATTTGTCGAGGGCTGATTTCTTTTCCTGTGATAAAAAGCCTTCTGTTTCGACCGCCAAACCTCTCAGGGGAGCAGTTGCAACCGTTTGGCAGCATTTTTGAGTGATTTGCCGAAAGTAAGATTTTTGATGAAATTGTGACCCCGGGGATTAGGGATTTTTTCAAAAAAATCTTTTTCTGCCAGTTAAGTTGTCGAGGGCTGATTGCTTTTCCTGTGATAAAACGCCTTCTGTTTCGACCGCCAAACCTCTCAGGGGAGCATTTGCAACCGTTTGGCAGCATTTTTGAGTGATTTGCCGAAAGTCAGATTTTTGATGAAATTGTGATTTTTTCAAAATAATCTTTTGATGCCAGTTAATTTGTCGAGGGCTGATTTCTTTTCCTGTGATAAAAAGCCTTCTGTTTCGACCGCGAAACCTCTCAGGGGAGCATTTGCAACCTTTTGGCAGAATTTTTGAGTGATTTGCCGAATGTCAGATTTTTGATGAAATTGTGACCCCGGAGCTTAGGGATTTTTTCAAAAAAATCTTTTTCTGCCGGTTAAGTTGCCGAGGGCTGATTTCCTTTCCAGTGATAAAAAGCCTTCTGTTTCGACCGCCAAACCTCTCAGGGGAGCATTTGCAACCTTTTGGCAGCATTTTTGAGTGAATTGCCGAATGTCAGATTTTTGATGAAATTGTGACCCCGGGGCTTAGGGATTTTTTCAAAAAAATCTTTTTCTGCCAGTTAAGTTGTCGAGGGCTGATTTCTTTTCCTGTGATAAAAAGCCTTCTGTTTCGACCGCCAAACCCCTCAGGGGAGCATTTACAACCTTTTGGCAGCATTTTTGAGTGAATTGCCGAAAGTCAGATTTTTGATGAAATTGTGACCCCGGGGCTTAGGGATTTTTTCAAAAAAATCTTTTTCTGCCAGTGAATTTGTCGAGGGCTGATTTCTTTTCCAGTGATAACTAGCCTTTTCTTTCGTCCGCCAAACCTCTCAGGGGAGCATTTGCAACCGTTTGTCAGCATTTGTGAGTGATTTGCCTAAAGTCAGATTTTTGATGAAATTGTGACCCCGGGGCTTAGGGATTTTTTCAAAAAAATCTTTTACTGCCAGTTAAGTTGTCGAGGGCTGATTTCTTTTCCTGTGATAAAAAGCCTTCTGTTTCGACCGCCAAACCCCTCAGGGGAGCATTTGCAACCGTTTGGCAGCATTTTTGAGTGATTTGCCGAATGTCAGATTTTTGATGAAATTGTGACCCCGGGGCTTAGGGATTTTTTCAAAAAAATCTTTTTCTGCCAGTTAATTTGTCGAGGGCTGATTTCTTTTACTGTGATAAATCGCCTTTTCTTTCGTCCGCCAAACCTCTCAGGGGAGCATTTGCAACCGTTTGGCAGCATTTGTGAGTGATTTGCCTAAAGTCAGATTTTTGATGAAATTGTGACCCCGGGGCTTAGTGATTTTTTCAAAAAAATCTTTTTCTGCCAGTTAAGTTGTCGAGGGCTGATTTCTTTTCCTGTGATAAAACGCCTTCTGTTTCGACCGCCAAACCTCTCAGGGGAGCATTTGCAACTGTTTGGCACCATTTTTGAGTGAGTTGCCGAAAGTCAGATTTTTGATGAAATTGTGACCCCGGGGCTTAGGGATTTTTTCAAAAAAATCTTTTTCTGCCGGTTAAGTTGTCGAGGGCTGATTTCCTTTCCAGTGATAAATAGCCTTTTCTTTCGTCCGCCAAACCTCTCAGGGGAGCATTTGCAACCGTTTGGCAGCATTTGTGAGTGATTTGCCGAATGTCAGATTTTTGATGAAATTGTGACCCCGGGGCTTAGGGATTTTTTCAAAAAAATCTTTTTCTGCCAGTTAATTTGTCGAGGGCTGATTTCCTTTCTAGTGATAAATAGCCTTTTCTTTCGTCCGCCAAACCTCTCAGGGGAGCATTTGCAACCGTTTGGCAGCATTTTTGAGTGATTTGCCGAAAGTCAGATTTTTGATGAAATTGTGACCCCGGGGCTTAGGGATTTTTTCAAAAAAATCTTTTTCTGCCAGTTAATTTGTCGAGGGCTGATTTCCTTTCTAGTGATAAATAGCCTTCTCTTTCGTCCGCCAAACCTCTCAGGGGAGCATTTGCAACCGTTTGGCAGCATTTTTGAATGATTTGCCGAAAGTCAGATTTTTGATGAAATTGTGACCCCGGGGCTTAGGGATTTTTTCAAAAAAAAATCTTTCTCTGCCAGTTAAGTTGTCGAGGGCTGATTTCTTTTCCTGTGATAAAAAGCCTCCTGTTTCGACCGCCAAACCTCTCAGGGGAGCAGTTGCAACCGTTTGGCAGCATTTGTGAGTGATTTGCCTAAAGTCAGATTTTTGATGAAATTGTGACCCCGGGGATTAGGGATTTTTTCAAAAAAATCTTTTTCTGCCAGTTACGTTGTCGAGGGCTGATTGCTTTTCCTGTGATAAAACGCCTTCTGTTTCGACGGCCAAACCTATCAGGGGAGCATTTGCAACTGTTTGGCACCATTTTTGAGTGAGTTGCCGAAAGTCAGATTTTTGATGAAATTGTGACCCCGGGGCTTAGGGATTTTTTCAAAAAAATCTTTTTCTGCCGGTTAAGTTGTCGAGGGCTGATTTCCTTTCCAGTGATAAATAGCCTTTTCTTTCGTCCGCCAAACCTCTCAGGGGAGCATTTGCAACCGTTTGGCAGCATTTTTGAGTGATTTGCCGAAAGTCAGATTTTTGATGAAATTGTGACCCCGGGGCTTAGGGATTTTTTCAAAAAAATCTTTTTCTGCCAGTTAATTTGTCGAGGGCTGATTTCTTTTCCTGTGATAAAAAAGCCTTCTGTTTCGACCGCCAAACCTCTCAAGGGAGCAGTTGCAACCGTTTGGCAGCATTTTTGAGTGATTTGCCAAAAGACAGATTTTTGATGAAATGGTGATTTTTTCAAAATAATCTTTTTCTGCCAGTTAATTTGTCGAGGGCTGATTTCCTTTCTAGTGATAAATAGCCTTCTCTTTCGTCCGCCAAACCTCTCAGGGGAGCATTTGCAACCGTTTGGCAGCATTTTTGAGTGATTTGCCTAAAGTCAGATTTTTGATGAAATTGTGACCCCGGGGCTTAGGGATTTTTTCAAAAAAATCTTTTTCTGCCAGTTAATTTGTCGAGGGCTGATTTCTTTTCCTGTGATAAAACGCCTTCTGTTTCGACCGCCAAACCTCTCAGGGGAGCATTTGCAACTGTTTGGCACCATTTTTGAGTGAGTTGCCGAAAGTCAGATTTTTGATGAAATTGTGACCCCGGGGCTTAGGGATTTTTTCAAAAAAATCTTTTTCTGCCGGTTAAGTTGTCGAGGGCTGATTTCCTTTCCAGTGATAAATAGCCTTTTCTTTCGTCCGCCAAACCTCTCAGGGGAGCATTTGCAACCGTTTGGCAGCATTTTTGAGTGATTTGCCGAAAGTCAGATTTTTGATGAAATTGTGACCCCGGGGCTTAGGGATTTTTTCAAAAAAATCTTTTTCTGCCAGTTAATTTGTCGAGGGCTGATTTCCTTTCTAGTGATAAATAGCCTTTTCTTTCGTCCGCCAAACCTCTCAGGGGAGCATTTGCAACCGTTTGGGAGCATTTTTGAGTGATTTGCCGAAAGTCAGATTTTTGATGAAATTGTGACCCCGGGGCTTAGGGATTTTTTCAAAAAAATCTTTTTCTGCCAGTTAATTTGTCGAGGGCTGATTTCTTTTCCTGTGATAAAAAGCCTTCTGTTTCGACCGCCAAACCTCTCAGGGGAGCATTTGCAACCGTTTGGCAGCATTTGTGAGTGATTTGCCTAAAGTCAGATTTTTGATGAAATTGTGACCCCGGGGCTTAGGGATTTTTTCAAAAAAATCTTTTTCTGCCAGTTAATTTGTCAAGGGCTGATTTCTTTTCCTGTGATAAAAAGCCTTCTGTTTCGACCGCCAAACCTCTCAAGGGAGCAGTTGCAACCGTTTGGCAGCATTTTTGAGTGATTAGCCGAAAGACAGATTTTTGATGAAATGGTGATTTTTTCAAAATAATCTTTTTCTGCCAGTTAAATTGTCGAGGGCTGATTTCTTTTCCTGTGATAAAAAGCCTCCTGTTTCGACCGCCAAACCTCTCAGGGTAGCATTTGCAACCGTTTGGCAGCATTTTTGAGTGATTTGCCGAATGTCAGATTTTTGATGAAATTGTGACCCCGGGGCTTAGGGATTTTTTCAAAAAAATCTTTTTCTGCCAGTTAATTTGTCGAGGGCTGATTTCTTTTCCTGTGATAAATAGCCTTTTCTTTCGTCACCAAACCTCTCAGGGGAGCATTTGCAACCGTTTGGCAGCATTTTTGAGTGATTTGCCGAAAGTCAGATTTTTGATGAAATTGTGACCCCGGGGCTTAGGGATTTTTTCAAAAAAATCTTTTTCTGCCAGTTAAGTTGTCGAGGGCTGATTTCTTTTCCTGTGATAAAACGCCTTCTGTTTCGACCGCCAAACCTCTCAGGGGAGCATTTGCAACTGTTTGGCACCATTTTTGAGTGAGTTGCCGAAAGTCAGATTTTTGATGAAATTGTGACCCCGGGGCTTAGGGATTTTTTCAAAAAAATCTTTTTCTGCCGGTTAAGTTGTCGAGGGCTGATTTCCTTTCCAGGGATAAATAGCCTTTTCTTTCGTCCGCCAAACCTCTCAGGGGAGCATTTGCGACCGTTTGGCAGCATTTGTGAGTGATTTGCCGAAAGTCAGATTTTTGATGAAATTGTGACCCCGGGGCTTAGGGATTTTTTCAAAAAAATCTTTTTCTGCCAGTTAATTTGTCGAGGGCTGATTTCCTTTCTAGTGATAAATAGCCTTTTCTTTCGTCCGCCAAACCTCTCAGGGGAGCATTTGCAACCGTTTGGCAGCATTTTTGAGTGATTTGCCGAAAGTCAGATTTTTGATGAAATTGTGACCCCGGGGCTTAGGGATTTTTTCAAAAAAATCTTTTTCTGCCAGTTAATTTGTCGAGGGCTGATTTCTTTTCCTGTGATAAAAAGCCTTCTGTTTCGACCGCCAAACCTCTCAGGGGAGCATTTGCAACCGTTTGGCAGCATTTGTGAGTGATTTGCCGAAAGTCAGATTTTTGATGAAATTGTGACCCCGGGGCTTAGGGATTTTTTCAAAAAAATCTTTTTCTGCCAGTTAATTTGTCGAGGGCTGATTTCCTTTCTAGTGATAAATAGCCTTTTCTTTCGTCCGCCAAACCTCTCAGGGGAGCATTTGCAACCGTTTGGCAGCATTTTTGAGTGATTTGCCGAAAGTCAGATTTTTGATGAAATTGTGACCCCGGGGCTTAGGGATTTTTTCAAAAAAATCTTTTTCTGCCAGTTAATTTGTCGAGGGCTGATTTCTTTTCCTGTGATAAAAAGCCTTCTGTTTCGACCGCCAAACCTCTCAGGGGAGCATTTGCAACCGTTTGGCAGCATTTTTGAGTGATTTGCCGAAAGTCAGATTTTTGATGAAATTGTGACCCCGGGGCTTAGGGATTTTTTCAAAAAAATCTTTTTCTGCCGGTTAAGTTGTCGAGGGCTGATTTCCTTTCCAGTGATAAATAGCCTTTTCTTTCGTCCGCCAAACCTCTCAGGGGAGCATTTGCAACCGTTTGGCAGCATTTTTGAATGATTTGCCGAAAGTCAGATTTTTGATGAAATTGTGACCCCGGGGCTTAGGGATTTTTTCAAAAAAATCTTTTTCTGCCAGTTAAGTTGTCGAGGGCTGGTTTCTTTTCCTGTGATAAAAAGCCTTCTGTTTCGACCGCCAAACCTCTCAGGGGAGCAGTTGCAACCGTTTGGCAGCATTTGTGAGTGATTTGCCTAAAGTCAGATTTTTGATGAAATTGTGACCCCGGGGATTAGGGATTTTTTCAAAAAAATCTTTTTCTGCCAGTTACGTTGTCGAGGGCTGATTGCTTTTCCTGTGATAAAAGGCCTTCTGTTTCGACCGCCAAACCTATCAGGGGAGCATTTGCAACTGTTTGGCACCATTTTTGAGTGCGTTACCGAAAGTCAGATTTTTGATGAAATTGTGACCCCGGGGCTTAGGGATTTTTTCAAAAAAATCTTTTTCTGCCGGTTAAGTTGTCGAGGGCTGATTTCCTTTCCAGTGATAAATAGCCTTTTCTTTCGTCCGCCAAACCTCTCAGGGGAGCATTTGCAACCGTTTGGCAGCATTTTTGAGTGATTTGCCGAAAGACAGATTTTTGATGAAATGGTGATTTTTTCAAAATAATCTTTTTCTGCCAGTTAATTTGTCGAGGGCTGATTTCTTTTCCTGTGATAAAAAGCCTTCTGTTTCGACCGCCAAACCTCTCAGGGGAGCATTTGCAACCGTTTGGCAGCATTTTTGAGTGATTTGCCGAATGTCAGATTTTTGATGAAATTGTGACCCCGGGGCTTAGGGATTTTTTCAAAAAAATCTTTTTCTGCCAGTTAAGTTGTCAAGGGCTGGTTTCTTTTCCAGTGATAAATAGCCTTTTCTTTCGTCCGCCAAACCTCTCAGGGGAGCATTTGCAACCGTTTGGCAGCATTTTTGAGTGAATTGCCAAAAGTCAGATTTTTGATGAAATGGTGACCCCGGGGCTTAGGGATTTTTTCAAAAACATCTTTTTCTGCCGGTTAAGTTGTCGAGGGCTGATTTCTTTTCCTTCGATAAAACGCCTTCTGTTTCGACCGCCAAACCTCTCAGGGGAGCATTTGCAACTGTTTGGCACCATTTTTGAGTGAATTGCCGAAAGTCAGATTTTTGATGAAATTGTGACCCCGGGGCTTAGGGATTTTTTCTAAAAAATCTTTTTCTGCCGGTTAAGTTGTCGAGGGCTGATTTCTTTTCAAGTGATAAATAGCCTTTTCTTTCGTCACCAAACCTCTCAGGGGAGCATTTGCAACCGTTTGGCAGCATTTTTGAGTGATTTGCCGAAAGTCAGATTTTTGATGAAATTGTGACCCTGGGGCTTAGGGATTTTTTCAAAAAAATCTTTTTCTGCCAGTTAATTTGTCGAGGGCTGATTTCTTTTCCTGTGATAAAAAGCCTTCTGTTTCGACCGCCAAACCTCTCAGGGGAGCATTTGCAACCGTTTGGCAGCATTTTTGAGTGAATTGCCGAAAGTCAGATTTTTGATGAAATTGTGACCCCGGGGCTTAGGGATTTTTTCAAAAAAATCTTTTTCTGCCAGTTAATTTGTCAAGGGCTGATTTCTTTTCCTGTGATAAAAAGCCTTCTGTTTCGACCGCCAAACCTCTCAGGGGAGCAGTTGCAACCGTTTGGCAGCATTTTTGAGTGATTTGCCGAAAGTCAGATTTTTGATGAAATTGTGACCCCGGGGCTTAGAGATTTTTTCAAAAAAATCTTTTTCTGCCGGTTAAGTTGTCGAGGGCTGATTTCCTTTCCAGTGATAAATAGCCTTTTCTTTGGTCCGCCAAACCTCTCAGGGGAGCATTTGCAACCGTTTGGAAGCATTTTTGAGTGATTTGCCGAAAATCAGATTTTTGATGAAATTGTGACCCCGGGGCTTAGGGATTTTTTCAAAAAAATCTTTTTCTACCAGTTAATTTGTCGAGGGCTGATTTCTTTTCCTGTGATAAAAAGCCTTCTGTTTCGACCGCCAAACATCTCAAGGGAGCAGTTGCAACCGTTTGGCAGCATTTTTGAGTCATTTGCCGAAAGACAGATTTTTGATGAAATGGTGATTTTTTCAAAATAATCTTTTTCTGCCAGTTAATTTGTCGAGGGCTGATTTCTTTTCCTGTGATAAATAGCCTTTTCTTTCGTCCGCCAAACCTCTCAGGGGAGCATTTGCAACCGTTTGGCAGCATTTTTGAGTGAATTGCCAAAAGTCAGATTTTTGATGAAATGGTGACCCCGGGGCTTAGGGATTTTTTCAAAAACATCTTTTTCTGCCGGTTAAGTTGTCGAGGGCTGATTTCTTTTCCTTCGATAAAACGCCTTCTGTTTCGACCGCCAAACCTCTCAGGGGAGCATTTGCAACTGTTTGGCACCATTTTTGAGTGAATTGCCAAAAGTCAGATTTTTGATGAAATGGTGACCCCGGGGCTTAGGGATTTTTTCAAAAACATCTTTTTCTGCCGGTTAAGTTGTCGAGGGCTGATTTCTTTTCCTGTGATAAAACGCCTTCTGTTTCGACCGACAAACCTCTCAGGGGAGCATTTGCAACCTTTTGGCAGCATTTTTGAGTGAATTGCCGAAAGTCAGATTTTTGATGAAATTGTGACCCCGGGGCTTAGGGATTTTTTCAAAAAAATCTTTTTCTGCCGGTTAATTTGTCGAGGGCTGATTTCTTTTCCTGTGATAAAAAGCCTTCTGTTTCGAGTGCCAAACCTCTCAGGGGAGCATTTGCAACCGTTTGGCAGCATTTTTGAGTGAATTGCCGAAAGTCAGATTTTTGATGAAATTGTGACCCCGGGGCTTAGGGATTTTTTCAAAAAAATCTTTTTCTGCCAGTTAAATTTTCGAGGGCTGATTTCTTTTCATGGGATAAAAAGCCTTCTGTTTCGACCGCCAAACCTCTCAGGGGAGCATTTGCAACCGTTTGGCAGCATTTTTGAGTGATTTGCCGAATGTCAGATTTTTGATGAAATTGTGACCCCGGGGCTTAGGGATTTTTTCAAAAAAATCTTTTTCTGCCAGTTAAGTTGTCAAGGGCTGGTTTCTTTTCCAGTGATAAATAGCCTTTTCTTTCGTCCGCCAAACCTCTCAGGGGAGCATTTGCAACCGTTTGGCAGCATTTTTGAGTGAATTGCCAAAAGTCAGATTTTTGATGAAATGGTGACCCCGGGGCTTAGGGATTTTTTCAAAAACATCTTTTTCTGCCGGTTAAGTTGTCGAGGGCTGATTTCTTTTCCTTCGATAAAACGCCTTCTGTTTCGACCGCCAAACCTCTCAGGGGAGCATTTGCAACTGTTTGGCACCATTTTTGAGTGAATTGCCGAAAGTCAGATTTTTGATGAAATTGTGACCCCGGGGCTTAGGGATTTTTTCTAAAAAATCTTTTTCTGCCGGTTAAGTTGTTGAGGGCTGATTTCTTTTTCAGTGATAAATAGCCTTTTCCTTCGTCACCAAACCTCTCAGGGGAGCATTTGCAACCGTTTGGCAGCATTTTTGAGTGATTTGCCGAAAGTCAGATTTTTGATGAAATTGTGACCCCGGGGCTTAGGGGTTTTTTCAAAAAAATCTTTTTCTGCCAGTTAATTTGTCGAGGGCTGATTTCTTTTCGTGTGATAAAAAGCCTTCTGTTTCGACCGCCAAACCTCTCAGGGGAGCATTTGCAACCGTTTGGCAGCATTTTTGAGTGATTTGCCGAAAGTCAGATTTTTGATGAAATTGTGACCCCGGGGCTTAGGGATTTTTTCAATAAAATCTTTTTCTACCAGTTAATTTGTCGAGGGCTGATTTCTTTTCCTGTGATAAAAAGCCTTCTGTTTCGACCGCCAAACCTCTCAAGGGAGCAGTTGCAACCGTTTGGCAGCATTTTTGAGTCATTTGCCGAAAGACAGATTTTTGATGAAATGGTGATTTTTTCAAAATAATCTTTTTCTGCCAGTTAATTTGTCGAGGGCTGATTTCTTTTCCTGTGATAAATAGCCTTTTCTTTCGTCCGCCAAACCTCTCAGGGGAGCATTTGCAACCGTTTGGCAGCATTTTTGAGTGAATTGCCAAAAGTCAGATTTTTGATGAAATGGTGACCCCGGGGCTTAGGGATTTTTTCAAAAACATCTTTTTCTGCCGGTTAAGTTGTCGAGGGCTGATTTCTTTTCCTTCGATAAAACGCCTTCTGTTTCGACCGCCAAACCTCTCAGGGGAGCATTTGCAACTGTTTGGCACCATTTTTGAGTGAATTGCCAAAAGTCAGATTTTTGATGAAATGGTGACCCCGGGGCTTAGGGATTTTTTCAAAAACATCTTTTTCTGCCGGTTAAGTTGTCGAGGGCTGATTTCTTTTCCTGTGATAAAACGCCTTCTGTTTCGACCGACAAACCTCTCAGGGGAGCATTTGCAACCTTTTGGCAGCATTTTTGAGTGAATTGCCGAAAGTCAGATTTTTGATGAAATTGTGACCCCGGGGCTTAGGGATTTTTTCAAAAACATCTTTTTCTGCCGGTTAAGTTGTCGAGGGCTGATTTCTTTTCCTGTGATAAAAAGCCTTCTGTTTCGAGTGCCAAACCTCTCAGGGGAGCATTTGCAACCGTTTGGCAGCATTTTTGAGAGAATTGCCGAAAGTCAGATTTTTGATGAAATTGTGACCCCGGGGCTTAGGGATTTTTTCAAAAAAATCTTTTTCTGCCATTAAGTTGTCAAGGGCTGGTTTCTTTTCCAGTGATAAATAGCCTTTTCTTTCGTCCGCCAAACCTCTCAGGGGAGCATTTGCAACCGTTTGGCAGCATTTTTGAGTGAATTGCCAAAAGTCAGATTTTTGATGAAATGGTGACCCCGGGGCTTAGGGATTTTTTCAAAAACATCTTTTTCTGCCGGTTAAGTTGTCGAGGGCTGATTTCTTTTCCTTCGATAAAACGCCTTCTGTTTCGACCGCCAAACCTCTCAGGGGAGCATTTGCAACTGTTTGGCACCATTTTTGAGTGAATTGCCGAAAGTCAGATTTTTGATGAAATTGTGACCCCGGGGCTTAGGGATTTTTTCTAAAAAATCTTTTTCTGCCGGTTAAGTTGTCGAGGGCTGATTTCTTTTTCAGTGATAAATAGCCTTTTCTTTCGTCACCAAACCTCTCAGGGGAGCATTTGCAACCGTTTGGCAGCATTTTTGAGTGATTTGCCGAAAGTCAGATTTTTGATGAAATTGTGACCCCGGGGCTTAGGGATTTTTTCAAAAAAATCTTTTTCTGCCAGTTAATTTGTCGAGGGCTGATTTCTTTTCGTGTGATAAAAAGCCTTCTGTTTCGACCGCCAAACCTCTCAGGGGAGCATTTGCAACCGTTTGGCAGCATTTTTGAGTGATTTGCCGAATGTCAGATTTTTGATGAAATTGTGACCCCGGGGCTTAGGAATTTTTTCAAAAAAATCTTTTTCTGCCAGTTAAGTTGTCAAGGGCTGGTTTCTTTTCCAGTGATAAATAGCCTTTTCTTTCGTCCGCCAAACCTCTCAGGGGAGCATTTGCAACCGTTTGGCAGCATTTTTGAGTGAATTGCCAAAAGTCAGATTTTTGATGAAATGGTGACCCCGGGGCTTAGGGATTTTTTCAAAAACATCTTTTTCTGCCGGTTAAGTTGTCGAGGGCTGATTTCTTTTCCTTCGATAAAACGCCTTCTGTTTCGACCGCCAAACCTCTCAGGGGAGCATTTGCAACTGTTTGGCACCATTTTTGAGTGAATTGCCGAAAGTCAGATTTTTGATGAAATTGTGACCCCGGGGCTTAGGGATTTTTTCTAAAAAATCTTTCTCTGCCGGTTAAGTTGTCGAGGGCTGATTTCTTTTCCAGTGATAAATAGCCTTTTCTTTCGTCACCAAACCTCTCAGGGGAGCATTTGCAACCGTTTGGCAGCATTTTTGAGTGATTTGCCGAAAGTCAGATTTTTGATGAAATTGTGACCCCGGGGCTTAGGGATTTTTTCAAAAAAATCTTTTTCTGCCAGTTAATTTGTCGAGGGCTGATTTCTTTTCCTGTGATAAAAAGCCTTCTGTTTCGACCGCCAAACCTCTCAGGGGAGCATTTGCAACCGTTTGGCAGCATTTTTGAGTGAATTGCCGAAAGTCAGATTTTTGATGAAATTGTGACCCCGGGGCTTAGGGATTTTTTCAAAAAAATCTTTTTCTGCCAGTTAATTTGTCAAGGGCTGATTTCTTTTCCTGTGATAAAAAGCCTTCTGTTTCGACCACCAAACCTCTCAGGGGAGCAGTTGCAACCGTTTGGCAGCATTTTTGAGTGATTTGCCGAAAGTCAGATTTTTGATGAAATTGTGACCCCGGGGCTTAGGGATTTTTTCAAAAAAATCTTTTTCTGCCGGTTAAGTTGTCGAGGGCTGATTTCCTTTCCAGTGATAAATAGCCTTTTCTTTCGTCCGCCAAACCTCTCAGGGGAGCATTTGCAACCGTTTGGCAGCATTTTTGAATGATTTGCCGAAAGTCAGATTTTTGATGAAATTGTGACCCCGGGGCTTAGGGATTTTTTCAAAAAAATCTTTTTCTGCCAGTTAATTTGTCGAGGGCTGATTTCTTTTCCTGTGATAAAAAGCCTTCTGTTTCGACCGCCAAACCTCTCAAGGGAGCAGTTGCAACCGTTTGGCAGCATTTTTGAGTCATTTGCCGAAAGACAGATTTTTGATGAAATGGTGATTTTTTCAAAATAATCTTTTTCTGCCAGTTAATTTGTCGAGGGCTGATTTCTTTTCCTGTGATAAATAGCCTTTTCTTTCGTCCGCCAAACCTCTCAGGGGAGCATTTGCAACCGTTTGGCAGCATTTTTGAGTGAATTGCCAAAAGTCAGATTTTTGATGAAATGGTGACCCCGGGGCTTAGGGATTTTTTCAAAAACATCTTTTTCTGCCGGTTAAGTTGTCGAGGGCTGATTTCTTTTCCTTCGATAAAACGCCTTCTGTTTCGACCGCCAAACCTCTCAGGGGAGCATTTGCAACTGTTTGGCACCATTTTTGAGTGAATTGCCAAAAGTCAGATTTTTGATGAAATGGTGACCCCGGGGCTTAGGGATTTTTTCAAAAACATCTTTTTCTGCCGGTTAAGTTGTCGAGGGCTGATTTCTTTTCCTGTGATAAAACGCCTTCTGTTTCGACCGCCAAACCTCTCAGGGGAGCATTTGCAACCTTTTGGCAGCATTTTTGAGTGAATTGCCAAAAGTCAGATTTTTGATGAAATTCTGACCCCGGGGATTAGGGATTTTTTCAAAAAAATCTTTTTCTGCCAGTTAATTTGTCGAGGGCTGATTTCTTTTCCTGTGATAAAACGCCTTCTGTTTCGACCGCCAAAACTCTCAGGGGAGCATTTGCAACCGTTTGGCAGCATTTTTGAGTGAATTGCCGAAAGTCAGATTTTTGATGAAATTGTGACCCCGGGGCTTAGGGATTTTTTCAAAAAAATCTTTTTCTGCCAGTTAATTTGTCGAGGGCTGATTTCTTTTCATGGGATAAAAAGCCTTCTGTTTCGACCGCCAAACCTCTCAGGGGAGCATTTGCAACCGTTTGGCAGCATTTTTGAGTGATTTGCCGAATGTCAGATTTTTGATGAAATTGTGACCCCGGGGCTTAGGGATTTTTTCAAAAAAATCTTTTTCTGCCAGTTAATTTGTCGAGGGCTGATTTCTTTTCCTGTGATAAAAAGCCTTCTGTTTCGACCGCCAAACCTCTCAGGGAAGCATTTGCAACCTTTTGGCAGCATTTTTGAGTGATTTGCCGAAAGTCAGATTTTTGATGAAATTGTGACCCCGGGGCTTAGGGATTTTTTCAAAAAAATCTTTTTCTGCCAGTTAAGTTGTCAAGGGCTGATTTCTTTTCCTGTGATAAAAAGCCTTCTGTTTCGACCGCCAAGCCTCTCAGGGGAGCAGTTGCAAGCGTTTGGCAGGATTTTTGAGTGATTTGCCGAAAGTCAGATTTTTGATGAAATTGTGACCCCGGAGCTTAGGGATTTTTTCTAAAAAATCTTTTTCTGCCGGTTAAGTTGTCGAGGGCTGATTTCTTTTCCTGTGATAAAACGCCTTCTGTTTCGACCGACAAACCTCTCAGGGAAGCATTTGCAAGTGTTTGGCACCATTTTTGAGTGATTTTCCGAAAGTCAGATTTTTGATGAAATTGTGACCCCGGGGCTTAGGGATTTTTTCAAAAAAATCTTTTTCTGCCAGTTAATTTGTCGAGGGCTGATTTCTTTTCCTGTGATAAAAAGCCTTCTGTTTCGAGTGCCAAACCTCTCAGGGGAGCATTTGCAACCATTTGGCAGCATTTTTGAGTGAATTGCCGAAAGTCAGATTTTTGATGAAATTGTGACCCCGGGGCTTAGGGATTTTTTCAAAAAAATCTTTTTCTGCCAGTTAAATTGTCGAGGGCTGATTTCTTTTCCTGTGATAAAACGCCTTCTGTTTCGACCGACAAACCTCTCAGGGAAGCATTTGCAAGTGTTTGGCACCATTTTTGAGTGATTTTCTGAAAGTCAGATTTTTGATGAAATTGTGACCCCGGGGCTTAGGGATTTTTTCAAAAAAATCTTTTTCTGCCAGTTAAGTTGTCGAGGACTGATTTCTTTTCCTGTGATAAAACGCCTTCTGTTTCGACCGCCAAACCTCTCAGGGTAGCATTTGCAACTGTTTGACACCATTTTTGAGTGAGTTGCCGAAAGTCAGATTTTTGATGAAATTGTGACCCCCGGGGCTTAGGGATATTTTCAAAAAAATCTTTTTCTGCCAGTTAATTTGTCGAGGGCTGATTTCTTTTCCAGTGATAAATAGCCTTTTCTTTCGTCACCAAACCTCTCAGGGGAGCATTTGCAACCGTTTCGCAGCATTTGTGAGTGATTTGCCTAAAGTCAGATTTCTGATGAAATTGTGACCCCGGGGCTTAGGGATTTTTTCAAAAAAATCTTTTTCTGCCGGTTAAGTTGTTGAGGACTGATTTCTTTTCCTGTGATAAAACGCCTTCTGTTTCGACCGCCAAACCTCTCAGGGGAGCATTTGCAACCTTTTGGCAGCATTTTTGAGTGAATTGCCGAAAATCAGATTTTTGATGAAATTCTGACCCCGGGGCTTAGGGATTTTTTCAAAAAAATCTTTTTCTGCCAGTTAATTTCTCGAGGGCTGATTTCTTTTCCAGTGATAAATAGCCTTTTCTTTCGTCACCAAACCTCTCAGGGGAGCATTTGCAACCGTTTCGCAGCATTTGTGAGTGATTTGCCTAAAGTCAGATTTCTGATGAAATTGTGACCCCGGGGCTTAGGGATTTTTTCAAAAAAATCTTTTTCTGCCGGTTAAGTTGTCGAGGCCTGATTTCTTTTCCTGTGATAAAACGCCTTCTGTTTCGACCGCCAAACCTCTCAGGGGAGCATTTGCAACTGTTTGGCCCCATTTTTGAGTGAGTTGCCGAAAGTCAGATTTTTGATGAAATTGTGACCCCCGGGGCTTAGGGATATTTTCAAAAAAATCTTTTTCTGCCAGTTAAGTTGTCGAGGGCTGATTTCTTTTCCAGTGATAAATAGCCTTTTTTTTCGTCCACCAAACCTCTCAGGGGAGCATTTGCAACCGTTTGGCAGCATTTTTGAGTGAATTGCCGAAAGTCAGATTTTTGATGAAATTGTGACCCCAGGGCTTAGGGATTTTTTCAAAAAAATCTTTTTCTGCCAGTTAATTTGTCGAGGGCTGATTTATTTTCCTGTGATAAAAAGCCTTCTGTTTCGACCGCCAAACCTCTCAGGGGAGCATTTGCAACCGTTTAGCACCATTTTTGAGTGATTTGCCGAATGTCAGATTTCTGATGAAATTGTGACCCCGGGGCTTAGGGATTTTTTCAAAAAAATCTTTTTCTGCCAGTTAATTTGTCGAGGGCTGATTTCTTTTCCTGTGATAAAAAGCCTTCTGTTTCGACCGCCAAACCTCTCAGGGAAGCATTTGCAACCTTTTGGCAGCATTTTTGAGTGATTTGCCGAAAGTCAGATTTTTGATGAAATTGTGACCCCGGGGCTTAGGGATTTGTTCTAAAAAATCTTTTTCTGCCGGTTAAGTTGTCGAGGGCTGATTTCTTTTCCTGTGATAAAACGCCTTCTGTTTCGACCGACAAACCTCTCAGGGAAGCATTTGCAAGTGTTTGGCACCATTTTTGAGTGAGTTGCCGAAAGTCAGATTTTTGATGAAATTGTGACCCCGGGGCTTAGGGATTTTTTCAAAAAAATCTTTTTCTGCCGGTTAAGTTGTCGAGGGCTGATTTCTTTCCCAGTAATAAATAGCCTTTTCTTTCGTCCGCCAAACCTCTCAGGGGAGCATTTGCAACCGTTTCGCAGCATTTGTGAGTGATTTGCCGAAAGTCAGATTTCTAATGAAATTGTGACCCCGGGGCTTAGGGATTTTTTCAAAAAAATCTTTTCCTGCCAGTTAATTTGTCGAGGGCTGATTTCTTTTCCTGTGATAAAAAGCCTTCTGTTTCGACCGCCAAACCTCTCAGGGGAGCATTTGCAACCGTTTGGCAGCATTTTTCAGTGATTTGCCGAAAGTCAGATTTTTCATGAAATTGTGACCCCGGGGCTTAGGGATTTTTTCAAAAAAATCTTTTTCTGCCAGTTAATTTGTCGAGGGCTGATTTCTTTTCCTGTGATAAAAAGCCTTCTGTTTCGACCGCCAAACCTCTCAGGGGAGCATTTGCAACCGTTTCGCAGCATTTGTGAGTGATTTGCCTAAAGTCAGATTTCTGATGAAATTGTGACCCCGGGGCTTAGGGATTTTTTGAAAAAAATCTTTTTCTGCCAGTTAATTTGTTGAGGGCTGATTTCTTTTCCTGTGATAAAACGCCTTCTGTTTCGACCGCCAAAACTCTCAGGGGAGCATTTGCAACCGTTTGGCAGCATTTTTCAGTGATTTGCCGAAAGTCAGATTTTTGATGAAATTGTGACCCCGGGGCTTAGGGATTTTTTCAAAAAAATCTTTTTCTGCCGGTTAAGTTGTCGAGGGCTGATTTCTTTTCCAGTAATAAATAGCCTTTTCTTTCGTCCGCCAAACCTCTCAGGGGAGCATTTGCAACTGTTTGGCACCATTTTTGAGTGATTTGCCGAATGTCAGATTTTTGATGAAATTGTGACCCCGGGGCTTAGGGATTTTTTCAAAAAAATCTTTTTCTGCCAGTTAAGTTGTCGAGGGCTGATTTCTTTTCCTGTGATAAAAAGCCTTCTGTTTCGACCACCAAACCTCTCAGGGGAGCATTTGCAACCGTTTGGCAGCATTTTTGAGTGATTTGCCTAAAGTCAGATTTCTGATGAAATTGTGACCCCGGGGCTTAGGGATTTTTTCAAAAACATCTTTTTCTGCCGGTTAAGTTGTCGAGGGCTGATTTCTTTTCCTGTGATAAAACGCCTTCTGTTTCGACCGCCAAACCTCTCAGGGGAGCATTTGCAACCTTTTGGCAGCATTTTTGAGTGAATTGCCGAAAGTCAGATTTTTGATGAAATTCTGACCCCGGGGCTTAGGGATTTTTTCAAAAAAATCTTTTTCTGCCAGTTAATTTGTCGAGGGCTGATTTCTTTTCCTGTGATAAAAAGCCTTCTGTTTCGACCGCCAAACCTCTCAGGGGAGCATTTGCAACCGTTTAGCACCATTTTTGAGTGATTTGCCGAATGTCAGATTTCTGATGAAATTGTGACCCCGGGGCTTAGGGATTTTTTCAAAAAAATCTTTTTCTGCCAGTTAATTTGTCAAGGGCTGATTTCTTTTCCTGTGATAAAAAGCCTTCTGTTTCGACCACCAAACCTCTCAGGGGAGCAGTTGCAACCGTTTGGCAGCATTTTTGAGTGATTTGCCGAAAGTCAGATTTTTGATGAAATTGTGACCCCGGGGCTTAGGGATTTTTTCAAAAAAATCTTTTTCTGCCGGTTAAGTTGTCGAGGGCTGATTTCCTTTCCAGTGATAAATAGCCTTTTCTTTCGTCCGCCAAACCTCTCAGGGGAGCATTTGCAACCGTTTGGCAGCATTTTTGAATGATTTGCCGAAAGTCAGATTTTTGATGAAATTGTGACCCCGGGGCTTAGGGATTTTTTCAAAAAAATCTTTTTCTGCCAGTTAATTTGTCGAGGGCTGATTTCTTTTCCTGTGATAAAAAGCCTTCTGTTTCGACCGCCAAACCTCTCAAGGGAGCAGTTGCAACCGTTTGGCAGCATTTTTGAGTCATTTGCCGAAAGACAGATTTTTGATGAAATGGTGATTTTTTCAAAATAATCTTTTTCTGCCAGTTAATTTGTCGAGGGCTGATTTCTTTTCCTGTGATAAATAGCCTTTTCTTTCGTCCGCCAAACCTCTCAGGGGAGCATTTGCAACCGTTTGGCAGCATTTTTGAGTGAATTGCCAAAAGTCAGATTTTTGATGAAATGGTGACCCCGGGGCTTAGGGATTTTTTCAAAAACATCTTTTTCTGCCGGTTAAGTTGTCGAGGGCTGATTTCTTTTCCTTCGATAAAACGCCTTCTGTTTCGACCGCCAAACCTCTCAGGGGAGCATTTGCAACTGTTTGGCACCATTTTTGAGTGAATTGCCAAAAGTCAGATTTTTGATGAAATGGTGACCCCGGGGCTTAGGGATTTTTTCAAAAACATCTTTTTCTGCCGGTTAAGTTGTCGAGGGCTGATTTCTTTTCCTGTGATAAAACGCCTTCTGTTTCGACCGCCAAACCTCTCAGGGGAGCATTTGCAACCTTTTGGCAGCATTTTTGAGTGAATTGCCAAAAGTCAGATTTTTGATGAAATTCTGACCCCGGGGATTAGGGATTTTTTCAAAAAAATCTTTTTCTGCCAGTTAATTTGTCGAGGGCTGATTTCTTTTCCTGTGATAAAACGCCTTCTGTTTCGACCGCCAAAACTCTCAGGGGAGCATTTGCAACCGTTTGGCAGCATTTTTGAGTGAATTGCCGAAAGTCAGATTTTTGATGAAATTGTGACCCCGGGGCTTAGGGATTTTTTCAAAAAAATCTTTTTCTGCCAGTTAATTTGTCGAGGGCTGATTTCTTTTCATGGGATAAAAAGCCTTCTGTTTCGACCGCCAAACCTCTCAGGGAAGCATTTGCAACCTTTTGGCAGCATTTTTGAGTGATTTGCCGAAAGTCAGATTTTTGATGAAATTGTGACCCCGGGGCTTAGGGATTTTTTCAAAAAAATCTTTTTCTGCCAGTTAAGTTGTCAAGGGCTGATTTCTTTTCCTGTGATAAAAAGCCTTCTGTTTCGACCGCCAAGCCTCTCAGGGGAGCAGTTGCAAGCGTTTGGCAGGATTTTTGAGTGATTTGCCGAAAGTCAGATTTTTGATGAAATTGTGACCCCGGAGCTTAGGGATTTTTTCTAAAAAATCTTTTTCTGCCGGTTAAGTTGTCGAGGGCTGATTTCTTTTCCTGTGATAAAACGCCTTCTGTTTCGACCGACAAACCTCTCAGGGAAGCATTTGCAAGTGTTTGGCACCATTTTTGAGTGATTTTCCGAAAGTCAGATTTTTGATGAAATTGTGACCCCGGGGCTTAGGGATTTTTTCAAAAAAATCTTTTTCTGCCAGTTAATTTGTCGAGGGCTGATTTCTTTTCCTGTGATAAAAAGCCTTCTGTTTCGAGTGCCAAACCTCTCAGGGGAGCATTTGCAACCATTTGGCAGCATTTTTGAGTGAATTGCCGAAAGTCAGATTTTTGATGAAATTGTGACCCCGGGGCTTAGGGATTTTTTCAAAAAAATCTTTTTCTGCCAGTTAAATTGTCGAGGGCTGATTTCTTTTCCTGTGATAAAACGCCTTCTGTTTCGACCGACAAACCTCTCAGGGAAGCATTTGCAAGTGTTTGGCACCATTTTTGAGTGATTTTCTGAAAGTCAGATTTTTGATGAAATTGTGACCCCGGGGCTTAGGGATTTTTTCAAAAAAATCTTTTTCTGCCAGTTAAGTTGTCGAGGACTGATTTCTTTTCCTGTGATAAAACGCCTTCTGTTTCGACCGCCAAACCTCTCAGGGTAGCATTTGCAACTGTTTGACACCATTTTTGAGTGAGTTGCCGAAAGTCAGATTTTTGATGAAATTGTGACCCCCGGGGCTTAGGGATATTTTCAAAAAAATCTTTTTCTGCCAGTTAATTTGTCGAGGGCTGATTTCTTTTCCAGTGATAAATAGCCTTTTCTTTCGTCACCAAACCTCTCAGGGGAGCATTTGCAACCGTTTCGCAGCATTTGTGAGTGATTTGCCTAAAGTCAGATTTCTGATGAAATTGTGACCCCGGGGCTTAGGGATTTTTTCAAAAAAATCTTTTTCTGCCGGTTAAGTTGTCGAGGACTGATTTCTTTTCCTGTGATAAAACGCCTTCTGTTTCGACCGCCAAACCTCTCAGGGGAGCATTTGCAACCTTTTGGCAGCATTTTTGAGTGAATTGCCGAAAATCAGATTTTTGATGAAATTCTGACCCCGGGGCTTAGGGATTTTTTCAAAAAAATCTTTTTCTGCCAGTTAATTTCTCGAGGGCTGATTTCTTTTCCAGTGATAAATAGCCTTTTCTTTCGTCACCAAACCTCTCAGGGGAGCATTTGCAACCGTTTCGCAGCATTTGTGAGTGATTTGCCTAAAGTCAGATTTCTGATGAAATTGTGACCCCGGGGCTTAGGGATTTTTTCAAAAAAATCTTTTTCTGCCGGTTAGGTTGTCGAGGCCTGATTTCTTTTCCTGTGATAAAACGCCTTCTGTTTCGACCGCCAAACCTCTCAGGGGAGCATTTGCAACTGTTTGGCCCCATTTTTGAGTGAGTTGCCGAAAGTCAGATTTTTGATGAAATTGTGACCCCCGGGGCTTAGGGATATTTTCAAAAAAATCTTTTTCTGCCAGTTAAGTTGTCGAGGGCTGATTTCTTTTCCAGTGATAAATAGCCTTTTTTTTCGTCCACCAAACCTCTCAGGGGAGCATTTGCAACCGTTTGGCAGCATTTTTGAGTGAATTGCCGAAAGTCAGATTTTTGATGAAATTGTGACCCCAGGGCTTAGGGATTTTTTCAAAAAAATCTTTTTCTGCCAGTTAATTTGTCGAGGGCTGATTTCTTTTCCTGTGATAAAAAGCCTTCTGTTTCGACCGCCAAACCTCTCAGGGGAGCATTTGCAACCGTTTAGCACCATTTTTGAGTGATTTGCCGAATGTCAGATTTCTGATGAAATTGTGACCCCGGGGCTTAGGGATTTTTTCAAAAAAATCTTTTTCTGCCAGTTAATTTGTCGAGGGCTGATTTCTTTTCCTGTGATAAAAAGCCTTCTGTTTCGACCGCCAAACCTCTCAGGGAAGCATTTGCAACCTTTTGGCAGCATTTTTGAGTGATTTGCCGAAAGTCAGATTTTTGATGAAATTGTGACCCCGGGGCTTAGGGATTTGTTCTAAAAAATCTTTTTCTGCCGGTTAAGTTGTCGAGGGCTGATTTCTTTTCCTGTGATAAAACGCCTTCTGTTTCGACCGACAAACCTCTCAGGGAAGCATTTGCAAGTGTTTGGCACCATTTTTGAGTGAGTTGCCGAAAGTCAGATTTTTGATGAAATTGTGACCCCGGGGCTTAGGGATTTTTTCAAAAAAATCTTTTTCTGCCGGTTAAGTTGTCGAGGGCTGATTTCTTTCCCAGTAATAAATAGCCTTTTCTTTCGTCCGCCAAACCTCTCAGGGGAGCATTTGCAACCGTTTCGCAGCATTTGTGAGTGATTTGCCGAAAGTCAGATTTCTAATGAAATTGTGACCCCGGGGCTTAGGGATTTTTTCAAAAAAATCTTTTCCTGCCAGTTAATTTGTCGAGGGCTGATTTCTTTTCCTGTGATAAAAAGCCTTCTGTTTCGACCGCCAAACCTCTCAGGGGAGCATTTGCAACCGTTTGGCAGCATTTTTCAGTGATTTGCCGAAAGTCAGATTTTTCATGAAATTGTGACCCCGGGGCTTAGGGATTTTTTCAAAAAAATCTTTTTCTGCCAGTTAATTTGTCGAGGGCTGATTTCTTTTCCTGTGATAAAAAGCCTTCTGTTTCGACCGCCAAACCTCTCAGGGGAGCATTTGCAACCGTTTCGCAGCATTTGTGAGTGATTTGCCTAAAGTCAGATTTCTGATGAAATTGTGACCCCGGGGCTTAGGGATTTTTTGAAAAAAATCTTTTTCTGCCAGTTAATTTGTTGAGGGCTGATTTCTTTTCCTGTGATAAAACGCCTTCTGTTTCGACCGCCAAAACTCTCAGGGGAGCATTTGCAACCGTTTGGCAGCATTTTTCAGTGATTTGCCGAAAGTCAGATTTTTGATGAAATTGTGACCCCGGGGCTTAGGGATTTTTTCAAAAAAATCTTTTTCTGCCGGTTAAGTTGTCGAGGGCTGATTTCTTTTCCAGTAATAAATAGCCTTTTCTTTCGTCCGCCAAACCTCTCAGGGGAGCATTTGCAACTGTTTGGCACCATTTTTGAGTGATTTGCCGAATGTCAGATTTTTGATGAAATTGTGACCCCGGGGCTTAGGGATTTTTTCAAAAAAATCTTTTTCTGCCAGTTAAGTTGTCGAGGGCTGATTTCTTTTCCTGTGATAAAAAGCCTTCTGTTTCGACCACCAAACCTCTCAGGGGAGCATTTGCAACCGTTTGGCAGCATTTTTGAGTGATTTGCCTAAAGTCAGATTTCTGATGAAATTGTGACCCCGGGGCTTAGGGATTTTTTCAAAAACATCTTTTTCTGCCGGTTAAGTTGTCGAGGGCTGATTTCTTTTCCTGTGATAAAACGCCTTCTGTTTCGACCGCCAAACCTCTCAGGGGAGCATTTGCAACCTTTTGGCAGCATTTTTGAGTGAATTGCCGAAAGTCAGATTTTTGATGAAATTCTGACCCCGGGGCTTAGGGATTTTTTCAAAAAAATCTTTTTCTGCCAGTTAATTTGTCGAGGGCTGATTTCTTTTCCTGTGATAAAAAGCCTTCTGTTTCGACCGCCAAACCTCTCAGGGGAGCATTTGCAACCGTTTAGCACCATTTTTGAGTGATTTGCCGAATGTCAGATTTCTGATGAAATTGTGACCCCGGGGCTTAGGGATTTTTTCAAAAAAATCTTTTTCTGCCAGTTAATTTGTCGAGGGCTGATTTCTTTTCCTGTGATAAAAAGCCTTCTGTTTCGACCGCCAAACCTCTCAGGGAAGCATTTGCAACCTTTTGGCAGCATTTTTGAGTGATTTGCCGAAAGTCAGATTTTTGATGAAATTGTGACCCCGGAGCTTAGGGATTTTTTCTAAAAAATCTTTTTCGGCCGGTTAAGTTGTCGAGGGCTGATTTCTTTTCCTGTGATAAAAGGCCTTCTGTTTCGACCGACAAACCTCTCAGGGAAGCATTTGCAAGTGTTTGGCACCATTTTTGAGTGATTTTCCGAAAGTCAGATTTTTGATGAAATTGTGACCCCGGGGCTTAGGGATTTTTTCAAAAAAATCTTTTTCTGCCAGTTAATTTGTCGAGGGCTGATTTCTTTTCCTGTGATAAAAAGCCTTCTGTTTCGAGTGCCAAACCTCTCAGGGGAGCATTTGCAACTATTTGGCAGCATTTTTGAGTGAATTGCCGAAAGTCAGATTTTTGATGAAATTGTGACCCCGGGGCTTAGGGATTTTTTCAAAAAAATCTTTTTCTGCCAGTTAAATTGTCGAGGGCTGATTTCTTTTCCTGTGATAAAACGCCTTCTGTTTCGACCGACAAACCTCTCAGGGAAGCATTTGCAAGTGTTTGGCACCATTTTTGAGTGATTTTCCGAAAGTCAGATTTTTGATGAAATTGTGACCCCGGGGCTTAGGGATTTTTTCAAAAAAATCTTTTTCTGCCAGTTAAGTTGTCGAGGACTGATTTCTTTTCCTGTGATAAAACGCCTTCTGTTTCGACCGCCAAACCTCTCAGGGGAGCATTTGCAACTGTTTGACACCATTTTTGAGTGAGTTGCCGAAAGTCAGATTTTTGATGAAATTGTGACCCCCGGGGCTTAGGGATATTTTCAAAAAAATCTTTTTCTGCCAGTTAATTTGTCGAGGGCTGATTTCTTTTCCAGTGATAAATAGCCTTTTCTTTCGTCACCAAACCTCTCAGGGGAGCATTTGCAACCGTTTGGCAGCATTTTTGAGTGAATTGCCGAAAGTCAGATTTTTGATGAAATTGTGACCCCAGGGCTTAGGGATTTTTTCAAAAAAATCTTTTTCTGCCAGTTAATTTGTCGAGGGCTGATTTCTTTTCCTGTGATAAAAAGCCTTCTGTTTCGACCGCCAAACCTCTCAGGGGAGCATTTTCAACCGTTTAGCACCATTTTTGAGTGATTTGCCGAATGTCAGATTTCTGATGAAATTGTGACCCCGGGGCTTAGGGATTTTTTCAAAAAAATCTTTTTCTGCCAGTTAATTTGTCGAGGGCTGATTTCTTTTCATGGGATAAAAAGCCTTCTGTTTCGACGGCCAAACCTCTCAGGGGAGCATTTGCAACCGTTTGGCAGCATTTTTGAGTGATTTGCCGAATGTCAGATTTTTGATGAAATTGTGACCCCGGGGCTTAGGGATTTTTTCAAAAAAATCTTTTTCTGCCAGTTAATTTGTCGAGGGCTGATTTCTTTTCCTGTGATAAAAAGCCTTCTGTTTCGACCGCTAAACCTCTCAGGGAAGCATTTGCAATCTTTTGGCAGCATTTTTGAGTGATTTGCCGAAAGTCAGATTTTTGATGAAATTCTGACCCCGGGGCTTAGGGATTTTTTCAAAAAAATCTTTTTCTGCCAGTTAAGTTGTCAAGGGCTGATTTCTTTTCCTGTGATAAAAAGCCTTCTGTTTCGACCGCCAAGCCTCTCAGGGGAGCAGTTGCAAGCGTTTGGCAGGATTTTTGAGTGATTTGCCGAAAGTCAGATTTTTGATGAAATTGTGACCCCGGAGCTTAGGGATTTTTTCTAAAAAATCTTTTTCTGCCGGTTAAGTTGTCGAGGGCTGATTTCTTTTCCTGTGATAAAACGCCTTCTGTTTCGACCGACAAACCTCTCAGGGAAGCATTTGCAAGTGTTTGGCACCATTTTTGAGTGATTTTCCGAAAGTCAGATTTTTGATGAAATTGTGACCCCGGGGCTTAGGGATTTTTTCAAAAAAATCTTTTTCTGCCAGTTAATTTGTCGAGGGCTGATTTCTTTTCCTGTGATAAAAAGCCTTCTGTTTCGAGTGCCAAACCTCTCAGGGGAGCATTTGCAACCATTTGGCAGCATTTTTGAGTGAATTGCCGAAAGTCAGATTTTTGATGAAATTGTGACCCCGGGGCTTAGGGATTTTTTCAAAAAAATCTTTTTCTGCCAGTTAAATTGTCGAGGGCTGATTTCTTTTCCTGTGATAAAACGCCTTCTGTTTCGACCGACAAACCTCTCAGGGAAGCATTTGCAAGTGTTTGGCACCATTTTTGAGTGATTTTCCGAAAGTCAGATTTTTGATGAAATTGTGACCCCGGGGCTTAGGGATTTTTTCAAAAAAATCTTTTTCTGCCAGTTAAGTTGTCGAGGACTGATTTCTTTTCCTGTGATAAAACGCCTTCTGTTTCGACCGCCAAACCTCTCAGGGGAGCATTTGCAACTGTTTGACACCATTTTTGAGTGAGTTGCCGAAAGTCAGATTTTTGATGAAATTGTGACCCCCGGGGCTTAGGGATATTTTCAAAAAAATCTTTTTCTGCCAGTTAATTTGTCGAGGGCTGATTTCTTTTCCAGTGATAAATAGCCTTTTCTTTCGTCACCAAACCTCTCAGGGGAGCATTTGCAACCGTTTGGCAGCATTTGTGTGTGATTTGCCTAAAGTCAGATTTTTGATGAAATTGTTACCCCGGGGCTTAGGGATTTGTTCTAAAAAATCTTTTTCTGCCGGTTAAGTTGTCGAGGGCTGATTTCTTTTCCTGTGATAAAACGCCTTCTGTTTCGACCGACAAACCTCTCAGGGAAGCATTTGCAAGTGTTTGGCACCATTTTTGAGTGAGTTGCCGAAAGTCAGATTTTTGATGAAATTGTGACCCCGGGGCTTAGGGATTTTTTCAAAAAAATCTTTTTCTGCCGGTTAATTTGTCGAGGGCTGATTTCTTTTCCTGTGATAAAAAGCCTTCTGTTTCGACCGCCAAACCTCTCAGGGGAGCATTTGCAACCATTTGGCAGCATTTTTGAGTGAATTGCCGAAAGTCAGATTTCTAATGAAATTGTGACCCCGGGGCTTAGGGATTTTTTCAAAAAAATCTTTTTCTGCCAGTTAAGTTGTCGAGGGCTGATTTCTTTTCATGGGATAAAAAGCCTTCTGTTTCGACGGCCAAACCTCTCAGGGGAGCATTTGCAACCGTTTGGCAGCATTTTTGAGTGATTTGCCGAATGTCAGATTTTTGATGAAATTGTGACCCCGGGGCTTAGGGATTTTTTCAAAAAAATCTTTTTCTGCCAGTTAATTTGTCGAGGGCTGATTTCTTTTCCTGTGATAAAAAGCCTTCTGTTTCGACCGCCAAACCTCTCAGGGAAGCATTTGCAACCTTTTGGCAGCATTTTTGAGTGATTTGCCGAAAGTCAGATTTTTGATGAAATTCTGACCCCGGGGCTTAGGGATTTTTTCAAAAAAATCTTTTTCTGCCAGTTAAGTTGTCAAGGGCTGATTTCTTTTCCTGTGATAAAAAGCCTTCTGTTTCGACCGCCAAGCCTCTCAGGGGAGCAGTTGCAAGCGTTTGGCAGGATTTTTGAGTGATTTGCCGAAAGTCAGATTTTTGATGAAATTGTGACCCCGGAGCTTAGGGATTTTTTCTAAAAAATCTTTTTCTGCCGGTTAAGTTGTCGAGGGCTGATTTCTTTTCCTGTGATAAAACGCCTTCTGTTTCGACCGACAAACCTCTCAGGGAAGCATTTGCAAGTGTTTGGCACCATTTTTGAGTGATTTTCCGAAAGTCAGATTTTTGATGAAATTGTGACCCCGGGGCTTAGGGATTTTTTCAAAAAAATCTTTTTCTGCCAGTTAATTTGTCGAGGGCTGATTTCTTTTCCAGTGATAAATAGCCTTTTCTTTCGTCACCAAACCTCTCAGGGGAGCATTTGCAACCGTTTGGCAGCATTTTTGAGTGAATTGCCGAAAGTCAGATTTTTGATGAAATTGTGACCCCAGGGCTTAGGGATTTTTTCAAAAAAATCTTTTTCTGCCAGTTAATTTGTCGAGGGCTGATTTCTTTTCCTGTGATAAAAAGCCTTCTGTTTCGACCGCCAAACCTCTCAGGGGAGCATTTGCAACCGTTTAGCACCATTTTTGAGTGATTTGCCGAATGTCAGATTTCTGATGAAATTGTGACCCCCGGGGCTTAGGGATTTTTTTCAAAAAAATCTTTTTCTGCCAGTTAATTTGTCGAGGGCTGATTTCTTTTCCTGTGATAAAAAGCCTTCTGTTTCGACCGCCAAACCTCTCAGGGAAGCATTTGCAACCTTTTGGCAGCATTTTTGAGTGAATTGCCGAAAGTCAGATTTTTGATGAAATTGTGACCCCGGGGCTTAGGGATTTTTTCAAAAAAATCTTTTTCTGCCAGTTAAGTTGTCGAGGACTGATTTCTTTTGCTGTGATAAAACGCCTTCTGTTTCGACCGCCAAACCTCTCAGGGGAGCATTTGCAACTGTTTGACACCATTTTTGAGTGAGTTGCCGAAAGTCAGATTTTTGATGAAATTGTGACCCCCGGGGCTTAGGGATATTTTCAAAAAAATCTTTTTCTGCCAGTTAATTTGTCGAGGGCTGATTTCTTTTCCAGTGATAAATAGCCTTTTCTTTCGTCACCAAACCTCTCAGGGGAGCATTTGCAACCGTTTGGCAGCATTTTTGAGTGAATTGCCGAAAGTCAGATTTTTGATGAAATTGTGACCCCAGGGCTTAGGGATTTTTTCAAAAAAATCTTTTTCTGCCAGTTAATTTGTCGAGGGCTGATTTCTTTTCCTGTGATAAAAAGCCTTCTGTTTCGACCGCCAAACCTCTCAGGGGAGCATTTTCAACCGTTTAGCACCATTTTTGAGTGATTTGCCGAATGTCAGATTTCTGATGAAATTGTGACCCCGGGGCTTAGGGATTTTTTCAAAAAAATCTTTTTCTGCCAGTTAATTTGTCGAGGGCTGATTTCTTTTCATGGGATAAAAAGCCTTCTGTTTCGACGGCCAAACCTCTCAGGGGAGCATTTGCAACCGTTTGGCAGCATTTTTGAGTGATTTGCCGAATGTCAGATTTTTGATGAAATTGTGACCCCGGGGCTTAGGGATTTTTTCAAAAAAATCTTTTTCTGCCAGTTAATTTGTCGAGGGCTGATTTCTTTTCCTGTGATAAAAAGCCTTCTGTTTCGACCGCTAAACCTCTCAGGGAAGCATTTGCAATCTTTTGGCAGCATTTTTGAGTGATTTGCCGAAAGTCAGATTTTTGATGAAATTCTGACCCCGGGGCTTAGGGATTTTTTCAAAAAAATCTTTTTCTGCCAGTTAAGTTGTCAAGGGCTGATTTCTTTTCCTGTGATAAAAAGCCTTCTGTTTCGACCGCCAAGCCTCTCAGGGGAGCAGTTGCAAGCGTTTGGCAGGATTTTTGAGTGATTTGCCGAAAGTCAGATTTTTGATGAAATTGTGACCCCGGAGCTTAGGGATTTTTTCTAAAAAATCTTTTTCTGCCGGTTAAGTTGTCGAGGGCTGATTTCTTTTCCTGTGATAAAACGCCTTCTGTTTCGACCGACAAACCTCTCAGGGAAGCATTTGCAAGTGTTTGGCACCATTTTTGAGTGATTTTCCGAAAGTCAGATTTTTGATGAAATTGTGACCCCGGGGCTTAGGGATTTTTTCAAAAAAATCTTTTTCTGCCAGTTAATTTGTCGAGGGCTGATTTCTTTTCCTGTGATAAAAAGCCTTCTGTTTCGAGTGCCAAACCTCTCAGGGGAGCATTTGCAACCATTTGGCAGCATTTTTGAGTGAATTGCCGAAAGTCAGATTTTTGATGAAATTGTGACCCCGGGGCTTAGGGATTTTTTCAAAAAAATCTTTTTCTGCCAGTTAAATTGTCGAGGGCTGATTTCTTTTCCTGTGATAAAACGCCTTCTGTTTCGACCGACAAACCTCTCAGGGAAGCATTTGCAAGTGTTTGGCACCATTTTTGAGTGATTTTCCGAAAGTCAGATTTTTGATGAAATTGTGACCCCGGGGCTTAGGGATTTTTTCAAAAAAATCTTTTTCTGCCAGTTAAGTTGTCGAGGACTGATTTCTTTTCCTGTGATAAAACGCCTTCTGTTTCGACCGCCAAACCTCTCAGGGGAGCATTTGCAACTGTTTGACACCATTTTTGAGTGAGTTGCCGAAAGTCAGATTTTTGATGAAATTGTGACCCCCGGGGCTTAGGGATATTTTCAAAAAAATCTTTTTCTGCCAGTTAATTTGTCGAGGGCTGATTTCTTTTCCAGTGATAAATAGCCTTTTCTTTCGTCACCAAACCTCTCAGGGGAGCATTTGCAACCGTTTGGCAGCATTTGTGTGTGATTTGCCTAAAGTCAGATTTTTGATGAAATTGTTACCCCGGGGCTTAGGGATTTGTTCTAAAAAATCTTTTTCTGCCGGTTAAGTTGTCGAGGGCTGATTTCTTTTCCTGTGATAAAACGCCTTCTGTTTCGACCGACAAACCTCTCAGGGAAGCATTTGCAAGTGTTTGGCACCATTTTTGAGTGAGTTGCCGAAAGTCAGATTTTTGATGAAATTGTGACCCCGGGGCTTAGGGATTTTTTCAAAAAAATCTTTTTCTGCCGGTTAATTTGTCGAGGGCTGATTTCTTTTCCTGTGATAAAAAGCCTTCTGTTTCGACCGCCAAACCTCTCAGGGGAGCATTTGCAACCATTTGGCAGCATTTTTGAGTGAATTGCCGAAAGTCAGATTTCTAATGAAATTGTGACCCCGGGGCTTAGGGATTTTTTCAAAAAAATCTTTTTCTGCCAGTTAAGTTGTCGAGGGCTGATTTCTTTTCATGGGATAAAAAGCCTTCTGTTTCGACGGCCAAACCTCTCAGGGGAGCATTTGCAACCGTTTGGCAGCATTTTTGAGTGATTTGCCGAATGTCAGATTTTTGATGAAATTGTGACCCCGGGGCTTAGGGATTTTTTCAAAAAAATCTTTTTCTGCCAGTTAATTTGTCGAGGGCTGATTTCTTTTCCTGTGATAAAAAGCCTTCTGTTTCGACCGCCAAACCTCTCAGGGAAGCATTTGCAACCTTTTGGCAGCATTTTTGAGTGATTTGCCGAAAGTCAGATTTTTGATGAAATTCTGACCCCGGGGCTTAGGGATTTTTTCAAAAAAATCTTTTTCTGCCAGTTAAGTTGTCAAGGGCTGATTTCTTTTCCTGTGATAAAAAGCCTTCTGTTTCGACCGCCAAGCCTCTCAGGGGAGCAGTTGCAAGCGTTTGGCAGGATTTTTGAGTGATTTGCCGAAAGTCAGATTTTTGATGAAATTGTGACCCCGGAGCTTAGGGATTTTTTCTAAAAAATCTTTTTCTGCCGGTTAAGTTGTCGAGGGCTGATTTCTTTTCCTGTGATAAAACGCCTTCTGTTTCGACCGACAAACCTCTCAGGGAAGCATTTGCAAGTGTTTGGCACCATTTTTGAGTGATTTTCCGAAAGTCAGATTTTTGATGAAATTGTGACCCCGGGGCTTAGGGATTTTTTCAAAAAAATCTTTTTCTGCCAGTTAATTTGTCGAGGGCTGATTTCTTTTCCAGTGATAAATAGCCTTTTCTTTCGTCACCAAACCTCTCAGGGGAGCATTTGCAACCGTTTGGCAGCATTTTTGAGTGAATTGCCGAAAGTCAGATTTTTGATGAAATTGTGACCCCAGGGCTTAGGGATTTTTTCAAAAAAATCTTTTTCTGCCAGTTAATTTGTCGAGGGCTGATTTCTTTTCCTGTGATAAAAAGCCTTCTGTTTCGACCGCCAAACCTCTCAGGGGAGCATTTGCAACCGTTTAGCACCATTTTTGAGTGATTTGCCGAATGTCAGATTTCTGATGAAATTGTGACCCCCGGGGCTTAGGGATTTTTTTCAAAAAAATCTTTTTCTGCCAGTTAATTTGTCGAGGGCTGATTTCTTTTCCTGTGATAAAAAGCCTTCTGTTTCGACCGCCAAACCTCTCAGGGAAGCATTTGCAACCTTTTGGCAGCATTTTTGAGTGAATTGCCGAAAGTCAGATTTTTGATGAAATTGTGACCCCGGGGCTTAGGGATTTTTTCAAAAAAATCTTTTTCTGCCAGTTAAGTTGTCGAGGGCTGATTTCTTTTGCTGTGATAAAACGCCTTCTGTTTCGACCGCCAAACCTCTCAGGGGAGCATTTGCAACTGTTTGACACCATTTTTGAGTGAGTTGCCGAAAGTCAGATTTTTGATGAAATTGTGACCCCCGGGGCTTAGGGATATTTTCAAAAAAATCTTTTTCTGCCGTTTAAGTTGTCGAGGGCTGATTTCTTTTCCAGTGATAAATAGCCTTTTTTTTCGTCCGCCAAACCTCTCAGGGGAGCATTTGCAACCGTTTGGCAGCGTTTGTGTGTGATTTGCCTAAAGTCAGATTTTTGATGAAATTGTTACCCCGGGGCTTAGGGATTTGTTCTAAAAAATCTTTTTCTGCCGGTTAAGTTGTCGAGGGCTGATTTCTTTTCCTGTGATAAAACGCCTTCTGTTTCGACCGACAAACCTCTCAGGGAAGCATTTGCAAGTGTTTGGCACCATTTTTGAGTGAGTTGCCGAAAGTCAGATTTTTGATGAAATTGTGACCCCGGGGCTTAGGGATTTTTTCAAAAAAATCTTTTTCTGCCAGTTAAGTTGTCGAGGGCTGATTTCTTTTCCTGTGATAAAAAGCCTTCTGTTTCGACCGCCAAACCTCTCAGGGGAGCATTTGCAACCTTTTGGCAGCATTTTTGAATGAATTGCCGAAAGTCAGATTTTTGATGAAATAGTGACCCCGGGGCTTAGGGATTTTTTCAAAAAAATCTTTTTCTGCCAGTTAATTTGTCGAGGGCTGATTTCTTTTCCAGTGATAAATAGCCTTTTCTTTCGTCACCAAACCTCTCAGGGGAGCATTTGCAACCGTTTCGCAGCATTTGTGAGTGATTTGCCTAAAGTCAGATTTCTGATGAAATTGTGACCCCCGGGGCTTAGGGATTTTTTCAAAAAAATCTTTTTCTGCCGGTTAAGTTGTCAAGGGCTGATTTCTTTTCCTGTGATAAAACGCCTTCTGTTTCGACCGCCAAACCTCTCAGGGGAGCATTTGCAACTGTTTGGCACCATTTTTGAGTCAATTGCCGAAAGTCAGATTTTTGATGAAATTGTGACCCCGGGGCTTAGGGATTTTTTGAAAAAAATCTTTTTCTGCCAGTTAAGTTGTCGAGGGCTGATTTCTTTTCCTGTGATAAAAAGCCTTCTGTTTCGACCGCCAAACCTCTCAGGGGAGCATTTGCAACCGTTTGGCAGCATTTTTGAGTGATTTGCCTAAAGTCAGATTTCTGATGAAATTGTGACCCCGGGGCTTAGGGATTTTTTCAAAAACATCTTTTTCTGCCGGTTAAGTTGTCGAGGGCTGATTTCTTTTCCTGTGATAAAACGCCTTCTGTTTCGACCGCCAAACCTCTCAGGGCAGCATTTGCAACCTTTTGGCAGCATTTTTGAGTGAATTGCCGAAAGTCAGATTTTTGATGAAATTCTGACCCCGGGGCTTAGGGATTTTTTCAAAAAAATCTTTTTCTGCCAGTTAATTTGTCGAGGGCTGATTTCTTTTCCTGTGATAAAACGCCTTCTGTTTCGACCGCCAAAACTCTCAGGGGAGCATTTGCAACCGTTTGGCAGCATTTTTGAGTGAATTGCCGAAAGTCAGATTTTTGATGAAATTGTGACCCCGGGGCTTAGGGATTTTTTCAAAAAAATCTTTTTCTGCCAGTTAATTTGTCGAGGGCTGATTTCTTTTCATGGGATAAAAAGCCTTCTGTTTCGACCGCCAAACCTCTCAGGGGAGCATTTGCAACCGTTTGGCAGCATTTTTGAGTGATTTGCCGAAAGTCAGATTTTTGATGAAATTGTGACCCCGGGGCTTAGGGATTTTTTCAAAAAAATCTTTTTCTGCCAGTTAATTTGTCGAGGGCTGATTTCTTTTCCTGTGATAAAAAGCCTTCTGTTTCGACCGCCAAACCTCTCAGGGAAGCATTTGCAACCTTTTGGCAGCATTTTTGAGTGATTTGCCGAAAGTCAGATTTTTGATGAAATTCTGACCCCGGGGCTTAGGGATTTTTTCAAAAAAATCTTTTTCTGCCAGTTAAGTTGTCAAGGGCTGATTTCTTTTCCTGTGATAAAAAGCCTTCTGTTTCGACCGCCAAGCCTCTCAGGGGAGCAGTTGCAAGCGTTTGGCAGGATTTTTGAGTGATTTGCCGAAAGTCAGATTTTTGATGAAATTGTGACCCCGGAGCTTAGGGATTTTTTCTAAAAAATCTTTTTCTGCCGGTTAAGTTGTCGAGGGCTGATTTCTTTTCCTGTGATAAAACGCCTTCTGTTTCGACCGACAAACCTCTCAGGGAAGCATTTGCAAGTGTTTGGCACCATTTTTGAGTGATTTTCCGAAAGTCAGATTTTTGATGAAATTGTGACCCCGGGGCTTAGGGATTTTTTCAAAAAAATCTTTTTCTGCCAGTTAATTTGTCGAGGGCTGATTTCTTTTCCTGTGATAAAAAGCCTTCTGTTTCGAGTGCCAAACCTCTCAGGGGAGCATTTGCAACCATTTGGCAGCATTTTTTAGTGAATTGCCGAAAGTCAGATTTTTGATGAAATTGTGACCCCGGGGCTTAGGGATTTTTTCAAAAAAATCTTTTTCTGCCAGTTAAATTGTCGAGGGCTGATTTCTTTTCCTGTGATAAAACGCCTTCTGTTTCGACCGACAAACCTCTCAGGGAAGCATTTGCAAGTGTTTGGCACCATTTTTGAGTGATTTTCCGAAAGTCAGATTTTTGATGAAATTGTGACCCCGGGGCTTAGGGATTTTTTCAAAAAAATCTTTTTCTGCCAGTTAAGTTGTCGAGGACTGATTTCTTTTCCTGTGATAAAACGCCTTCTGTTTCGACCGCCAAACCTCTCAGGGGAGCATTTGCAACTGTTTGACACCATTTTTGAGTGAGTTGCCGAAAGTCAGATTTTTGATGAAATTGTGACCCCCGGGGCTTAGGGATATTTTCAAAAAAATCTTTTTCTGCCAGTTAATTTGTCGAGGGCTGATTTCTTTTCCAGTGATAAATAGCCTTTTCTTTCGTCACCAAACCTCTCAGGGGAGCATTTGCAACCGTTTCGCAGCATTTGTGAGTGATTTGCCTAAAGTCAGATTTCTGATGAAATTGTGACCCCGGGGCTTAGGGATTTTTTCAAAAAAATCTTTTTCTGCCGGTTAAGTTGTCGAGGACTGATTTCTTTTCCTGTGATAAAACGCCTTCTGTTTCGACCGCCAAACCTCTCAGGGGAGCATTTGCAACCTTTTGGCAGCATTTTTGAGTGAATTGCCGAAAATCAGATTTTTGATGAAATTCTGACCCCGGGGCTTAGGGATTTTTTCAAAAAAATCTTTTTCTGCCAGTTAATTTCTCGAGGGCTGATTTCTTTTCCAGTGATAAATAGCCTTTTCTTTCGTCACCAAACCTCTCAGGGGAGCATTTGCAACCGTTTCGCAGCATTTGTGAGTGATTTGCCTAAAGTCAGATTTCTGACGAAATTGTGACCCCGGGGCTTAGGGATTTTTTCAAAAAAATCTTTTTCTGCCGGTTAAGTTGTCGAGGACTGATTTCTTTTCCTGTGATAAAACGCCTTCTGTTTCGACCGCCAAACCTCTCAGGGGAGCATTTGCAACTGTTTGGCCCCATTTTTGAGTGAGTTGCCGAAAGTCAGATTTTTGATGAAATTGTGACCCCAGGGCTTAGGGATTTTTTCAAAAAAATCTTTTTCTGCCAGTTAATTTGTCGAGGGCTGATTTCTTTTCCTGTGATAAAAAGCCTTCTGTTTCGACCGCCAAACCTCTCAGGGGAGCATTTGCAACTGTTTGGCACCATTTTTGAGTGATTTGCCGAATGTCAGATTTTTGATGAAATTGTGACCCCGGGGCTTAGGGATTTTTTCAAAAAAATCTTTTTCTGCCAGTTAATTTGTCGAGAGCTGATTTCTTTTCCTGTGATAAAAAGCCTTCTGTTTCGACCGCCAAACCTCTCAGGGAAGCATTTGCAACCTTTTGGCAGCATTTTTGAGTGATTTGCCGAAAGTCAGATTTTTGATGAAATTGTGACCCCGGGGCTTAGGGATTTTTTCAAAAAAATCTTTTTCTGCCAGTTAAGTTGTCGAGGGCTGATTTCTTTTGCTGTGATAAAACGCCTTCTGTTTCGACCGCCAAACCTCTCAGGGGAGCATTTGCAACTGTTTGACACCATTTTTGAGTGAGTTGCCGAAAGTCAGATTTTTGATGAAATTGTGACCCCCGGGGCTTAGGGATATTTTCAAAAAAATCTTTTTCTGCCGGTTAAGTTGTCGAGGGCTGATTTCTTTTCCAGTGATAAATAGCCTTTTTTTTCGTCCACCAAACCTCTCAGGGGAGCATTTGCAACCGTTTGGCAGCATTTTTGAGTGAATTGCCGAAAGTCAGATTTTTGATGAAATTGTGACCCCAGGGCTTAGGGATTTTTTCAAAAAAATCTTTTTCTGCCAGTTAATTTGTCGAGGGCTGATTTCTTTTCCTGTGATAAAAAGCCTTCTGTTTCGACCGCCAAACCTCTCAGGGGAGCATTTGCAACCGTTTAGCACCATTTTTGAGTGATTTGCCGAATGTCAGATTTCTGATGAAATTGTGACCCCGGGGCTTCGGGATTTTTTCAAAAAAATCTTTTTCTGCCAGTTAATTTGTCGAGGGCTGATTTCTTTTCCTGTGATAAAAAGCCTTCTGTTTCGACCGCCAAACCTCTCAGGGAAGCATTTGCAACCGTTTAGCACCATTTTTGAGTGATTTGCCGAATGTCAGATTTCTGATGAAATTGTGACCCCGGGGCTTAGGGATTTTTTCAAAAAAATCTTTTTCTGCCAGTTAATTTGTCGAGGGCTGATTTCTTTTCCTGTGATAAAAAGCCTTCTGTTTCGACCGCCAAACCTCTCAGGGAAGCATTTGCAACCTTTTGGCAGGATTTTTGAGTGATTTGCCGAAAGTCAGATTTTTGATGAAATTGTGACCCCGGAGCTTAGGGATTTTTTCTAAAAAATCTTTTTCTGCCGGTTAAGTTGTCGAGGGCTGATTTCTTTTCCTGTGATAAAACGCCTTCTGTTTCGACCGACAAACCTCTCAGGGAAGCATTTGCAAGTGTTTGGCACCATTTTTGAGTGATTTTCCGAAAGTCAGATTTTTGATGAAATTGTGACCCCGGGGCTTAGGGATTTTTTCAAAAAAATCTTTTTCTGCCAGTTAATTTGTCGAGGGCTGATTTCTTTTCCTGTGATAAAAAGCCTTCTGTTTCGAGTGCCAAACCTCTCAGGGGAGCATTTGCAACCATTTGGCAGCATTTTTGAGTGAATTGCCGAAAGTCAGATTTTTGATGAAATTGTGACCCCGGGGCTTAGGGATTTTTTCAAAAAAATCTTTTTCTGCCAGTTAAATTGTCGAGGGCTGATTTCTTTTCCTGTGATAAAACGCCTTCTGTTTCGACCGACAAACCTCTCAGGGAAGCATTTGCAAGTGTTTGGCACCATTTTTGAGTGATTTTCCGAAAGTCAGATTTTTGATGAAATTGTGACCCCGGGGCTTAGGGATTTTTTCAAAAAAATCTTTTTCTGCCAGTTAAGTTGTCGAGGACTGATTTCTTTTCCTGTGATAAAACGCCTTCTGTTTCGACCGCCAAACCTCTCAGGGGAGCATTTGCAACTGTTTGACACCATTTTTGAGTGAGTTGCCGAAAGTCAGATTTTTGATGAAATTGTGACCCCCGGGGCTTAGGGATATTTTCAAAAAAATCTTTTTCTGCCAGTTAATTTGTCGAGGGCTGATTTCTTTTCCAGTGATAAATAGCCTTTTCTTTCGTCACCAAACCTCTCAGGGGAGCATTTGCAACCGTTTGGCAGCATTTTTGAGTGAATTGCCGAAAGTCAGATTTTTGATGAAATTGTGACCCCAGGGCTTAGGGATTTTTTCAAAAAAATCTTTTTCTGCCAGTTAATTTGTCGAGGGCTGATTTCTTTTCCTGTGATAAAAAGCCTTCTGTTTCGACCGCCAAACCTCTCAGGGGAGCATTTGCAACCGTTTAGCACCATTTTTGAGTGATTTGCCGAATGTCAGATTTCTGATGAAATTGTGACCCCCGGGGCTTAGGGATTTTTTCAAAAAAATCTTTTTCTGCCAGTTAATTTGTCGAGGGCTGATTTCTTTTCCTGTGATAAAAAGCCTTCTGTTTCGACCGCCAAACCTCTCAGGGAAGCATTTGCAACCTTTTGGCAGCATTTTTGAGTGAATTGCCGAAAGTCAGATTTCTGATGAAATTGTGACCCCGGGGCTTAGGGATTTTTTCAAAAAAATCTTTTTCTGCCAGTTAAGTTGTCGAGGGCTGATTTCTTTTGCTGTGATAAAACGCCTTCTGTTTCGACCGCCAAACCTCTCAGGGGAGCATTTGCAACTGTTTGACACCATTTTTGAGTGAGTTGCCGAAAGTCAGATTTTTGATGAAATTGTGACCCCCGGGGCTTAGGGATATTTTCAAAAAAATCTTTTTCTGCCGTTTAAGTTGTCGAGGGCTGATTTCTTTTCCAGTGATAAATAGCCTTTTTTTTCGTCCGCCAAACCTCTCAGGGGAGCATTTGCAACCGTTTGGCAGCATTTGTGTGTGATTTGCCTAAAGTCAGATTTTTGATGAAATTGTTACCCCGGGGCTTAGGGATTTGTTCTAAAAAATCTTTTTCTGCCGGTTAAGTTGTCGAGGGCTGATTTCTTTTCCTGTGATAAAACGCCTTCTGTTTCGACCGACAAACCTCCCAGGGAAGCATTTGCAAGTGTTTGGCACCATTTTTGAGTGAGTTGCCGAAAGTCAGATTTTTGATGAAATTGTGACCCCGGGGCTTAGGGATTTTTTCAAAAAAATCTTTTTCTGCCGGTTAAGTTGTCGAGGGCTGATTTCTTTTCCAGTAATAAATAGCCTTTTCTTTTGTCCGCCAAACCTCTCAGGGGAGCATTTGCAACCGTTTCGCAGCATTTGTGAGTGATTTGCCGAAAGTCAGATTTCTAATGAAATTGTGACCCCGGGGCTTAGGGATTTTTTCAAAAAAATCTTTTCCTGCCAGTTAATTTGTCGAGGGCTGATTTCTTTTCCTGTGATAAAAAGCCTTCTGTTTCGACCGCCAAACCTCTCAGGGGAGCATTTGCAACCGTTTGGCAGCATTTTTCAGTGATTTGCCGAAAGTCAGATTTTTCATGAAATTGTGACCCCGGGGCTTAGGGATTTTTTCAAAAAAATCTTTTTCTGCCAGTTAATTTGTCGAGGGCTGATTTCTTTTCCTGTGATAAAAAGCCTTCTGTTTCGACCGCCAAACCTCTCAGGGGAGCATTTGCAACCATTTGGCAGCATTTTTGAGTGAATTGCCGAAAGTCAGATTTCTAATGAAATTGTGACCCCGGGGCTTAGGGATTTTTTCAAAAAAATCTTTTTCTGCCAGTTAAGTTTTCGAGGGCTGATTTCTTTTCCTGTGATAAAAAGCCTTCTGTTTCGACCGCCAAACCTCTCAGGGGAGCATTTGCAACCTTTTGGCAGCATTTTTGAATGAATTGCCGAAAGTCAGATTTTTGATGAAATAGTGACCCCGGGGCTTAGGGATTTTTTCAAAAAAATCTTTTTCTGCCAGTTAATTTGTCGAGGGCTGATTTCTTTTCCTGTGATAAAAAGCCTTCTGTTTCGACCGCCAAACCTCTCAGGGGAGCATTTGCAACCGTTTCGCAGCATTTGTGAGTGATTTGCCTAAAGTCAGATTTCTGATGAAATTGTGACCCCCGGGGCTTAGGGATTTTTTCAAAAAAATCTTTTTCTGCCGGTTAAGTTGTCGAGGGCTGATTTCTTTTCCTGTGATAAAACGCCTTCTGTTTCGACCGCCAAACCTCTCAGGGGAGCATTTGCAACTGTTTGGCACCATTTTTGAGTCAATTGCCGAAAGTCAGATTTTTGATGAAATTGTGACCCCGGGGCTTAGGGATTTTTTGAAAAAAATCTTTTTCTGCCAGTTAAGTTGTCGAGGGCTGATTTCTTTTCCTGTGATAAAAAGCCTTCTGTTTCGACCGCCAAACCTCTCAGGGGAGCATTTGCAACCGTTTGGCAGCATTTTTGAGTGATTTGCCTAAAGTCAGATTTCTGATGAAATTGTGACCCCGGGGCTTAGGGATTCTTTCAAAAACATCTTTTTCTGCCGGTTAAGTTGTCGAGGGCTGATTTCTTTTCCTGTGATAAAACGCCTTCTGTTTCGACCGCCAAACCTCTCAGGGCAGCATTTGCAACCTTTTGGCAGCATTTTTGAGTGAATTGCCGAAAGTCAGATTTTTGATGAAATTCTGACCCCGGGGCTTAGGGATTTTTTCAAAAAAATCTTTTTCTGCCAGTTAATTTGTCGAGGGCTGATTTCTTTTCCTGTGATAAAACGCCTTCTGTTTCGACCGCCAAAACTCTCAGGGGAGCATTTGCAACCGTTTGGCAGCATTTTTGAGTGAATTGCCGAAAGTCAGATTTTTGATGAAATTGTGACCCCGGGGCTTAGGGATTTTTTCAAAAAAATCTTTTTCTGCCAGTTAATTTGTCGAGGGCTGATTTCTTTTCATGGGATAAAAAGCCTTCTGTTTCGACCGCCAAACCTCTCAGGGGAGCATTTGCAACCGTTTGGCAGCATTTTTGAGTGATTTGCCGAATGTCAGATTTTTGATGAAATTGTGACCCCGGGGCTTAGGGATTTTTTCAAAAAAATCTTTTTCTGCCAGTTAATTTGTCGAGGGCTGATTTCTTTTCCTGTGATAAAAAGCCTTCTGTTTCGACCGCCAAACCTCTCAGGGAAGCATTTGCAACCTTTTGGCAGCATTTTTGAGTGATTTGCCGAAAGTCAGATTTTTGATGAAATTCTGACCCCGGGGCTTAGGGATTTTTTCAAAAAAATCTTTTTCTGCCAGTTAAGTTGTCAAGGGCTGATTTCTTTTCCTGTGATAAAAAGCCTTCTGTTTCGACCGCCAAGCCTCTCAGGGGAGCAGTTGCAAGCGTTTGGCAGGATTTTTGAGTGATTTGCCGAAAGTCAGATTTTTGATGAAATTGTGACCCCGGAGCTTAGGGATTTTTTCTAAAAAATCTTTTTCTGCCGGTTAAGTTGTCGAGGGCTGATTTCTTTTCCTGTGATAAAACGCCTTCTGTTTCGACCGACAAACCTCTCAGGGAAGCATTTGCAAGTGTTTGGCACCATTTTTGAGTGATTTTCCGAAAGTCAGATTTTTGATGAAATTGTGACCCCGGGGCTTAGGGATTTTTTCAAAAAAATCTTTTTCTGCCAGTTAATTTGTCGAGGGCTGATTTCTTTTCCTGTGATAAAAAGCCTTCTGTTTCGAGTGCCAAACCTCTCAGGGGAGCATTTGCAACCATTTGGCAGCATTTTTTAGTGAATTGCCGAAAGTCAGATTTTTGATGAAATTGTGACCCCGGGGCTTAGGGATTTTTTCAAAAAAATCTTTTTCTGCCAGTTAAATTGTCGAGGGCTGATTTCTTTTCCTGTGATAAAACGCCTTCTGTTTCGACCGACAAACCTCTCAGGGAAGCATTTGCAAGTGTTTGGCACCATTTTTGAGTGATTTTCCGAAAGTCAGATTTTTGATGAAATTGTGACCCCGGGGCTTAGGGATTTTTTCAAAAAAATCTTTTTCTGCCAGTTAAGTTGTCGAGGACTGATTTCTTTTCCTGTGATAAAACGCCTTCTGTTTCGACCGCCAAACCTCTCAGGGGCGCATTTGCAACTGTTTGACACCATTTTTGAGTGAGTTGCCGAAAGTCAGATTTTTGATGAAATTGTGACCCCCGGGGCTTAGGGATATTTTCAAAAAAATCTTTTTCTGCCAGTTAATTTGTCGAGGGCTGATTTCTTTTCCAGTGATAAATAGCCTTTTCTTTCGTCACCAAACCTCTCAGGGGAGCATTTGCAACCGTTTCGCAGCATTTGTGAGTGATTTGCCTAAAGTCAGATTTCTGATGAAATTGTGACCCCGGGGCTTAGGGATTTTTTCAAAAAAATCTTTTTCTGCCGGTTAAGTTGTCGAGGACTGATTTCTTTTCCTGTGATAAAACGCCTTCTGTTTCGACCGCCAAACCTCTCAGGGGAGCATTTGCAACCTTTTGGCAGCATTTTTGAGTGAATTGCCGAAAATCAGATTTTTGATGAAATTCTGACCCCGGGGCTTAGGGATTTTTTCAAAAAAATCTTTTTCTGCCAGTTAATTTCTCGAGGGCTGATTTCTTTTCCAGTGATAAATAGCCTTTTCTTTCGTCACCAAACCTCTCAGGGGAGCATTTGCAACCGTTTCGCAGCATTTGTGAGTGATTTGCCTAAAGTCAGATTTCTGACGAAATTGTGACCCCGGGGCTTAGGGATTTTTTCAAAAAAATCTTTTTCTGCCGGTTAAGTTGTCGAGGACTGATTTCTTTTCCTGTGATAAAACGCCTTCTGTTTCGACCGCCAAACCTCTCAGGGGAGCATTTGCAACTGTTTGGCCCCATTTTTGAGTGAGTTGCCGAAAGTCAGATTTTTGATGAAATTGTGACCCCAGGGCTTAGGGATTTTTTCAAAAAAATCTTTTTCTGCCAGTTAATTTGTCGAGGGCTGATTTCTTTTCCTGTGATAAAAAGCCTTCTGTTTCGACCGCCAAACCTCTCAGGGGAGCATTTGCAACTGTTTGGCACCATTTTTGAGTGATTTGCCGAATGTCAGATTTTTGATGAAATTGTGACCCCGGGGCTTAGGGATTTTTTCAAAAAAATCTTTTTCTGCCAGTTAATTTGTCGAGAGCTGATTTCTTTTCCTGTGATAAAAAGCCTTCTGTTTCGACCGCCAAACCTCTCAGGGAAGCATTTGCAACCTTTTGGCAGCATTTTTGAGTGATTTGCCGAAAGTCAGATTTTTGATGAAATTGTGACCCCGGGGCTTAGGGATTTTTTCAAAAAAATCTTTTTCTGCCAGTTAAGTTGTCGAGGGCTGATTTCTTTTGCTGTGATAAAACGCCTTCTGTTTCGACCGCCAAACCTCTCAGGGGAGCATTTGCAACTGTTTGACACCATTTTTGAGTGAGTTGCCGAAAGTCAGATTTTTGATGAAATTGTGACCCCCGGGGCTTAGGGATATTTTCAAAAAAATCTTTTTCTGCCGGTTAAGTTGTCGAGGGCTGATTTCTTTTCCAGTGATAAATAGCCTTTTTTTTCGTCCACCAAACCTCTCAGGGGAGCATTTGCAACCGTTTGGCAGCATTTTTGAGTGAATTGCCGAAAGTCAGATTTTTGATGAAATTGTGACCCCAGGGCTTAGGGATTTTTTCAAAAAAATCTTTTTCTGCCAGTTAATTTGTCGAGGGCTGATTTCTTTTCCTGTGATAAAAAGCCTTCTGTTTCGACCGCCAAACCTCTCAGGGGAGCATTTGCAACCGTTTAGCACCATTTTTGAGTGATTTGCCGAATGTCAGATTTCTGATGAAATTGTGACCCCGGGGCTTAGGGATTTTTTCAAAAAAATCTTTTTCTGCCAGTTAATTTGTCGAGGGCTGATTTCTTTTCCTGTGATAAAAAGCCTTCTGTTTCGACCGCCAAACCTCTCAGGGAAGCATTTGCAACCTTTTGGCAGCATTTTTGAGTGATTTGCCGAAAGTCAGATTTTTGATGAAATTGTGACCCCGGGGCTTAGGGATTTTTTCAAAAAAATCTTTTTCTGCCAGTTAAGTTGTCGAGGGCTGATTTCTTTTGCTGTGATAAAACGCCTTCTGTTTCGACCGCCAAACCTCTCAGGGGAGCATTTGCAACTGTTTGACACCATTTTTGAGTGAGTTGCCGAAAGTCAGATTTTTGATGAAATTGTGACCCCCGGGGCTTAGGGATATTTTCAAAAAAATCTTTTTCTGCCGGTTAAGTTGTCGAGGGCTGATTTCTTTTCCAGTGATAAATAGCCTTTTTTTTCGTCCGCCAAACCTCTCAGGGGAGCATTTGCAACCGTTTGGCAGCATTTGTGTGTGATTTGCCTAAAGTCAGATTTTTGATGAAATTGTGACCCCGGGGCTTAGGGATTTGTTCTAAAAAATCTTTTTCTGCCGGTTAAGTTGTCGAGGGCTGATTTCTTTTCCTGTGATAAAACGCCTTCTGTTTCGACCGACAAACCTCTCAGGGAAGCATTTGCAAGTGTTTGGCACCATTTTTGAGTGAGTTGCCGAAAGTCAGATTTTTGATGAAATTGTGACCCCGGGGCTTAGGGATTTTTTCAAAAAAATCTTTTTCTGCCGGTTAAGTTGTCGAGGGCTGATTTCTTTTCCAGTAATAAATAGCCTTTTCTTTCGTCCGCCAAACCTCTCAGGGGAGCATTTGCAACTGTTTGGCACCATTTTTGAGTCAATTGCCGAAAGTCAGATTTTTGATGAAATTGTGACCCCGGGGCTTAGGGATTTTTTGAAAAAAATCTTTTTCTGCCAGTTAATTTGTTGAGGGCTGATTTCTTTTCCTGTGATAAAACGCCTTCTGTTTCGACCGCCAAAACTCTCAGGGGAGCATTTGCAACTGTTTGGCACCATTTTTGAGTGATTTGCCGAATGTCAGATTTTTGATGAAATTGTGACCCCGGGGCTTAGGGATTTTTTCAAAAAAATCTTTTTCTGCCAGTTAAGTTGTCGAGGGCTGATTTCTTTTCCTGTGATAAAAAGCCTTCTGTTTCGACCGCCAAACCTCTCAGGGGAGCATTTGCAACCGTTTGGCAGCATTTTTGAGTGATTTGCCTAAAGTCAGATTTCTGATGAAATTGTGACCCCGGGGCTTAGGGATTTTTTCAAAAAAATCTTTTTCTGCCAGTTAATTTGTCGAGGGCTGATTTTTTTTCCAGTGATAAATAGCCTTTTCTTTCGACACCACACCTCTCAGGGGAGCATTTGCAACCGTTTGGCAGCATTTGTGAGTGATTTGCCTAAAGTCAGATTTCTGATGAAATTGTAACCCCGGGGCTTAGGGATTTTTTCAAAAAAATCTTTTTCTGCCGGTTAAGTTGTCGAGGGCTGATTTCTTTTCCTGTTATAAAACGCCTTCTGTTTCGACCGCCAAACCTCTCAGGGGAGCATTTGCAACTGTTTGGCACCATTTTTGAGTGAATTGCCGAAAGTCAGATTTTTGATGAAATTGTGACCCCGGGGCTTAGGGATTTTTTCAAAAAAATCTTTTTCCGCCAGTTAATTTGTCGAGGGCTGATTTCTTTTCCTGTGATAAAAAGCCTTCTGTTTCGACCGCCAAAACTCTCAGGGGAGCATTTGCAACCGTTTGGCAGCATTTTTGAGTGATTTGCCTAAAGTCAGATTTCTGATGAAATTGTGACCCCGGGGCTTAGGGATTTTTTCAAAAAAATCTTTTTCTGCCAGTTAATTTGTCGAGGGCTGATTTTTTTTCCAGTGATAAATAGCCTTTTCTTTCGACACCACACCTCTCAGGGGAGCATTTGCAACCGTTTGGCAGCATTTGTGAGTGATTTGCCTAAAGTCAGATTTCTGATGAAATTGTAACCCCGGGGCTTAGGGATTTTTTCAAAAAAATCTTTTTCTGCCGGTTAAGTTGTCGAGGGCTGATTTCTTTTCCTGTTATAAAACGCCTTCTGTTTCGACCGCCAAACCTCTCAGGGGAGCATTTGCAACTGTTTGGCACCATTTTTGAGTGAATTGCCGAAAGTCAGATTTTTGATGAAATTGTGACCCCGGGGCTTAGGGATTTTTTCAAAAAAATCTTTTTCCGCCAGTTAATTTGTCGAGGGCTGATTTCTTTTCCTGTGATAAAAAGCCTTCTGTTTCGACCGCCAAAACTCTCAGGGGAGCATTTGCAACCATTTGGCAGCATTTTTGAGTGAATTGCCGAAAGTCAGATTTCTAATGAAATTGTGACCCCGGGGCTTAGGGATTTTTTCAAAAAAATCTTTTTCTGCCAGTTAATTTGTCGAGGGCTGATTTCTTTTCCTGTGATAAAAAGCCTTCTGTTTCGACCGCCAAACCTCTCAGGGGAGCATTTGCAACTGTTTGGCACCATTTTTGAGTGAATTGCCGAAAGTCAGATTTTTGATGAAATTGTGACCCCGGGGCTTAGGGATTTTTTCAAAAAAATCTTTTTCCGCCAGTTAATTTGTCGAGGGCTGATTTCTTTTCCTGTGATAAAAAGCCTTCTGTTTCGACCGCCAAACCTCTCAGGGGAGCATTTGCAACCATTTGGCAGCATTTTTGAGTGAATTGCCGAAAGTCAGATTTCTAATGAAATTGTGACCCCGGGGCTTAGGGATTTTTTCAAAAAAATCTTTTTCTGCCAGTTAATTTGTCGAGGGCTGATTTCTTTTCCTGTGATAAAAAGCCTTCTGTTTCGACCGCCAAACCTCTCAGGGGAGCATTTGCAACCTTTTGGCAGCATTTTTGAATGAATTGCCGAAAGTCAGATTTTTGATGAAATAGTGACCCCGGGGCTTAGGGATTTTTTCAAAAAAATCTTTTTCTGCCAGTTAATTTGTCGAGGGCTGATTTCTTTTCCAGTGATAAATAGCCTTTTCTTTCGTCACCAAACCTCTCAGGGGAGCATTTGCAACCGTTTCGCAGCATTTGTGAGTGATTTGCCTAAAGTCAGATTTCTGATGAAATTGTGACCCCCGGGGCTTAGGGATTTTTTCAAAAAAATCTTTTTCTGCCGGTTAAGTTGTCGAGGGCTGATTTCTTTTCCTGTGATAAAACGCCTTCTGTTTCGACCGCCAAAACTCTCAGGGGAGCATTTGCAACCGTTTGGCAGCATTTTTCAGTGATTTGCCGAAAGTCAGATTTTTGATGAAATTGTGACCCCGGGGCTTAGGGATTTTTTCAAAAAAATCTTTTTCTGCCGGTTAAGTTGTCGAGGGCTGATTTCTTTTCCAGTAATAAATAGCCTTTTCTTTCGTCCGCCAAACCTCTCAGGGGAGCATTTGCAACTGTTTGGCACCATTTTTGAGTGATTTGCCGAATGTCAGATTTTTGATGAAATTGTGACCCCGGGGCTTAGGGATTTTTTCAAAAAAATCTTTTTCTGCCAGTTAAGTTGTCGAGGGCTGATTTCTTTTCCTGTGATAAAAAGCCTTCTGTTTCGACCGCCAAACCTCTCAGGGGAGCATTTGCAACCGTTTGGCAGCATTTTTGAGTGATTTGCCTAAAGTCAGATTTCTGATGAAATTGTGACCCCGGGGCTTAGGGATTTTTTCAAAAAAATCTTTTTCTGCCGGTTAAGTTGTCGAGGGCTGATTTCTTTTCCTGTGATAAAACGCCTTCTGTTTCGACCGCCAAACCTCTCAGGGGAGCATTTGCAACTGTTTGGCACCATTTTTGAGTGAATTGCCGAAAGTCAGATTTTTGATGAAATAGTGACCCCGGGGCTTAGGGATTTTTTCAAAAAAATCTTTTTCCGCCAGTTAATTTGTCGAGGGCTGATTTCTTTTCCTGTGATAAAAAGCCTTCTGTTTCGACCGCCAAAACTCTCAGGGGAGCATTTGCAACCTTTTGGCAGCATTTTTGAGTGAATTGCCGAAAGTCAGATTTTTGATGAAATTGTGACCCCGGGGCTTAGGGATTTTTTCAAAAAAATCTTTTTCTGCCGGTTAAGTTGTCGAGGGCTGATTTCTTTTCCTGTGATAAAACGCCTTCTGTTTTGACCGCCAAACCTCTCAGGGGAGCATTTGCAACTGTTTGGCACCATTTTTGAGTCAATTGCCGAAAGTCAGATTTTTGATGAAATTGTGACCCCGGGGCTTAGGAATTTTTTTAAAAAAATCTTTTTCTGCCAGTTAATTTGTCGAGGGCTGATTTCTTTTCCTGTGATAAAACGCCTTCTGTTTCGACCGCCAAAACTCTCAGGGGAGCATTTGCAACCGTTTGGCAGCATTTTTGAGTGAATTGCCGAAAGTCAGATTTTTGATGAAATTGTGACCCCGGGGCTTAGGGATTTTTTCAAAAAAATCTTTTTCTGCCAGTTAAGTTGTCGAGGGCTGATTTCTTTTGCTGTGTTAAAACGCCTTCTGTTTCGACCGCCAAACCTCTCAGGGGAGCATTTGCAACTGTTTGGCACCATTTTTGAGTGAGTTGCCGAAAGTCAGATTTATGATGAAATTGTGACCCCCGGGGCTTAGGGATATTTTCAAAAAAATCTTTTTCTGCCGGTTAAGTTGTCGAGGGCTGATTTCTTTTCCAGTGATAAATAGCCTTTTTTTTTTCGTCCGCCAAACCTCTCAGGGGAGCATTTGCAACCGTTTGGCAGCATTTGTGTGTGATTTGCCTAAAGTCAGATTTTTGATGAAATTGTGACCCCGGGGCTTAGGGATTTTTTCTAAAAAATCTTTTTCTGCCGGTTAAGTTGTCGAGGGCTGATTTCTTTTCCTATGATAAAACGCCTTCTGTTTCGATCGACAAACCTCTCAGGGAAGCATTTGCAAGTGTTTGGCACCATTTTTGAGTGAGTTGCCGAAAGTCAGATTTTTGATGAAATTGTGACCCCGGGGCTTAGGGATTTTTTCAAAAAAATCTTTTTCTGCCGGTTAAGTTGTTGAGGGCTGATTTCTTTTCCTGTGATAAAAAGCCTTCTGTTTCGACCGCCAAAACTCTCAGGGGAGCATTTGCAACCATTTGGCAGCATTTTTGAGTGAATTGCTGAAAGTCAGATTTCTAATGAAATTGTGACCCCGGGGCTTAGGGATTTTTTCAAAAAAATCTTTTTCTGCCAGTTAATTTGTCGAGGGCTGATTTCTTTTCCTGTGATAAAAAGCCTTCTGTTTCGACCGCCAAACCTCTCAGGGGAGCATTTGCAACTGTTTGGCACCATTTTTGAGTGAATTGCCGAAAGTCAGATTTTTGATGAAATTGTGACCCCGGGGCTTAGGGATTTTTTCAAAAAAATCTTTTTCCGCCAGTTAATTTGTCGAGGGCTGATTTCTTTTCCTGTGATAAAAAGCCTTCTGTTTCGACCGCCAAACCTCTCAGGGGAGCATTTGCAACCATTTGGCAGCATTTTTGAGTGAATTGCCGAAAGTCAGATTTCTAATGAAATTGTGACCCCGGGGCTTAGGGATTTTTTCAAAAAAATCTTTTTCTGCCAGTTAATTTGTCGAGGGCTGATTTCTTTTCCTGTGATAAAAAGCCTTCTGTTTCGACCGCCAAACCTCTCAGGGGAGCATTTGCAACCTTTTGGCAGCATTTTTGAATGAATTGCCGAAAGTCAGATTTTTGATGAAATAGTGACCCCGGGGCTTAGGGATTTTTTCAAAAAAATCTTTTTCTGCCAGTTAATTTGTCGAGGGCTGATTTCTTTTCCAGTGATAAATAGCCTTTTCTTTCGTCACCAAACCTCTCAGGGGAGCATTTACAACCGTTTCGCAGCATTTGTGAGTGATTTGCCTAAAGTCAGATTTCTGATGAAATTGTGACCCCCGGGGCTTAGGGATTTTTTCAAAAAAATCTTTTTCTGCCGGTTAAGTTGTCGAGGGCTGATTTCTTTTCCTGTGATAAAACGCCTTCTGTTTCGACCGCCAAAACTCTCAGGGGAGCATTTGCAACCGTTTGGCAGCATTTTTCAGTGATTTGCCGAAAGTCAGATTTTTGATGAAATTGTGACCCCCGGGGCTTAGGGATTTTTTCAAAAAAATCTTTTTCTGCCAGTTAATTTGTCGATGGCTGATTTCTTTTCCTGTGATAAAAAGCCTTCTGTTTCGACCGCCAAACCTCTCAGGGGAGCAGTTGCAAGCGTTTGGCAGGATGTTTGAGTGATTTGCCGAAAGTCAGATTTTTGATGAAATTGTGACCCCGGGGCTTAGGGATTTTTTCTAAAAAATCTTTTTCTGCCGGTTAAGTTGTCGAGGGCTGATTTCTGTTCCTGTGATAAAACGCCCTCTGTTTCGACCGACAAACCTCTCAGGGAAGCATTTGCAAGTGTTTGGCACCATTTTTGAGTGATTTTCCGAAAGTCAGATTTTTGATGAAATTGTGACCCCGGGGCTTAGGGATTTTTTCAAAAAAATCTTTTTCTGCCAGTTAATTTGTCGAGGGTTGATTTCTTTTCCTGTGATAAAAAGCCTTCTGTTTCGAGTGTCAAACCTCTCAGGGGAGCATTTGCAACCGTTTGGCAGCATTTTTCAGTGAATTGCCAAAAGTCAGATTTTTGATGAAATTGTGACCCCGGGGCTTAGGGATTTTTTCAAAAAAATCTTTTTCTGCCAGTTAATTTGTCGAGGGCTGATTTCTTTTCCTGTGATAAAAAGCCTTCTGTTTCGAGTGCCAAACCTCTCAGGGGAGCATTTGCAACCATTTGGCAGCATTTTTGAGGGAATTGCCGAAAGTCAGATTTTTGATGAAATTGTGACCCCGGGGCTTAGGGATTTTTTCAAAAAAATCTTTTTCTGCCAGTTAAATTGTCGAGGGCTGATTTCTTTTCCTGTGATAAAAAGCCTTCTGTTTCGACCGCCAAACCTCTCAGGGTAGCATTTGCAACAGTTTGGCAGCATGTTTGAGTGATTTGCCGAATGTCAGATTTTTGATGAAATTGTGACCCCGGGGCTTAGGGATTTTTTCAAAAAAATCTTTTTCTGCCAGTTAATTTGTCGAGGGCTGATTCCTTTTCCAGTGATAAATAGCCTTTTCTTTCGTCACCAAACCTCTCAGGGGAGCATTTGCAACCGTTTCGCAGCATTTGTGAGTGATTTGCCTAAAGTCAGATTTCTGATGAAATTGTGACCCCGGGGCTTAGGGATTTTTTCAAAAAAATCTTTTTCTGCCGGTTAAGTTGTCGAGGGCTGATTTCTTTTCCTGTGATAAAACGCCGTCTGTTTCGACCGCCAAACCTCTCAGGGGAGCATTTGCAACTGTTTGGCACCATTTTTGAGTGAATTGCCGAAAGTCAGATTTTTGATGAAATTGTGACCCCGGGGCTTAGGGATTTTTTCAAAAAAATCTTTTTCCGCCAGTTAATTTGTCGAGGGCTGATTTCTTTTCCTGTGATAAAAAGCCTTCTGTTTCGACCGCCAAAACTCTCAGGGGAGCATTTGCAACCTTTTGGCAGCATTTTTGAGTGAATTGCCGAAAGTCAGATTTTTGATGAAATTGTGACCCCGGGGCTTAGGGATTTTTTCAAAAAAATCTTTTTCTGCCGGTTAAGTTGTCGAGGGCTGATTTCTTTTCCTGTGATAAAACGCCTTCTGTTTCGACCGCCAAACCTCTCAGGGGAGCATTTGCAACTGTTTGGCACCATTTTTGAGTCAATTGCCGAAAGTCAGATTTTTGATGAAATTGTGACCCCGGGGCTTAGGGATTTTTTCAAAAAAATCTTTTTCTGCCAGTTAATTTGTCGAGGGCTGATTTCTTTTCCTGTGATAAAAAGCCTTCTGTTTCGACCGCCAAAACTCTCAGGGGAGCATTTGCAACCATTTGGCAGCATTTTTGAGTGAATTGCCGAAAGTCAGATTTCTAATGAAATTGTGACCCCGGGGCTTAGGGATTTTTTCAAAAAAATCTTTTTCTGCCAGTTAATTTGTCAAGGGCTGATTTCTTTTCCAGTGATAAATAGCCTTTTCTTTCGACACCAAACCTCTCAGGGGAGCATTTGCAACCGTTTCGCAGCATTTGTGAGTGATTTGCCTAAAGTCAGATTTCTGATGAAATTGTGACCCCGGGGCTTAGGGATTTTTTCAAAAAAATCTTTTTCTGCCGGTTAAGTTGTCGAGGGCTGATTTCTTTTCCTGTGATAAAACGCCGTCTGTTTCGACCGCCAAACCTCTCAGGGGAGCATTTGCAACTGTTTGGCACCATTTTTGAGTGAATTGCCGAAAGTCAGATTTTTGATGAAATTGTGACCCCGGGGCTTAGGGATTTTTTCAAAAAAATCTTTTTCTGCCGGTTAAGTTGTCGAGGGCTGATTTCTTTTCCTGTGATAAAACGCCTTCTGTTTCGACCGCCAAACCTCTCAGGGGAGCATTTGCAACTGTTTGGCACCATTTTTGAGTCAATTGCCGAAAGTCAGATTTTTGATGAAATTGTGACCCCGGGGCTTAGGGATTTTTTCAAAAAAATCTTTTTCTGCCAGTTAAGTTGTCGAGGGCTGATTTCTTTTGCTGTGATAAAACGCCTTCTGTTTCGACCGCCAAACCTCTCAGGGGAGCATTTGCAACTGTTTGACACCATTTTTGAGTGAGTTGCCGAAAGTCAGATTTTTGATGAAATTGTGACCCCCGGGGCTTAGGGATTTTTTCAAAAAAATCTTTTTCTGCCAGTTAATTTGTCGAGGGCTGATTTCTTTTCCTGTGATAAATAGCCTTCTGTTTCGACCGCCAAACCTCTCAGGGGAGCATTTGCAACCGTTTGGCAGCATTTTTGAGTGATTTGCCGAATGTCAGATTTTTGATGAAATTGTGACCCCGGGGCTTAGGGATTTTTTCAAAAAAATCTTTTTCTGCCAGTTAATTTGTCGAGGGCTGATTTCTTTTCCTGTGATAAAAAGCCTTCTGTTTCGACCGCCAAACCTCTCAGGGAAGCATTTGCAACCTTTTGGCAGCATTTTTGAGTGATTTGCCGAAAGTCAGATTTTTGATGAAATTGTGACCCCGGGGCTTAGGGATTTTTTCAAAAAAATCTTTTTCTGCCAGTTAAGTTGTCGAGGGCTGATTTCTTTTGCTGTGATAAAACGCCTTCTGTTTCGACCGCCAAACCTCTCAGGGGAGCATTTGCAACCGTTTGGCAGCATTTTTGAGTGATTTGCCGAATGTCAGATTTTTGATGAAATTGTGACCCCGGGGCTTAGGGATTTTTTCAAAAAAATCTTTTTCTGCCAGTTAATTTGTCGAGGGCTGATTTCTTTTCCTGTGATAAAAAGCCTTCTGTTTCGACCGCCAAACCTCTCAGGGAAGCATTTGCAACCTTTTGGCAGCATTTTTCAGTGATTTGCCGAAAGTCAGATTTTTGATGAAATTGTGACCCCGGGGCTTAGGGATTTTTTCAAAAAAATCTTTTTCTGCCAGTTAATTTGTCGAGGGCTGATTTCTTTTCCTGTGATAAAACGCCTTCTGTTTCGACCGCCAAAACTCTCAGGGGAGCATTTGCAACCGTTTGGCAGCATTTTTGAGTGAATTGCCGAAAGTCAGATTTTTGATGAAATTGTGACCCCGGGGCTTAGGCATTTTTTCAAAAAAATCTTTTTCTGCCAGTTAATTTGTCGAGGGCTGATTTCTTTTCCTGTGATAAAAAGCCTTCTGTTTCGACCGCCAAACCTCTCAGGGGAGCATTTGCAACTGTTTGGCACCATTTTTGAGTGAGTTGCCGAAAGTCAGATTTTTGATGAAATTGTGACCCCCGGGGCTTAGGGATATTTTCAAAAAAATCTTTTTCTGCCGGTTAAGTTGTCGAGGGCTGATTTCTTTTCCAGTGATAAATAGCCTTTTTTTTCGTCCGCCAAACCTCTCAGGGGAGCATTTGCAACCGTTTGGCAGCATTTGTGTGTGATTTGCCTAAAGTCAGAATTCTGATGAAATTGTGACCCCCGGGGCTTAGGGATTTTTTCAAAAAAATCTTTTTCTGCCAGTTAATTTGTCGATGGCTGATTTCTTTTCCTGTGATAAAAAGCCTTCTGTTTCGACCGCCAAACCTCTCAGGGGAGCAGTTGCAAGCGTTTGGCAGGATGTTTGAGTGATTTGCCGAAAGTCAGATTTTTGATGAAATTGTGACCCCGGGGCTTAGGGATTTTTTCTAAAAAATCTTTTTCTGCCGGTTAAGTTGTCGAGGGCTGATTTCTGTTCCTGTGATAAAACGCCCTCTGTTTCGACCGACAAACCTCTCAGGGAAGCATTTGCAAGTGTTTGGCACCATTTTTGAGTGATTTTCCGAAAGTCAGATTTTTGATGAAATTGTGACCCCGGGGCTTAGGGATTTTTTCAAAAAAATCTTTTTCTGCCAGTTAATTTGTCGAGGGTTGATTTCTTTTCCTGTGATAAAAAGCCTTCTGTTTCGAGTGTCAAACCTCTCAGGGGAGCATTTGCAACCGTTTGGCAGCATTTTTCAGTGAATTGCCAAAAGTCAGATTTTTGATGAAATTGTGACCCCGGGGCTTAGGGATTTTTTCAAAAAAATCTTTTTCTGCCAGTTAATTTGTCGAGGGCTGATTTCTTTTCCTGTGATAAAAAGCCTTCTGTTTCGAGTGCCAAACCTCTCAGGGGAGCATTTGCAACCATTTGGCAGCATTTTTGAGGGAATTGCCGAAAGTCAGATTTTTGATGAAATTGTGACCCCGGGGCTTAGGGATTTTTTCAAAAAAATCTTTTTCTGCCAGTTAAATTGTCGAGGGCTGATTTCTTTTCCTGTGATAAAAAGCCTTCTGTTTCGACCGCCAAACCTCTCAGGGTAGCATTTGCAACAGTTTGGCAGCATGTTTGAGTGATTTGCCGAATGTCAGATTTTTGATGAAATTGTGACCCCGGGGCTTAGGGATTTTTTCAAAAAAATCTTTTTCTGCCAGTTAATTTGTCGAGGGCTGATTCCTTTTCCAGTGATAAATAGCCTTTTCTTTCGTCACCAAACCTCTCAGGGGAGCATTTGCAACCGTTTCGCAGCATTTGTGAGTGATTTGCCTAAAGTCAGATTTCTGATGAAATTGTGACCCCGGGGATTAGGGATTTTTTCAAAAAAATCTTTTTCTGCCGGTTAAGTTGTCGAGGGCTGATTTCTTTTCCTGTGATAAAACGCCGTCTGTTTCGACCGCCAAACCTCTCAGGGGAGCATTTGCAACTGTTTGGCACCATTTTTGAGTGAATTGCCGAAAGTCAGATTTTTGATGAAATTGTGACCCCGGGGCTTAGGGATTTTTTCAAAAAAATCTTTTTCCGCCAGTTAATTTGTCGAGGGCTGATTTCTTTTCCTGTGATAAAAAGCCTTCTGTTTCGACCGCCAAAACTCTCAGGGGAGCATTTGCAACCTTTTGGCAGCATTTTTGAGTGAATTGCCGAAAGTCAGATTTTTGATGAAATTGTGACCCCGGGGCTTAGGGATTTTTTCAAAAAAATCTTTTTCTGCCGGTTAAGTTGTCGAGGGCTGATTTCTTTTCCTGTGATAAAACGCCTTCTGTTTCGACCGCCAAACCTCTCAGGGGAGCATTTGCAACTGTTTGGCACCATTTTTGAGTCAATTGCCGAAAGTCAGATTTTTGATGAAATTGTGACCCCGGGGCTTAGGAATTTTTTTAAAAAAATCTTTTTCTGCCAGTTAATTTGTCGAGGGCTGATTTCTTTTCCTGTGATAAAACGCCTTCTGTTTCGACCGCCAAAACTCTCAGGGGAGCATTTGCAACCGTTTGGCAGCATTTTTGAGTGAATTGCCGAAAGTCAGATTTTTGATGAAATTGTGACCCCAGGGCTTAGGGATTTTTTCAAAAAAATCTTTTTCTGCCAGTTAATTTGTCGAGGGCTGATTTCTTTTCCTGTGATAAAAAGCCTTCTGTTTCGACCGCCAAACCTCTCAGGGGAGCATTTGCAACCGTTTGGCAGCATTTTTGAGTGATTTGCCGAATGTCAGATTTTTGATGAAATTGTGACCCCGGGGCTTAGGGATTTTTTCAAAAAAATCTTTTTCTGCCAGTTAATTTGTCGAGGGCTGATTTCTTTTCCTGTGATAAAAAGCCTTCTGTTTCGACCGCCAAACCTCTCAGGGGAGCATTTGCAACCGTTTGGCAGCATTTTTGAGTGATTTGCCGAATGTCAGATTTTTGATGAAATTGTGACCCCGGGGCTTAGGGATTTTTTCAAAAAAATCTTTTTCTGCCAGTTAATTTGTCGAGGGCTGATTTCTTTTCCTGTGATAAAAAGCCTTCTGTTTCGACCGCCAAACCTCTCAGGGAAGCATTTGCAACTTTTTGGCAGCATTTTTGAGTGATTTGCCGAAAGTCAGATTTTTGATGAAATTGTGACCCCGGGGCTTAGGGATTTTTTCAAAAAAATCTTTTTCTGCCAGTTAAGTTGTCGAGGGCTGATTTCTTTTGCTGTGATAAAACGCCTTCTGTTTCGACCGCCAAACCTCTCAGGGGAGCATTTGCAACCGTTTGGCAGCATTTTTGAGTGATTTGCCGAATGTCAGATTTTTGATGAAATTGTGACCCCGGGGCTTAGGGATTTTTTCAAAAAAATCTTTTTCTGCCAGTTAATTTGTCGAGGGCTGATTTCTTTTCCTGTGATAAAAAGCCTTCTGTTTCGACCGCCAAACCTCTCAGGGAAGCATTTGCAACCTTTTGGCAGCATTTTTCAGTGATTTGCCGAAAGTCAGATTTTTGATGAAATTGTGACCCCGGGGCTTAGGGATTTTTTCAAAAAAATCTTTTTCTGCCATTTAAGTTGTCGAGGGCTGATTTCTTTTCCTGTGATAAAACGCCTTCTGTTTCGACCGCCAAAACTCTCAGGGGAGCATTTGCAACCGTTTGGCAGCATTTTTGAGTGAATTGCCGAAAGTCAGATTTTTGATGAAATTGTGACCCCGGGGCTTAGGCATTTTTTCAAAAAAATCTTTTTCTGCCAGTTAATTTGTCGAGGGCTGATTTCTTTTCCTGTGATAAAAAGCCTTCTGTTTCGACCGCCAAACCTCTCAGGGGAGCATTTGCAACTGTTTGGCACCATTTTTGAGTGAGTTGCCGAAAGTCAGATTTTTGATGAAATTGTGACCCCCGGGGCTTAGGGATATTTTCAAAAAAATCTTTTTCTGCCGGTTAAGTTGTCGAGGGCTGATTTCTTTTCCAGTGATAAATAGCCTTTTTTTTCGTCCGCCAAACCTCTCAGGGGAGCATTTGCAACCGTTTGGCAGCATTTGTGTGTGATTTGCCTAAAGTCAGAATTCTGATGAAATTGTGACCCCCGGGGCTTAGGGATTTTTTCAAAAAAATCTTTTTCTGCCAGTTAATGTGTCGATGGCTGATTTCTTTTCCTGTGATAAAAAGCCTTCTGTTTCGACCGCCAAACCTCTCAGGGGAGCAGTTGCAAGGGTTTGGCAGGATGTTTGAGTGATTTGCCGAAAGTCAGATTTTTGATGAAATTGTGACCCCGGGGCTTAGGGATTTTTTCTAAAAAATCTTTTTCTGCCGGTTAAGTTGTCGAGGGCTGATTTCTGTTCCTGTGATAAAACGCCCTCTGTTTCGACCGACAAACCTCTCAGGGAAGCATTTGCAAGTGTTTGGCACCATTTTTGAGTGATTTTCCGAAAGTCAGATTTTTGATGAAATTGTGACCCCGGGGCTTAGGGATTTTTTCAAAAAAATCTTTTTCTGCCAGTTAATTTGTCGAGGGCTGATTTCTTTTCCTGTGATAAAAAGCCTTCTGTTTCGAGTGTCAAACCTCTCAGGGGAGCATTTGCAACCGTTTGGCAGCATTTTTCAGTGAATTGCCGAAAGTCAGATTTTTGATGAAATTGTGATCCCGGGGCTTAGGGATTTTTTCAAAAAAATCTTTTTCTGCCAGTTAATTTGTCGAGGGCTGATTTCTTTTCCTGTGATAAAAAGCCTTCTGTTTCGAGTGCCAAACCTCTCAGGGGAGCATTTGCAACCATTTGGCAGCATTTTTGAGTGAATTGCCGAAAGTCAGATTTTTGATGAAATTGTGACCCCGGGGCTTAGGGATTTTTTCAAAAAAATCTTTTTCTGCCAGTTAAATTGTCGAGGGCTGATTTCTTTTCCTGTGATAAAAAGCCTTCTGTTTCGACCGCCAAACCTCTCAGGGTAGCATTTGCAACCGTTTGGCAGCATGTTTGAGTGAATTGCCGAAAGTCAGATTTTTGATGAAATTGTGACCCCGGGGCTTAGGGATTTTTTCAAAAAAATCTTTTTCTGCCAGTTAATTTGTCGAGGGCTGATTTCTTTTCCAGTGATAAATAGCCTTTTCTTTCGTCACCAAACCTCTCAGGGGAGCATTTGCAACCGTTTCGCAGCATTTGTGAGTGATTTGCCTAAAGTCAGATTTCTGATGAAATTGTGACCCCGGGGCTTAGGGATTTTTTCAAAAAAATCTTTTTCTGCCGGTTAAGTTGTCGAGGGCTGATTTCTTTTCCTGTGATAAAACGCCTTCTGTTTCGACCGCCAAACCTCTCAGGGGAGCATTTGCAACTGTTTGGCACCATTTTTGAGTCAATTGCCGAAAGTCAGATTTTTGATGAAATTGTGACCCCGGGGCTTAGGGATTTTTTGAAAAAAATCTTTTTCTGCCAGTTAATTTGTCGAGGGCTGATTTCTTTTCCTGTGATAAAACGCCTTCTGTTTCGACCGCCAAAACTCTCAGGGGAGCATTTGCAACCTTTTGGCAGCATTTTTGAGTGAATTGCCGAAAGTCAGATTTATGATGAAATTGTGACCCCGGGGCTTAGGGATTTTTTCAAAAAAATCTTTTTCTGCCGGTTAAGTTGTCGAGGGCTGATTTCTTTTCCTGTGATAAAACGCCTTCTGTTTCGACCGCCAAACCTCTCAGGGGAGCATTTGCAACTGTTTGGCACCATTTTTGAGTCAATTGCCGAAAGTCAGATTTTTGATGAAATTGTGACCCCGGGGCTTAGGGATTTTTTGAAAAAAATCTTTTTCTGCCAGTTAATTTGTCGAGGGCTGATTTCTTTTCCTGTGATAAAACGCCTTCTGTTTCGACCGCCAAAACTCTCAGGGGAGCATTTGCAACCGTTTGGCAGCATTTTTGAGTGATTTGCCGAATGTCAGATTTTTGATGAAATTGTGACCCCGGGGCTTAGGGATTTTTTCAAAAAAATCTTTTTCTGCCAGTTAATTTGTCGAGGGCTGATTTCTTTTCCTGTGATAAAAAGCCTTCTGTTTCGACCGCCAAACCTCTCAGGGAAGCATTTGCAACCTTTTGGCAGCATTTTTGAGTGATTTGCCGAAAGTCAGATTTTTGATGAAATTCTGACCCCGGGGCTTAGGGATTTTTTCAAAAAAATCTTTTTCTGCCAGTTAAGTTGTCGAGGGCTGATTTCTTTTCCTGTGATAAAAAGCCTTCTGTTTCGACCGCCAAGCCTCTCAGGGGAGCAGTTGCAAGCGTTTGGCAGGATTTTTGAGTGATTTGCCGAAAGTCAGATTTTTGATGAAATTGTGACCCCGGAGCTTAGGGATTTTTTCTAAAAAATCTTTTTCTGCCGGTTAAGTTGTCGAGGGCTGATTTCTTTTGCTGTGATAAAACGCCTTCTGTTTCGACCGCCAAACCTCTCAGGGGAGCATTTGCAACTGTTTGGCACCATTTTTGTTTTTTTTTTATAATATTTTTTATTGCGTTTCTTTTCATAATTTTGTACATTCCAAACCATACAGAATAAATCAAATACAAGAAACAGTTTTTGATTTTTTTTTACAGAAAAAAAAAAAACATTGTACTTCCCCACACCTTCCAGATCTGCATTCTTTGCAATAACAATATCAGCAATTTGTTACCTTATTTCAAACCTTGTTACCACTTTCAATTATTATGTAACCGTTGTTCAATAAATTATATCTCAAATTTGATACCTTTAAAATAAACATAATATGGTTGATTCACTTTGTCTTCTTTTCTCTTTTATCACTTATTTTGCCATTTACTTAATCATATTTGCTAAAGCATAACATTTCCAATAACATGCACTATCTTAGGATTCATACAACTTATAATATTTTTGCAAATAGTCTTTAAATTTTTTCCAGTCCGCCTCAACCGATTCTTCCTCCAAGTCTCGGATTCTGCCGGTCATTTCAGCTAATTCCATGTAGTCCATCAACTGCGTCTGCCATTCTTCCAGCGTGGGTAAATCTTGTGTCTTCCAGTTCTTTGCGATGAGAATTCTTGCTGCTGTTGTAGCATACATAAACAACGTTCTGTCTTTCTTTAGCACTTTCTGGTCCACCATGCCCAGCAGGAAGGCCTCTGGTTTCTTAGGGAAGGTATACCTAAATACCTTTTTCAATTCATTATAAATCATTTCCCAAAAAGCCTTCACCTTTGGGCAGGTCCACCAGAGATGATAAAATGTACCTTCTGCCTCCTTACATTTCCAACATTTATTATCAGACAGGTGATAAATCTTAGCTAGCTTGACTGGGGTCATGTACCACCGGTATATCATTTTCATAATGTTTTCTTTCAGGGCAGTACATGCCGTGAATTTTATTCCGGTGTTCCATAACCTTTCCCAGTCTTCAAACATAATGTTATGTCCAACATCCTGTGCCCATTTTATCATGGCAGATTTAACTGTCTCATCCTGTGTATTCCATTTAAGCAGCAAGTTATACATTCTTGATAATATCTTAGTTTTTGGTTCTAACAATTCTGTCTCCAAATTCGATTTTTCCACTTGGAACCCAACTTTTTTATCCATTTTAAAAACCTCTTGAATTTGAGCATAGTGTAACCAGTCTCGCACCTTATTTTTTAATTTGTCCTGGCTCTGCAGCTTCCAATTGTCTCCAATTTTTTCAATTATTTCCCAATACTTCGGCCAATAAGCCTCCATATTGGGCCTTTTTCTGGCCTTGGCCTCCATCGGTGATAGCCACCTCGGAGTTTTGCTCTCTAATAAGTCTTTGTATTTCATCCAGACTGCAAAAATTGCTCTTCTGACAATATGGTTTTTGAACAGTTTATGAACTTTAACCTTGTCATACCACAAATATGCATGCCAACCAAAAGCATTATCAAAACCTTCCAGATCTAGGACATCAGTGTTTTCTAGCACAAACCAATCCTTCAACCAGCAGAAGGCTGCAGCTTCATAGTATAACCTCAAGTCCGGCAGGGCAAACCCTCCTCTTTCTTTCGAGTCAGTTAACATTTTAAACTTTATTCGAGGCTTTTTGCCCTGCCAGACAAACTTAGATATATCCTTCTGCCATTTTCCAAAACATTCCACTCTGTACACGATCTGTAGGGTTTGGAACAAAAATAACATTTTCGGCAATACATTCATTTTTATAGCTGCGATTCTGCCCAACAAGGAAAGTTTCAATCTTGACCAAATTTCTAGATCCTTTTTAATTTCCAACCAACATTTTTCATAGTTATCTTTAAATAAATTCAAGTTTTTGGAAGACAAGTGGATCCCTAGGTATTTCACTTTTTTAACCACATTTAGTTCTGTTTCTCTCTGGAACCCCTCTGTTTCTGTAGATGTCAAATTTTTGGTCAAAACCTTTGTTTTTTGTTTGTTTAACTTAAATCCCGCCACCCGACCAAACTCTGCTATAAGTTCTAATACCCTTTTTGTACTGGGTTCTGGCTCCTGTAATGTCAAAACTAGGTCATCTGCAAAAGCTTTCAATTTATATTGTTTCACTCCGACCTCTATCCCTTGTACCAACCGGTCCTCCCTAATCATGTTCAGTAGCACCTCCAGAACTGAAATAAATAAAAGAGGGGATAGAGGGCACCCTTGTCGTGTCCCTTTTTCAATTTTAAATTCCTCCGTCACCACATTGTTCACTATTAATTTAGCTTTCTGTTCTGAATAAATAGCATCTATTCCATTTTCAAACCCCCGTCCCACTCCCATCCCTTCCAAGTTTTTCTTCATAAACATCCAAGATATGTTGTCAAAAGCTTTCTCCGCATCAATAAAAATTAACACTGCCCTTGTGTTCCTATTGGTTTGCAAAAGTTCCAAAATGTCAATGATGTTTCTGGTGTTTTCATATAAATGTCTACCAGGGAGAAAGCCTGCTTGGTCCTTATGAATAACTTCATTCAAAACCCTTTTAAGTCTGCTTGCCAAAATGTCTGCAAATATTTTGTAATCCACATTCAGGAGTGAGATGGGACGGTAGTTCTTAAGCTGCGTCTTTTCGGATTCTGACTTAGGTATCAATGTGATGAAAGCTTCTTTCCACGTTTCTGGTGCCCTCTTCCCGTCCATAATCTGGTTGCATACCTCCATCAGAGGTTGTATCAAGTAGTCCTTCAAAGTCTTATAGTATTTGGAGGTAAGCCCATCCGGGCCTGGAGATTTGCCTAGTTGCATACTCTGAATGGCACCTTCGATTTCCTGTAAAGTTATTTTAGAGTTCAAGATTGATCTTTTGTCTTGAGTTATTTTAGATAATCCATTTGACTTTAGAAATTGTTCTATCTCAAATTCTTTCTGAGGCCCCTGTGCATACAGTTCTTTAAAATATCTGTGGAAGCATTTCCTAATTTCCTCTGGTTTCTGGATCATTCTTCCTTCAATCTCTAGATTTGTAACTGTATTTAACTTTTGCCTTTTTTTCAGCTGCCAGGCTAGCAGCTTTCCACATTTATTTGCTGATTCAAACGATCTTTGCTTCATCTGTTTAATTTTCCATTCAATTTCTTGATTTATTAATTTAGAATATTGTGCTTGATGGAATTTGATTTCTCTCAGCACCTCCTTTGACTTTGGGTTGGTTCTCAATTTTTTCTCTCCCTGATGTATCTTCTCCAATATTTTCTCCTTCTTTCCATTCCAGAGCTTTTTCTTGATTGAGTTTTGCTGTATGAGAAACCCTCTCATGACCGCTTTTCCAGCGTCCCAGATCGTTCTTTTTTCTACTGTAGTGTTCAAATTTATCTCAAAGTAGTCCTTTAACGTTTTTTGGGCCTTTTTGACGATCTCTTGATCTCTTAAAAGAGTGTCATTCATCCTCCATCTGAAGGAACCGGTTTGAGTAAGTCTGAATTCTAGTTTCAAGGCGTTGTGGTCGGAGCATGTTTTTGGGCAGATTTCCACCTTTCTGGTCTTGGGTGCCAGCCCTCTAGACGTCCAGATTTGGTCGATCCGTGTCCAGGACAGGTGGGCCTCAGAGAAGAAAGTTCCTTCTTTACCTAGGGGGTTCTTTGTCCTCCATATGTCAATCAAATCCAAGTTGTCAATCAGTTCAAAAAAGGTTTTAGGCAGTCTTCCATCTGATGTTAGATTTTGATTTTGAGACTTATCCATATGTGTAGACACCACTCCATTCATGTCTCCCATCATTATGATGTTATTATAGTCCAAATAGTCCAGCATAGTCTCATGCAGCTTCTTAAAAAATTCTGATTTCCCGTCATTTGGCGCATATATTCCCAATATCAAAATTTTTTCTCCTTGTGTCTGAATTTCAATCGCCAAAATTCTTCCTTGCTCGTCTTTAAATACAAATTTTGGTGCCAGGCTCTCCTTGGCATATATCACCACACCTCTTTTCTTGACCTTGTCAGATGAAATAAATTCTTGGCCTAGTCTTTTATTGACTAGAACTTTCCTGTGGAGCCTGGTCACATGGGTTTCTTGTAAGCAAATAATGTCCAATTGTTCTTTCTTCAATATGTGAAATATTTTCCTTCTTTTTTCCGGAGAGTTTCCGCCATTTATATTCCAACTAAGTAGCTGCAGGGACATCCTGTACTATTTTGTTGCACCTAGAGTGGTGTTTCTTCTTTGTCCTCTGGATCCGAGGGTGTAGGGCCTGGTCCGCCTCCAGGCGGTGTCCCAGATTGTGGTAGAGGCCAATGTGCTGCTGCTTCTTTTTGGAGATCTTCTCCGTGGTCATGCAGGAACTTTTGTAAGTCCTCTGGTGTTCTTATTTTTACCTTCTTCTGCTTGTAAGTAAAGGATAGTCCTTGTGGAAACTCCCACCTATAGCGAATTGTGTTAAGTCTCAGCAATCTTGCCAGTTCTGAATAGGTGGTTCTCAAGTCCAATAACTGTTTTGGTATATCTCTGTAAATTTGCACCCTTTTATCCTGTATCTCCAGTGCGTTTGCAAAGTGTAGGCCTAATATTTTGTCTCTCTCTTCCCTTGATCTCAAAATTATCAGGCAATCTCTGGATCTGTCCTTCCTTACCAATCTTCCCAGTCGAAAAGCTGAAGTTATTTTAAAATCGCTTTCTTCCTTTATGTTCCAGAATTTTGAAATTTCTGTTGTCAAAAATCCAATCAAATCTTCTTGTTCAATTTCTGGAATAGCTCTTAATCTGAGGTTCTTCTCCCGATTTTTCAATTCCACCAAAGAAAGATAGGCTTGCTGTTCACCAATTTGTTTATGCAAAGGCCTGACTTCTCCTTTAACCTCCTCAACCTCTTTTTTTGCTGCCGTTGCAATTTGAATAGCTTCCCCAGCTAAGTTACGATTTTCAGCTGTAGCTCCTTGCAATTTTTCAATTGCTTGTGTGTGCTGGGAAACCTGATCAGTCAATTTCTGGATTGAGGATGTAGCTTGGTCTATTTTTAGTGATTGGTTATCAACCTTTTGATTTAGGGCTGCCAGTTGCTCCAAAATTTGTTTCAAAACTCCCTCAGATCCTCCTGCTGCCATATCTTCCTCTGCAGGATTTTTAGGCTTTTCGACTTCTGCCTTTTGTAGGCCCAGCACTGCTGGGACCGAAGATCTACGTCCCTGAGTCAGAGTTGTTTGTAGAAGCTGTGCCTGCTTTTTTTCTTTCTCTTTTTCCTTCTCTTTGGCTTCCTTGGCTTTAGCTGCTCTTGTCTTTCCTGTACCACTCATCAGTCAATGTGCAAGGTCAAATTTTTATTGTCCCATGGGAAAGACAGATTCAGTTCCAAAACAATCCAGTAAGAGAGAGTAAACATACAAAGCTGTTCCCAGGCCTTTATAATCCCAAAGTCCTCTAGGGGGAGTGCCACCAAAAGTCAGAGAGAAGAAGGCAACTTTTCCGCCATTAAAGTCCCTGTTATATTAAAACACACAATAGTCCCAGAAAGAATAGTAGAAAAAAGTCCTGCAGAGTACTTTTGACTTTTAACAAAGTTTCAGAAAGGTGCGTGCCACTTGTATCAACTCCAACTTGTTTAAGCTCAAAAGTAACACTTTCATCTGATAAAAGTTTAGTAACAGTTCCGCAGTTAAAACAGTTTCCCCTCCGGCAGCCCAGCACTTTGGAGATTAACTTTCAATAGTCCTTATCGAGGGGGGTCTCTCCAAATTTTCTCTTAAAAATTTACTCACAAGTAGTCTGTCTTTCCTTTTCTGCAATCACTTCTGAGAGTGCATGAAAGGCTCTCTTTAAAACTTCCCTTTTCCGCTGCTTTACGCTTAGCAGATCTTTTGCTTTGATCTTGTAAGCAGTACCGGAAGGCGGACTTCCTTTTTATCGTCTCCCGGTTTCAGCCAATTTAAAAGCAATTTGTTCTCTGAATTTAATGTCTTTACTCACGGGTTTGTTGTCCCAGCCAAATCTTTAAAGGAAGAAAGGTCGGCGCTCATCTGTGACAGCCGCGCGGCTTCGCTTCCGCAGAAAGAGCGATGAACTCACAGCACCGCTACCCCTCCTTCGCTCCGGAGCCCCTTACGGGGTCCCTTCTACGATTTCGGGGTCGCTCCAGGTGCCCGCCGAGTCCCACGGCCACGGGCTCACTCTACCCGTGGTTTTTCTTAATGGGTCGTCGCTGTGCCGTGGCGAAACGACCCTTTCCTGCGGAGCCCCTCTTCAGAGATCGAAGAGGACCGCCATCACCGTTTTGCGCCGCCTCCGGAAGTCCTGTTTGGCACCATTTTTGAGTGAGTTGCCGAAAGTCAGATTTTTGATGAAATTGTGACCCCCGGGGCTTAGGGATATTTTCAAAAAAATAAAATCTTTTTCTGCCGGTTAAGTTGTCGAGGGCTGATTTCTTTTCCAGTGATAAATAGCCTTTTTTTTCGTCCGCCAAACCTCTCAGGGGAGCATTTGCAACCGTTTGGCAGCATTTGTGTGTGATTTGCCTAAAGTCAGATTTTTGATGAAATTGTGACCCCGGGGCTTAGGGATTTTTTCTAAAAAATCTTTTTCTGCCGGTTAAGTTGTCGAGGGCTGATTTCTTTTCCTGTGATAAAACGCCTTCTGTTTCGACCGACAAACCTCTCAGGGAAGCATTTGCAAGTGTTTGGCAGCATTTTTGAGTGAGTTGCCGAAAGTCAGATTTTTGATGAAATTGTGACCCCGGGGCTTAGGGATTTTTTTCAAAAAAATCTTTTTCTGCCAGTTAAGTTGTCGAGGGCTGATTTCTTTTCCAGTAATAAATAGCCTTTTCTTTCGTCCGCCAAACCTCTCAGGGGAGCATTTCCAACCGTTTCGCAGCATTTGTGAGTGATTTGCCGAAAGTCAGATTTCTAATGAGATTGTGACCCCGGGGCTTAGGGATTTTTTCAAAAAAATCTTTTCCTGCCAGTTAATTTGTCGAGGGCTGATTTCTTTTCCTGTGATAAAAAGCCTTCTGTTTCGACCGCCAAACCTCTCAGGGGAGCATTTGCAACCGTTTGGCAGCATTTTTCAGTGATTTGCCGAAAGTCAGATTTTTGATGAAATTGTGACCCCGGGGCTTAGGGATTTTTTCAAAAAAATCTTTTTCTGCCAGTTAATTTGTCGAGGGCTGATTTCTTTTCCTGTGATAAAAAGCCTTCTGTTTCGACCGCCAAACCTCTCAGGGGAGCATTTGCAACCGTTTGGCAGCATTTTTCAATGATTTGCCGAAAGTCAGATTTTTGATGAAATTGTGACCCCGGGGCTTAGGGATTTTTTCAAAAAAATCTTTTTCTGCCAGTTAATTTGTCGAGGGCTGATTTCTTTTCCTGTGATAAAAAGCCTTCTGTTTCGACCGCCAAACCTCTCAGGGGAGCATTTGCAACCATTTGGCAGCATTTTTGAGTGAATTGCCGAAAGTCAGATTTCTAATGAAATTGTGACCCCGGGGCTTAGGGATTTTTTCAAAAAAATCTTTTTCTGCCAGTTAATTTGTCGAGGGCTGATTTCTTTTCCTGTGATAAAAAGCCTTCTGTTTCGACCGCCAAACCTCTCAGGGGAGCATTTGCAACCGTTTGGCAGCATTTGTGTGTGATTTGCCTAAAGTCAGATTTTTGATGAAATTGTGACCCCGGGGCTTAGGGATTTTTTCAAAAAAATCTTTTTCTGCCGGTTAAGTTGTCGAGGGCTAATTTCTTTTCCTGTGATAAAACGCCTTCTGTTTCGACCGACAAACCTCTCAGGGAAGCATTTGCAAGTGTTTGGCACCATTTTTGAGTGAGTTGCCGAAATTCAGATTTTTGATGAAATTGTGACCCCGGGGCTTAGGGATTTTTTCAAAAAAATCTTTTTCTGCCGGTTAAGTTGTCGAGGGCTGATTTCTTTTCCAGTAATAAATAGCCTTTTCTTTCGTCCGCCAAACCTCTCAGGGGAGCATTTGCAACCGTTTCGCAGCATTTGTGAGTGATTTGCCGAAAGTCAGATTTCTAATGAAATTGTGACCCCGGGGCTTAGGGATTTTTTCAAAAAAATCTTTTTCTGCCAGTTAATTTGTCGAGGGCTGATTTCTTTTCCTGTGATAAAAAGCCTTCTGTTTCGACCGCCAAACCTCTCAGGGGAGCATTTGCAACCGTTTGGCAGCATTTTTCAGTGATTTGCCGAAAGTAAGATTTTTGATGAAATTGTGACCCCGGGGCTTAGGGATTTTTTCAAAAAAATCTTTTTCTGCCAGTTAAGTTGTCGAGGGCTGATTTCTTTTCCTGTGATAAAAAGCCTTCTGTTTCGACCGCCAAACCTCTCAGGGGAGCATTTGCAACCGTTTGGCAGCATTTTTGAGTGATTTGCCGAATGTCAGATTTTTTATGAAATAGTGACCCCGGGGCTTAGGGATTTTTTCAAAAAAATCTTTTTCTGCCAGTTAATTTGTCGAGGGCTGATTTCTTTTCCAGTGATAAATAGCCTTTTCTTTCGACACCAAACCTCTCAGGGGAGCATTTGCAACCGTTTCGCAGCATTTGTGAGTGATTTGCCTAAAGTCAGATTTCTGATGAAATTGTGACCCCGGGGCTTAGGGATTTTTTCAAAAAAATCTTTTTCTGCCGGTTAAGTTGTCGAGGGCTGATTTCTTTTCCTGTGATAAAACGCCTTCTGTTTCGACCGCCAAACCTCTCAGGGGAGCATTTGCAACTGTTTGGCACCATTTTTGAGTGAATTGCCGAAAGTCAGATTTTTGATGAAATTGTGACCCCGGGGCTTAGGGATTTTTTCAAAAAAATCTTTTTCCGCCAGTTAATTTGTCGAGGGCTGATTTCTTTTCCTGTGATAAAAAGCCTTCTGTTTCGACCGCCAAAACTCTCAGGGGAGCATTTACAACCTTTTGGCAGCATTTTTGAGTGAATTGCCGAAAGTCAGATTTTTGATGAAATTGTGACCCCGGGGCTTAGGGATTTTTTCTAAAAAATCTTTTTCTGCCAGTTAAGTTGTCGAGGGCTGATTTCTTTTCCTGTGATAAAACGCCTTCTGTTTCGACCGACAAACCTCTCAGGGAAGCATTTGCAAGTGTTTGGCACCATTTTTGAGTGAGTTGCCGAAAGTCAGATTTTTGATGAAATTGTGACCCCGGGGCTTAGGGATTTTTTCAAAAAAATCTTTTTCTGCCGGTTAAGTTGTCGGGGGCTGATTTCTTTTCCAGTAATAAATAGCCTTTTCTTTCGTCCGCCAAACCTCTCAGGGGAGCATTTACAACCGTTTCGCAGCATTTGTGAGTGATTTGCCGAAAGTCAGATTTCTAATGAAATTGTGACCCCGGGGCTTAGGGATTTTTTCAAAAAAATCTTTTCCTGCCAGTCAATTTGTCGAGGGCTGATTTCTTTTCCTGTGATAAAAAGCCTTCTGTTTCGACCGCCAAACCTCTCAGGGGAGCATTTGCAACCGTTTGGCAGCATTTTTCAGTGATTTGCCGAAAGTCAGATTTTTGATGAAATTGTGACCCCGGGGCTTAGGGATTTTTTCAAAAAAATCTTTTTCTGCCAGTTAATTTGTCGAGGGCTGATTTCTTTTCCTGTGATAAAAAGCCTTCTGTTTCGACCGCCAAAACTCTCAGGGGAGCATTTGCAACCGTTTCGCAGCATTTGTGAGTGATTTGCCTAAAGTCAGATTTCTGATGAAATTGTGACCCCAGGGCTTAGGGATTTTTTCAAAAAAATCTTTTTCTGCCGGTTAAGTTGTTGAGGGCTGATTTCTTTTCCTGTGATAAAACGCCTTCTGTTTCGACCGCCAAACCTCTCAGGGGAGCATTTGCAACTGTTTGGCACCATTTTTGAGTGAATTGCCGAAAGTCAGATTTTTGATGAAATTGTGACCCCCCGCGGGGCTTAGGGATTTTTTCAAAAAAATCTTGTTCTGCCAGTTAATTTGTCGAGGGCTGATTTCTTTTCCTGTGATAAAACACCTTCTGTTTCGACCGCCAAACCTCTCAGGGGAGCATTTGCAACTGTTTGGCACCATTTTTGAGTCAATTGCCGAAAGTCAGATTTTTGATGAAATTGTGACCCCGGGGCTTAGGGATTTTTTGAAAAAAATCTTTTTCTGCCAGTTAATTTGTCGAGGGCTGATTTCTTTTCCTGTGATAAAACGCCTTCTGTTTCGACCGCCAAAACTCTCAGGGGAGCATTTGCAACCGTTTGGCAGCATTTTTGAGTGAATTGCCGAAAGTCAGATTTTTTATGAAATTCTGACCCCAGGGCTTAGGGATTTTTTCAAAAAAATCTTTTTCTGCCAGTTAATTTGTCGAGGGCTGATTTCTTTTCCTGTGATAAAAAGCCTTCTGTTTCGACCGCCAAACCTCTCAGGGGAGCATTTGCAACTGTTTGGCACCATTTTTGAGTGATTTGCCGAATGTCAGATTTTTGATGAAATTGTGACCCCGGGGCTTAGGGATTTTTTCAAAAAAATCTTTTTCTGCCAGTTAATTTGTCGAGGGCTGATTTCTTTTCCTGTGATAAAAAGCCTTCTGTTTCGACCGCCAAACCTCTCAGGGAAGCATTTGCAACCTTTTGGCAGCATTTTTGAGTGATTTGCCGAAAGTCAGATTTTTGATGAAATTGTGACCCCGGGGCTTAGGGATTTTTTCAAAAAAATCTTTTTCTGCCAGTTAAGTTGTCGAGGGCTGATTTCTTTTGCTGTGATAAAACGCCTTCTGTTTCGACCGCCAAACCTCTCAGGGGAGCATTTGCAACTATTTGGCACCATTTTTGAGTGAGTTGCCGAAAGTCAGATTTTTGATGAAATTGTGACCCCCGGGGCTTAGGGATATTTTCAAAAAAATCTTTTTCTGCCGGTTAAGTTGTCGAGGGCTGATTTCTTTTCCAGTGATAAATAGCCTTTTTTTTTCGTCCGCCAAACCTCTCAGGGGAGCATTTGCAACCGTTTGGCAGCATTTTTGAGTGATTTGCCGAATGTCAGATTTTTGATGAAATAGTGACCCCGGGGCTTAGGGATTTTTTCAAAAAAATCTTTTTCTGCCAGTTAATTTGTCGAGGGCTGATTTCTTTTCCAGTGATAAATAGCCTTTTCTTTCGACACCAAACCTCTCAGGGGAGCATTTGCAACCGTTTCGCAGCATTTGTGAGTGATTTGCCTAAAGTCAGATTTCTGATGAAATTGTGACCCCGGGGCTTAGGGATTTTTTCAAAAAAATCTTTTTCTGCCGGTTAAGTTGTCGAGGGCTGATTTCTTTTCCTGTGATAAAACGCCTTCTGTTTCGACCGCCAAACCTCTCAGGGGAGCATTTGCAACTGTTTGGCACCATTTTTGAGTGAATTGCCGAAAGTCAGATTTTTGATGAAATTGTGACCCTGGGGCTTAGGGATTTTTTCAAAAAAATCTTTTTCCGCCAGTTAATTTGTCGAGGGCTGATTTCTTTTCCTGTGATAAAAAGCCTTCTGTTTCGACCGCCAAAACTCTCAGGGGAGCATTTTCAACCTTTTGGCAGCATTTTTGAGTGAATTGCCGAAAGTCAGATTTTTGATGAAATTGTGACCCCGGGGCTTAGGGATTTTTTAAAAAAAATCTTTTTCTGCCAGTTAATTTGTCGAGGGCTGATTTCTTTTCCTGTGATAAAACGCCTTCTGTTTCGACCGCCAAAACTCTCAGGGGAGCATTTGCAACCGTTTGGCAGCATTTTTGAGTGAATTGCCGAAAGTCAGATTTTTGATGAAATTGTGACCCCGGGCCTTAGGGATTTTTTCAAAAAAATCTTTTTCTGCCAGTTAATTTGTCGAGGGCTGATTTCTTTTCCTGTGATAAAAAGCCTTCTGTTTCGACCGCCAAACCTCTCAGGGGAGCATTTGCAACCGTTTGGCAGCATTTTTGAGTGATTTGCCGAATGTCAGATTTTTGATGAAATTGTGACCCCGGGGCTTAGGGATTTTTTCAAAAAAATCTTTTTCTGCCAGTTAATTTGTCGAGGGCTGATTTCTTTTCCTGTGATAAAAAGCCTTCTGTTTCGACCGCCAAACCTCTCAGGGAAGCATTTGCAACCTTTTGGCAGCATTTTTGAGTGATTTGCCGAAAGTCAGATTTTTGATGAAATTGTGACCCCGGGGCTTAGGGATTTTTTCAAAAAAATCTTTTTCTGCCAGTTAAGTTGTCGAGGGCTGATTTCTTTTCCTGTGATAAAACGACTTCTGTTTCGACCGCCAAAACTCTCAGGGGAGCATTTGCAACCGTTTGGCAGCATTTTTGAGTGAATTGCCGAAAGTCAGATTTTTGATGAAATTGTGACCCCGGGGCTTAGGGATTTTTTCAAAAAAATCTTTTTCTGCCAGTTAATTTGTCGAGGGCTGATTTCTTTTCCTGTGATAAAAAGCCTTCTGTTTCGACCGCCAAACCTCTCAGGGGAGCATTTGCAACCGTTTGGCAGCATTTTTGAGTGATTTGCCGAAAGTCAGATTTTTGATGAAATTGTGACCCCGGGGCTTAGGGATTTTTTCAAAAAAATCTTTTTCTGCCAGTTAAGTTGTCGAGGGCTGATTTCTTTTGCTGTGATAAAACGCCTTCTGTTTCGACCGCCAAACCTCTCAGGGGAGCATTTGCAACTGTTTGGCACCATTTTTGAGTGAGTTGCCGAAAGTCAGATTTTTGATGAAATTGTGACCCCCGGGGCTTAGGGATATTTTCAAAAAAATCTTTTTCTGCCGGTTAAGTTGTCGAGGGCTGATTTCTTTTCCAGTGGTAAATAGCCTTTTTTTTCGTCCGCCAAACCTCTCAGGGGAGCATTTGCAACCGTTCGGCAGCATTTGTGTGTGATTTGCCTAAAGTCAGATTTCTGATGAAATTGTGACCCCCGGGGCTTAGGGATTTTTTCAAAAAAATCTTTTTCTGCCAGTTAATTTGTCGATGGCTGATTTCTTTTCATGTGATAAAAAGCCTTCTGTTTCGACCGCCAAACCTCTCAGGGGAGCAGTTGCAAGCGTTTGGCAGGATTTTTGAGTGATTTGCCGAAAGTCAGATTTTTGATGAAATTGTGACCCCGGGGCTTAGGGATTTTTTCTAAAAAATCTTTTTCTGCCGGTTAAGTTGTCGAGGGCTGATTTCTTTTCCTGTGATAAAACGCCTTCTGTTTCGACCGACAAACCTCTCAGGGAAGCATTTGCAAGTGTTTGGCACCATTTTTGAGTGATTTTCCGAAAGTCAGATTTTTGATGAAATTGTCACCCCGGGGCTTAGGGATTTTTTCAAAAAAATCTTTTTCTGCCAGTTAATTTGTCGAGGGCTGATTTCTTTTCCTGTGATAAAAAGCCTTCTGTTTCGACCGCCAAACCTCTCAGGGGAGCATTTGCAACCGTTTGGCAGCATTTTTGAGTGATTTGCCGAAAGTCAGATTTTTGATGAAATTGTGACCCCGGGGCTTAGGGATTTTTTCAAAAAAATCTTTTTCTGCCAGTTAAGTTGTCGAGGGCTGATTTCTTTTGCTGTGATAAAACGCCTTCTGTTTCGACCGCCAAACCTCTCAGGGGAGCATTTGCAACTGTTTGGCACCATTTTTGAGTGAGTTGCCGAAAGTCAGATTTTTGATGAAATTGTGACCCCCGGGGCTTAGGGATATTTTCAAAAAAATCTTTTTCTGCCGGTTAAGTTGTCGAGGGCTGATTTCTTTTCCAGTGGTAAATAGCCTTTTTTTTCGTCCGCCAAACCTCTCAGGGGAGCATTTGCAACCGTTCGGCAGCATTTGTGTGTGATTTGCCTAAAGTCAGATTTCTGATGAAATTGTGACCCCCGGGGCTTAGGGATTTTTTCAAAAAAATCTTTTTCTGCCAGTTAATTTGTCGATGGCTGATTTCTTTTCATGTGATAAAAAGCCTTCTGTTTCGACCGCCAAACCTCTCAGGGGAGCAGTTGCAAGCGTTTGGCAGGATTTTTGAGTGATTTGCCGAAAGTCAGATTTTTGATGAAATTGTGACCCCGGGGCTTAGGGATTTTTTCTAAAAAATCTTTTTCTGCCGGTTAAGTTGTCGAGGGCTGATTTCTTTTCCTGTGATAAAACGCCTTCTGTTTCGACCGACAAACCTCTCAGGGAAGCATTTGCAAGTGTTTGGCACCATTTTTGAGTGATTTTCCGAAAGTCAGATTTTTGATGAAATTGTGACCCCGGGGCTTAGGGATTTTTTCAAAAAAATCTTTTTCTGCCAGTTAATTTGTCGAGGGCTGATTTCTTTTCCTGTGATAAAAAGCCTTCTGTTTCGACCGCCAAACCTCTCAGGGGAGCATTTGCAACCGTTTGGCAGCATTTTTGAGTGATTTGCCGAAAGTCAGATTTTTGATGAAATTGTGACCCCGGGGCTTAGGGATATTTTCAAAAAAATCTTTTTCTGCCGGTTAAGTTGTCGAGGGCTGATTTCTTTTCCAGTGGTAAATAGCCTTTTTTTTCGTCCGCCAAACCTCTCAGGGGAGCATTTGCAACCGTTCGGCAGCATTTGTGTGTGATTTGCCTAAAGTCAGATTTCTGATGAAATTGTGACCCCCGGGGCTTAGGGATTTTTTCAAAAAAATCTTTTTCTGCCAGTTAATTTGTCGATGGCTGATTTCTTTTCATGTGATAAAAAGCCTTCTGTTTCGACCGCCAAACCTCTCAGGGGAGCAGTTGCAAGCGTTTGGCAGGATTTTTGAGTGATTTGCCGAAAGTCAGATTTTTGATGAAATTGTGACCCCGGGGCTTAGGGATTTTTTCTAAAAAATCTTTTTCTGCCGGTTAAGTTGTCGAGGGCTGATTTCTTTTCCTGTGATAAAACGCCTTCTGTTTCGACCGACAAACCTCTCAGGGAAGCATTTGCAAGTGTTTGGCTCCATTTTTGAGTGATTTTCCGAAAGTCAGATTTTTGATGAAATTGTGACCCCGGGGCTTAGGGATTTTTTCAAAAAAATCTTTTTCTGCCAGTTAATTTGTCGAGGGCTGATTTCTTTTCCTGTGATAAAAAGCCTTCTGTTTCGAGTGCCAAACCTCTCAGGGGAGCATTTGCAACCGTTTCGCAGCATTTGTGAGTGATTTGCCTAAAGTCAGATTTCTGATGAAATTGTGACCCCGGGGCTTAGGGATTTTTTCAAAAAAATCTTTTTCTGCCGGTTAAGTTGTCGAGGGCTGATTTCTTTTCCTGTGATAAAACGCCTTCTGTTTCGACCGCCAAATCTCTCAGGGGAGCATTTGCAACCTTTTGGCAGCATTTTTGAGTGAATTGCCGAAAGTCAGATTTTTGATGAAATTCTGACCCCGGGGCTTAGGGATTTTTTCAAAAAAATCTTTTTCTGCCAGTTAATTTCTCGAGGGCTGATTTCTTTTCCAGTGATAAATAGCCTTTTCTTTCGTCACCAAACCTCTCAGGGGAGCATTTGCAACCGTTTCGCAGCATTTGTGAGTGATTTGCCTAAAGTCAGATTTCTGATGAAATTGTGACCCCGGGGCTTAGGGATTTTTTCAAAAAAATCTTTTTCTGCCGGTTAAGTTGTCGAGGGCTGATTTCTTTTCCTGTGATAAAACGCCTTCTGTTTCGACCGCCAAACCTCTCAGGGGAGCATTTGCAACTGTTTGGCACCATTTTTGAGTGAATTGCCGAAAGTCAGATTTTTGATGAAATTGTGACCCCGGGGCTTAGGGATTTTTTCAAAAAAATCTTTTTCCGCCAGTTAATTTGTCGAGGGCTGATTTCTTTTCCTGTGATAAAAAGCCTTCTGTTTCGACCGCCAAAACTCTCAGGGGAGCATTTTCAACCTTTTGGCAGCATTTTTGAGTGAATTGCCGAAAGTCAGATTTTTGATGAAATTGTGACCCCGGGGCTTAGGGATTTTTTAAAAAAAATCTTTTTCTGCCAGTTAATTTGTCGAGGGCTGATTTCTTTTCCTGTGATAAAACGCCTTCTGTTTCGACCGCCAAAACTCTCAGGGGAGCATTTGCAACCGTTTGGCAGCATTTTTGAGTGAATTGCCGAAAGTCAGATTTTTGATGAAATTGTGACCCCGGGCCTTAGGGATTTTTTCAAAAAAATCTTTTTCTGCCAGTTAATTTGTCGAGGGCTGATTTCTTTTCCTGTGATAAAAAGCCTTCTGTTTCGACCGCCAAACCTCTCAGGGGAGCATTTGCAACCGTTTGGCAGCATTTTTGAGTGATTTGCCGAATGTCAGATTTTTGATGAAATTGTGACCCCGGGGCTTAGGGATTTTTTCAAAAAAATCTTTTTCTGCCAGTTAATTTGTCGAGGGCTGATTTCTTTTCCTGTGATAAAAAGCCTTCTGTTTCGACCGCCAAACCTCTCAGGGAAGCATTTGCAACCTTTTGGCAGCATTTTTCAGTGATTTGCCGAAAGTCAGATTTTTGATGAAATTGTGACCCCGGGGCTTAGGGATTTTTTCAAAAAAATCTTTTTCTGCCGGTTAAGTTGTCGAGGGCTGATTTCTTTTCCTGTGATAAAACGCCTTCTGTTTCGACCGCCAAACCTCTCAGGGGAGCATTTGCAACTGTTTGGCACCATTTTTGAGTGAATTGCCGAAAGTCAGATTTTTGATGAAATTGTGACCCCGGGGCTTAGGGATTTTTTCAAAAAAATCTTTTTCCGCCAGTTAATTTGTCGAGGGCTGATTTCTTTTCCTGTGATAAAAAGCCTTCTGTTTCGACCGCCAAAACTCTCAGGGGAGCATTTTCAACCTTTTGGCAGCATTTTTGAGTGAATTGCCGAAAGTCAGATTTTTGATGAAATTGTGACCCCGGGGCTTAGGGATTTTTTAAAAAAAATCTGTTTCTGCCAGTTAATTTGTCGAGGGCTGATTTCTTTTCCTGTGATAAAACGCCTTCTGTTTCGACCGCCAAAACTCTCAGGGGAGCATTTGCAACCGTTTGGCAGCATTTTTGAGTGAATTGCCGAAAGTCAGATTTTTGATGAAATTGTGACCCCGGGCCTTAGGGATTTTTTCAAAAAAATCTTTTTCTGCCAGTTAATTTGTCGAGGGCTGATTTCTTTTCCTGTGATAAAAAGCCTTCTGTTTCGACCGCCAAACCTCTCAGGGGAGCATTTGCAACCGTTTGGCAGCATTTTTGAGTGATTTGCCGAATGTCAGATTTTTGATGAAATTGTGACCCCGGGGCTTAGGGATTTTTTCAAAAAAATCTTTTTCTGCCAGTTAAGTTGTCGAGGGCTGATTTCTTTTCCTGTGATAAAAAGCCTTCTGTTTCGACCGCCAAACCTCTCAGGGGAGCATTTGCAACCGTTTGGCAGCATTTTTGAGTGATTTGCCGAATGTCAGATTTTTGATGAAATAGTGACCCCGGGGCTTAGGGATTTTTTCAAAAAAATCTTTTTCTGCCAGTTAATTTGTCGAGGGCTGATTTCTTTTCCAGTGATAAATAGCCTTTTCTTTCGACACCAAACCTCTCAGGGGAGCATTTGCAACCGTTTCGCAGCATTTGTGAGTGATTTGCCTAAAGTCAGATTTCTGATGAAATTGTGACCCCGGGGCTTAGGGATTTTTTCAAAAAAATCTTTTTCTGCCGGTTAAGTTGTCGAGGGCTGATTTCTTTTCCTGTGATAAAACGCCTTCTGTTTCGACCGCCAAACCTCTCAGGGGAGCATTTGCAACTGTTTGGCACCATTTTTGAGTGAATTGCCGAAAGTCAGATTTTTGATGAAATTGTGACCCCGGGGCTTAGGGATTTTTTCAAAAAAATCTTTTTCCGCCAGTTAATTTGTCGAGGGCTGATTTCTTTTCCTGTGATAAAAAGCCTTCTGTTTCGACCGCCAAAACTCTCAGGGGAGCATTTTCAACCTTTTGGCAGCATTTTTGAGTGAATTGCCGAAAGTCAGATTTTTGATGAAATTGTGACCCCGGGGCTTAGGGATTTTTTTAAAAAAATCTTTTTCTGCCAGTTAATTTGTCGAGGGCTGATTTCTTTTCCTGTGATAAAACGCCTTCTGTTTCGACCGCCAAAACTCTCAGGGGAGCATTTCCAACCGTTTGGCAGCATTTTTGAGTGAATTGCCGAAAGTCAGATTTTTGATGAAATTGTGACCCCGGGCCTTAGGGATTTTTTCAAAAAAATCTTTTTCTGCCAGTTAATTTGTCGAGGGCTGATTTCTTTTCCTGTGATAAAAAGCCTTCTGTTTCGACCGCCAAACCTCTCAGGGGAGCATTTGCAACCGTTTGGCAGCATTTTTGAGTGATTTGCCGAATGTCAGATTTTTGATGAAATTGTGACCCCGGGGCTTAGGGATTTTTTCAAAAAAATCTTTTTCTGCCAGTTAATTTGTCGAGGGCTGATTTCTTTTCCTGTGATAAAAAGCCTTCTGTTTCGACCGCCAAACCTCTCAGGGAAGCATTTGCAACCTTTTGGCAGCATTTTTGAGTGATTTGCCGAAAGTCAGATTTTTGATGAAATTGTGACCCCGGGGCTTAGGGATTTTTTCAAAAAAATCTTTTTCTGCCAGTTAAGTTGTCGAGGGCTGATTTCTTTTCCTGTGATAAAACGCCTTCTGTTTCGACCCCCAAAACTCTCAGGGGAGCATTTGCAACCGTTTGGCAGCATTTTTGAGTGAATTGCCGAAAGTCAGATTTTTGATGAAATTGTGACCCCGGGGCTTAGGGATTTTTTCAAAAAAATCTTTTTCTGCCAGTTAATTTGTCGAGGGCTGATTTCTTTTCCTGTGATAAAAAGCCTTCTGTTTCGACCGCCAAACCTCTCAGGGGAGCATTTGCAACCGTTTGGCAGCATTTTTGAGTGATTTGCCGAAAGTCAGATTTTTGATGAAATTGTGACCCCGGGGCTTAGGGATTTTTTCAAAAAAATCTTTTTCTGCCAGTTAAGTTGTCGAGGGCTGATTTCTTTTGCTGTGATAAAACGCCTTCTGTTTCGACCGCCAAACCTCTCAGGGGAGCATTTGCAACTGTTTGGCACCATTTTTGAGTGAGTTGCCGAAAGTCAGATTTTTGATGAAATTGTGACCCCCGGGGCTTAGGGATATTTTCAAAAAAATCTTTTTCTGCCGGTTAAGTTGTCGAGGGCTGATTTCTTTTCCAGTGGTAAATAGCCTTTTTTTTCGTCCGCCAAACCTCTCAGGGGAGCATTTGCAACCGTTCGGCAGCATTTGTGTGTGATTTGCCTAAAGTCAGATTTCTGATGAAATTGTGACCCCCGGGGCTTAGGGATTTTTTCAAAAAAATCTTTTTCTGCCAGTTAATTTGTCGATGGCTGATTTATTTTCATGTGATAAAAAGCCTTCTGTTTCGACCGCCAAACCTCTCAGGGGAGCAGTTGCAAGCGTTTGGCAGGATTTTTGAGTGATTTGCCGAAAGTCAGATTTCTAATGAAATTGTGACCCCGGGGCTTAGGGATTTTTTCAAAAAAATCTTTTTCTGCCAGTTAATTTGTCAAGGGCTGATTTCTTTTCCTGTGATAAAAAGCCTTCTGTTTCGACCGCCAAACCTCTCAGGGGAGCATTTGCAACCGTTTGGCAGCATTTTTCAGTGATTTGCCGAAAGTCAGTTTTTTGATGAAATTGTGACCCCGGGGCTTAGGGATTTTTTCAAAAAAATCTTTTTCTGCCAGTTAATTTGTCGAGGGCTGATTTCTTTTCCTGTGATAAAAAGCCTTCTGTTTCGACCGCCAAACCTCTCAGGGGAGCATTTGCAACCGTTTGGCAGCATTTTTGAGTGATTTGCCGAATGTCAGATTTTTGATGAAATAGTGACCCCGGGGCTTAGGGATTTTTTCAAAAAAATCTTTTTCTGCCAGTTAATTTGTCGAGGGCTGATTTCTTTTCCAGTGATAAATAGCCTTTTCTTTCGACACCAAACCTCTCAGGGGAGCATTTGCAACCGTTTCGCAGCATTTGTGAGTGATTTGCCTAAAGTCAGATTTCTGATGAAATTGTGACCCCGGGGCTTAGGGATTTTTTCAAAAAAATCTTTTTCTGCCGGTTAAGTTGTCGAGGGCTGATTTCTTTTCCTGTGATAAAACGCCTTCTGTTTCGACCGCCAAACCTCTCAGGGGAGCATTTGCAACTGTTTGGCACCATTTTTGAGTGAATTGCCGAAAGTCAGATTTTTGATGAAATTGTGACCCCGGGGCTTAGGGATTTTTTCAAAAAAATCTTTTTCCGCCAGTTAATTTGTCGAGGGCTGATTTCTTTTCCTGTGATAAAAAGCCTTCTGTTTCGACCGCCAAAACTCTCAGGGGAGCATTTTCAACCTTTTGGCAGCATTTTTGAGTGAATTGCCGAAAGTCAGATTTTTGATGAAATTGTGACCCCGGGGCTTAGGGATTTTTTAAAAAAAATCTTTTTCTGCCAGTTAATTTGTCGAGGGCTGATTTCTTTTCCTGTGATAAAACGCCTTCTGTTTCGACCGCCAAAACTCTCAGGGGAGCATTTGCAACCGTTTGGCAGCATTTTTGAGTGAATTGCCGAAAGTCAGATTTTTGATGAAATTGTGACCCCGGGCCTTAGGGATTTTTTCAAAAAAATCTTTTTCTGCCAGTTAATTTGTCGAGGGCTGATTTCTTTTCCTGTGATAAAAAGCCTTCTGTTTCGACCGCCAAACCTCTCAGGGGAGCATTTGCAACCGTTTGGCAGCATTTTTGAGTGATTTGCCGAATGTCAGATTTTTGATGAAATTGTGACCCCGGGGCTTAGGGATTTTTTCAAAAAAATCTTTTTCTGCCAGTTAATTTGTCGAGGGCTGATTTCTTTTCCTGTGATAAAAAGCCTTCTGTTTCGACCGCCAAACCTCTCAGGGAAGCATTTGCAACCTTTTGGCAGCATTTTTGAGTGATTTGCCGAAAGTCAGATTTTTGATGAAATTGTGACCCCGGGGCTTAGGGATTTTTTCAAAAAAATCTTTTTCTGCCAGTTAAGTTGTCGAGGGCTGATTTCTTTTCCTGTGATAAAACGCCTTCTGTTTCGACCGCCAAAACTCTCAGGGGAGCATTTGCAACCGTTTGGCAGCATTTTTGAGTGAATTGCCGAAAGTCAGATTTTTGATGAAATTGTGACCCCGGGGCTTAGGGATTTTTTCAAAAAAATCTTTTTCTGCCAGTTAATTTGTCGAGGGCTGATTTCTTTTCCTGTGATAAAAAGCCTTCTGTTTCGACCGCCAAACCTCTCAGGGGAGCATTTGCAACCGTTTGGCAGCATTTTTGAGTGATTTGCCGAAAGTCAGATTTTTGATGAAATTGTGACCCCGGGGCTTAGGGATTTTTTCAAAAAAATCTTTTTCTGCCAGTTAAGTTGTCGAGGGCTGATTTCTTTTGCTGTGATAAAACGCCTTCTGTTTCGACCGCCAAACCTCTCAGGGGAGCATTTGCAACTGTTTGGCACCATTTTTGAGTGAGTTGCCGAAAGTCAGATTTTTGATGAAATTGTGACCCCCGGGGCTTAGGGATATTTTCAAAAAAATCTTTTTCTGCCGGTTAAGTTGTCGAGGGCTGATTTCTTTTCCAGTGGTAAATAGCCTTTTTTTTCGTCCGCCAAACCTCTCAGGGGAGCATTTGCAACCGTTCGGCAGCATTTGTGTGTGATTTGCCTAAAGTCAGATTTCTGATGAAATTGTGACCCCCGGGGCTTAGGGATTTTTTCAAAAAAATCTTTTTCTGCCAGTTAATTTGTCGATGGCTGATTTCTTTTCATGTGATAAAAAGCCTTCTGTTTCGACCGCCAAACCTCTCAGGGGAGCAGTTGCAAGCGTTTGGCAGGATTTTTGAGTGATTTGCCGAAAGTCAGATTTTTGATGAAATTGTGACCCCGGGGCTTAGGGATTTTTTCTAAAAAATCTTTTTCTGCCGGTTAAGTTGTCGAGGGCTGATTTCTTTTCCTGTGATAAAACGCCTTCTGTTTCGACCGACAAACCTCTCAGGGAAGCATTTGCAAGTGTTTGGCACCATTTTTGAGTGATTTTCCGAAAGTCAGATTTTTGATGAAATTGTGACCCCGGGGCTTAGGGATTTTTTCAAAAAAATCTTTTTCTGCCAGTTAATTTGTCGAGGGCTGATTTCTTTTCCTGTGATAAAAAGCCTTCTGTTTCGACCGCCAAACCTCTCAGGGGAGCATTTGCAACCGTTTGGCAGCATTTTTGAGTGATTTGCCGAAAGTCAGATTTTTGATGAAATTGTGACCCCGGGGCTTAGGGATTTTTTCAAAAAAATCTTTTTCTGCCAGTTAAGTTGTCGAGGGCTGATTTCTTTTGCTGTGATAAAACGCCTTCTGTTTCGACCGCCAAACCTCTCAGGGGAGCATTTGCAACTGTTTGGCACCATTTTTGAGTGAGTTGCCGAAAGTCAGATTTTTGATGAAATTGTGACCCCCGGGGCTTAGGGATATTTTCAAAAAAATCTTTTTCTGCCGGTTAAGTTGTCGAGGGCTGATTTCTTTTCCAGTGGTAAATAGCCTTTTTTTTCGTCCGCCAAACCTCTCAGGGGAGCATTTGCAACCGTTCGGCAGCATTTGTGTGTGATTTGCCTAAAGTCAGATTTCTGATGAAATTGTGACCCCCGGGGCTTAGGGATTTTTTCAAAAAAATCTTTTTCTGCCAGTTAATTTGTCGATGGCTGATTTCTTTTCATGTGATAAAAAGCCTTCTGTTTCGACCGCCAAACCTCTCAGGGGAGCAGTTGCAAGCGTTTGGCAGGATTTTTGAGTGATTTGCCGAAAGTCAGATTTTTGATGAAATTGTGACCCCGGGGCTTAGGGATTTTTTCTAAAAAATCTTTTTCTGCCGGTTAAGTTGTCGAGGGCTGATTTCTTTTCCTGTGATAAAACGCCTTCTGTTTCGACTGACAAACCTCTCAGGGAAGCATTTGCAAGTGTTTGGCACCATTTTTGAGTGATTTTCCGAAAGTCAGATTTTTGATGAAATTGTGACCCCGGGGCTTAGGGATTTTTTCAAAAAAATCTTTTTCTGCCAGTTAATTTGTCGAGGGCTGATTTCTTTTCCTGTGATAAAAAGCCTTCTGTTTCGAGTGCCAAACCTCTCAGGGGAGCATTTGCAACCGTTTCGCAGCATTTGTGAGTGATTTGCCTAAAGTCAGATTTCTGATGAAATTGTGACCCCGGGGCTTAGGGATTTTTTCAAAAAAATCTTTTTCTGCCAGTTAAATTGTCGAGGGCTGATTTCTTTTCCTGTGATAAAAAGCCTTCTGTTTCGACCGCCAAACCTCTCAGGGTAGCATTTGCAACCGTTTGGCAGCATGTTTGAGTGATTTGCCGAATGTCAGATTTTTGATGAAATTGTGACCCCGGGGATTAGGGATTTTTTCAAAAAAATCTTTTTCTGCCAGTTAATTTGTCGAGGGCTGATTTCTTTTCCAGTGATAAATAGCCTTTTCTTTCGTCACCAAACCTCTCAGGGGAGCATTTGCAACCGTTTCGCAGCATTTGTGAGTGATTTGCCTAAAGTCAGATTTCTGATGAAATTGTGACCCCGGGGCTTACGGATTTTTTCAAAAAAATCTTTTTCTGCCGGTTAAGTTGTCGAGGGCTGATTTCTTTTCCTGTGATAAAACGCCTTCTGTTTCGACCGCCAAATCTCTCAGGGGAGCATTTGCAACCTTTTGGCAGCATTTTTGAGTGAATTGCCGAAAGTCAGATTTTTGATGAAATTCTGACCCCGGGGCTTAGGGATTTTTTCAAAAAAATCTTTTTCTGCCAGTTAATTTCTCGAGGGCTGATTTCTTTTCCAGTGATAAATAGCCTTTTCTTTCGTCACCAAACCTCTCAGGGGAGCATTTGCAACCGTTTGGCAGCATTTTTGAGTGATTTGCCTAAAGTCAGATTTCTGATGAAATTGTGACCCCGGGGCTTAGGGATTTTTTCAAAAAAATCTTTTTCTGCCGGTTAAGTTGTCGAGGGCTGATTTCTTTTCCTGTGATAAAACGCCTTCTGTTTCGACCGCCAAAACTCTCAGGGGAGCATTTGCAACCGTTTGGCAGCATTTTTGAGTGAATTGCCGAAAGTCAGATTTTTGATGAAATTGTGACCCCGGGGCTTAGGGATTTTTTCAAAAAAATCTTTTTCTGCCAGTTAATTTGTCGAGGGCTGATTTCTTTTCCTGTGATAAAAAGCCTTCTGTTTCGACCGCCAAACCTCTCAGGGGAGCATTTGCAACCGTTTGGCAGCATTTTTGAGTGATTTGCCGAAAGTCAGATTTTTGATGAAATTGTGACCCCGGGGCTTAGGGATTTTTTCAAAAAAATCTTTTTCTGCCAGTTAAGTTGTCGAGGGCTGATTTCTTTTGCTGTGATAAAACGCCTTCTGTTTCGACCGCCAAACCTCTCAGGGGAGCATTTGCAACTGTTTGGCACCATTTTTGAGTGAGTTGCCGAAAGTCAGATTTTTGATGAAATTGTGACCCCGGGGCTTAGGGATTTTTTCAAAAAAATCTTTTCCTGCCAGTTAATTTGTCGAGGGCTGATTTCTTTTCCTGTGATAAAAAGCCTTCTGTTTCGACCGCCAAACCTCTCAGGGGAGCATTTGCAACCGTTTGGCAGCATTTTTCAGTGATTTGCCGAAAGTCAGATTTTTGATGAAATTGTGACCCCGGGGCTTGGGGATTTTTTTTGAAAAAAATCTTTTTCTGCCAGTTAAGTTGTCGAGGGCTGATTTCTTTTCCAGGGATAAATAGCCTTCTGTTTCGACCGCCAAACCTCTCAGGGGAGCATTTGCAACCGTTTGGCAGCATTTTTCAGTGATTTGCCGAAAGTCAGATTTTTGATGAAATTGTGACCCCGGGGCTTAGGGATTTTTTCAAAAAAATCTTTTTCTGCCAGTTAATTTGTCGAGGGCTGATTTCTTTTCCTGTGATAAAAAGCCTTCTGTTTCGACCGCCAAACCTCTCAGGGGAGCATTTGTAACCATTTGGCAGCATTTTTGAGTGAATTGCCGAAAGTCAGATTTCTAATGAAATTGTGACCCCGGGGCTTAGGGATTTTTTCAAAAAAATCTTTTTCTGCCAGTTAATTTGTCGAGGGCTGATTTCTTTTCCTGTGATAAAAAGCCTTCTGTTTCGACCGCCAAACCTCTCAGGGGAGCATTTGCAACCGTTTGGCAGCATTTTTCAGTGATTTGCCGAAAGTCAGATTTTTGATGAAATTGTGACCCCGGGGCTTAGGGATTTTTTCAAAAAAATCTTTTTCTGCCAGTTAATTTTTCGAGGGCTGATTTCTTTTCCAGTGATAAATCGCCTTTTCTTTCGACACCAAACCTCTCAGGGGAGCATTTGCAACCGTTTCGCAGCATTTGTGAGTGATTTGCCTAAAGTCAGATTTCTGATGAAATTGTGACCCCGGGGCTTAGGGATTTTTTCAAAAAAATCTTTTTCTGCCGGTTAAGTTGTCGAGGGCTGATTTCTTTTCCTGTGATAAAACGCCTTCTGTTTCGACCGCCAAACCTCTCAGGGGAGCATTTGCAAGTGTTTGGCACCATTTTTGAGTGAATTGCCGAAAGTCAGATTTTTGATGAAATTGTGACCCCGGGGCTTAGGGATTTTTTCAAAAAAATCTTTTTCCGCCAGTTAATTTGTCGAGGGCTGATTTCTTTTCCTGTGATAAAAAGCCTTCTGTTTCGACCGCCAAAACTCTCAGGGGAGCATTTGCAACCTTTTGGCAGCATTTTTGAGTGAATTGCCGAAAGTCAGATTTTTGATGAAATTGTGACCCCGGGGCTTAGGGATTTTTTCAAAAAAATCTTTTTCTGTCAGTTAATTTGTCGAGGGCTGATTTCTTTTGCTGTGATAAAACGCCTTCTGTTTCGACAGCCAAACCTCTCAGGGGAGCATTTGCAACCGTTTGGCAGCATTTTTGAGTGATTTGCCGAATGTCAGATTTTTGATTAAATGGTGACCCCGGGGCTTAGGGATTTTTTCAAAAAAATCTTTTTCTGCCAGTTAATTTCTCGAGGGCTGATTTCTTTTCCAGTGATAAATAGCCTTTTATTTCGTCACCAACCCTCTCAGGGGAGCATTTGCAACCGTTTCGCAGCATTTGTGAGTGATTTGCCTAAAGTCAGATTTCTGATGAAATTGTGACCCCAGGGCTTAGGGATTTTTTCAAAAAAATCTTTTTCTGCCGGTTAAGTTGTTGAGGGCTGATTTCTTTTCCTGTGATAAAACGCCTTCTGTTTCGACCGCCAAACCTCTCAGGGGAGCATTTTCAACTGTTTGGCACCATTTTTGAGTGAATTGCCGAAAGTCAGATTTTTGATGAAATTGTGACCCCCCGCGGGGCTTAGGGATTTTTTTTAAAAAATCTTTTTCTGCCGGTTAAGTTGTCGAGGGCTGATTTCTTTTCCTGTGATAAAACGCCTTCTGTTTCGACCGACAAACCTCTCAGGGAAGCATTTGCAACTGTTTGGCACCATTTTTGAGTGAGTTGCCGAAAGTCAGATTTTTGATGAAATTGTGACCCCGGGGCTTAGGGATTTTTTCAAAAAAATCTTTTTCTGCCAGTTAATTTGTCGAGGGCTGTTTTCTTTTCCTGTGATAAAAAGCCTTCTGTTTCGACCGCCAAACCTCTCAGGGAAGCATTTGCAACCTTTTGGCAGCATTTTTGAGTGATTTGCCGAAAGTCAGATTTTTCATGAAATTGTGACCCCGGGGCTTAGGGATTTTTTCAAAAAAATCTTTTTCTGCCAGTTAAGTTGTCGAGGGCTGATTTCTTTTGCTGTGATAAATAGCCTTTTTTTTTCGTCCGCCAAACCTCTCAGGGGAGCATTTGCAACCTTTTGGCAGCATTTGTGAGTGATTTGCCTAAAGTCAGATTTCTGATGAAATTGTGACCCCCGGGGCTTAGGGATTTTTTCAAAAAAATCTTTTTCTGCCAGTTAATTTGTCGATGGGTGATTTCTTTTCCTGTGATAAAAAGCCTTCTGTTTCGACCGCCAAACCTCTCAGGGGAGCAGTTGCAAGCGTTTGGCAGCATTTTTGAGTGATTTGCCGAAAGTCAGATTTTTGATGAAATTGTGACCCCGGGGCTTAGGGATTTTTTCAAAAAAATCTTTTTCTGCCAGTTAAGTTGTCGAGGGCTGATTGCTTTTCCTGTGATAAAATGCCTTCTGTTTCGACCGCCAAACCTCTCAGGGGAGCATTTGCAACTGTTTGGCAACATTTTTGAGTTAGTTGCCGAAAGTCAGATTTTTGATGAAATTGTGACTCCCCGCGGGGCTTAGAGATTTTTTCAAAAAAATCTTTTTCTGCCAGTTAATTTGTCGAGGGCTGATTTCTTTTCCTGTGATAAAAAGCCTTCTGTTTCGACCGCCAAAACTCTCAGGGGAGCATTTGCAACCTTTTGGCAGCATTTTTGAGTGAATTGCCCAAAGTCAGATTTTTGATGAAATTGTGACCCCGGGGCTTAGGGATTTTTTCAAAAAAATCTTTTTCTGTCAGTTAATTTGTCGAGGGCTGATTTCTTTTGCTGTAATAAAACGCCTTCTGTTTCGACCGCCAAACCTCTCAGGGGAGCATTGCCAACCGTTTGGCAGCATTTTTGAGTGATTTGCCGAATGTCAGATTTTTGATGAAATGGTGACCCCGGGGCTTAGGGATTTTTTCAAAAAAATCTTTTTCTGCCAGTTAATTTCTCGAGGGCTGATTTTTTTTCCAGTGATAAATAGCCTTTTATTTCGTCACCAACCCTCTCAGGGGAGCATTTGCAACCGTTTCGCAGCATTTGTGAGTGATTTGCCTAAAGTCAGATTTCTGATGAAATTGTGACCCCAGGGCTTAGGGATTTTTTCAAAAAAATCTTTTTCTGCCGGTTAAGTTGTTGAGGGCTGATTTCTTTTCCTGTGATAAAACGCCTTCTGTTTCGACCGCCAAACCTCTCAGGGGAGCATTTTCAACTGTTTGGCACCATTTTTGAGTGAATTGCCGAAAGTCAGATTTTTGATGAAATTGTGACCCCGGGGCTTAGGGATTTTTTGAAAAAAATCTTTTTCTGCCAGTTAATTTGTCGAGGGCTGATTTCTTTTCCTGTGATAAAAAGCCTTCTGTTTCGACCGCCAAAACTCTCAGGCGAGCATTTGCAACCTTTTGGCAGCATTTTTGAGTGAATTGCCGAAAGTCAGATTTTTGATGAAATTGTGACCCCGGGGCTTAGGGATTTTTTCAAAAAAATCTTTTTCTGCCAGTTAATTTGTCGAGGGCTGTTTTCTTTTCCTGTGATAAAAAGCCTTCTGTTTCGACCGCCAAACCTCTCAGGGAAGCATTTGCAACCTTTTGGCAGCATTTTTGAGTGAATTGCCGAAAGTCAGATTTTTGATGAAATTGTGACCCCGGGGATTAGGGATTTTTTCAAAAAAATCTTTTTCTGCCAGTTAAGTTGTCGAGGGCTGATTGCTTTTCCTGTGATAAAACGCCTTCTGTTTCGACCGCCAAACCTCTCAGGGGAGCATTTGCAACTGTTTGGCACGATTTTTGAGTGAGTTGCCGAAAGTCAGATTTTTGATGAAATTGTGACCCCGGGGCTTAGGGATTTTTTCAAAAAAATCTTTTTCTGCCGGTTAAGTTGTCGAGGGCTGATTTCCTTTCCAGTGATAAATAGCCTTTTCTTTCGTCCGCCAAACCTCTCAGGGGAGCATTTGCAACCGTTTGGCAGCATTTTTGAGTGATTTGCCGAAAGTCAGATTTTTGATGAAATTGTGACCCCGGGGCTTAGGGATTTTTTCAAAAAAATCTTTTTCTGCCAGTTAATTTGTCGAGGGCTGATTTCTTTTCCTGTGATAAAAAGCCTTCTGTTTCGACCGCCAAACCTCTCAAGGGAGCAGTTGCAACCGTTTGGCAGCATTTTTGAGTGATTTGCCGAAAGACAGATTTTTGATGAAATTGTGACCCCGGGGCTTAGGGATTTTTTCAAAAAAATCTTTTTTTGCCGGTTAAGTTGTCGAGGGCTGATTTCTTTTCCAGTAATAAACAGCCTTTTCTTTCGTCCGCCAACCCTCTCAGGGGAGCATTTGCAACCGTTTGGCAGCATTTTTGAGTGAATTGCCGAAAGTCAGATTTCTAATGAAATTGTGACCCCGGGGCTTAGGGTTTTTTTCAAAAAAATCTTTTTCTGCCAGTTAGGTTGTCGAGGGCTGATTTCTTTTCCTGTGATAAAACGCCTTCTGTTTCGACCGCCAAACCTCTCAGGGGAGCATTTGCAACCATTTGGCAGCATTTTTGAGTGATTTGCCGAAAGTCAGATTTTTGATGAAATTGTGACCCCGGGGCTTAGGGATTTTTTCAAAAAAATCTTTTTCTGCCAGTTAAGTTGTCGAGGGCTGATTTCTTTTCCTGTGATAAAATGCCTTCTGTTTCGACCGCCAAACCTCTCAGGGGAGCATTTGCAACTGTTTGGCACCATTTTTGAGTGAGTTGCCGAAAGTCAGATTTTTGATGAAATTGTGACCCCGGGGCTTAGGGGTTTTTTCAAAAAAATCTTTTTCTGCCGGTTAAGTTGTCGAGGGCTGATTTCCTTTCCAGTGATAAATAGCCTTTTCTTTCGTCCGCCAAACCTCTCAGGGGAGCATTTGCAACCGTTTGGCAGCATTTTTGAGTGATTTGCCCAAAGTCAGATTTTTGATGAAATTGTGACCCCGGGGCTTAGGGATTTTTTCAAAAAAATCTTTTTCTGCCAGTTAATTTGTCGAGTTCTGATTTCCTTTCTAGTGATAAATAGCCTTTTCTTTCGTCCGCCAAACCTCTCAAGGGAGCAGTTGCAACCGTTTGGCAGCATTTTTGAGTGATTTGCCGAAAGACAGATTTTTGATGAAATTGTGATTTTTTCAAAATAATCTTTTTCTGCCAGTTAATTTGTCGAGGGCTGATTTCTTTTCCTGTGATAAAAAGCCTTCTGTTTCGACCGCCAAACCTCTCAGGGAAGCATTTGCAACTGTTTGGCACCATTTTTGAGTGAGTTGCCGAAAGTCAGATTTTTGATGAAATTGTGACCCTGGGGCTTAGGGATTTTTTCAAAAAAATCTTTTTCTGCCGGTTAAGTTGTCGAGGGCTGATTTCTTTTCCAGTAATAAATAGCCTTTTCTTTCGTCCGCCAAACCTCTCAGGGGAGCATTTGCAACCGTTTGGCAGTATTTTTGAGTGAATTGCCGAAAGTCAGATTTCTAATGAAATTGTGACCCCGGGGCTTAGGGATTTTTTCAAAAAAATCTTTTTCTGCCAGTTAAGTTGTCGAGGGCTGATTTCTTTTCCTGTGATAAAAAGCCTTCTGTTTCGACCGCCAAACCTCTAAGGGGAGCATTTGCAACCGTTTGGCAGCATTTTTGAGTGAATTGCCGAAAGTCAGATTTTTGATGAAATTGTGACCCCGGGGCTTAGGGATTTTTTTAAAAAAATCTTTTTCTGCCAGTTAATTTGTCGAGGGCTGATTTCTTTTCCTGTGATAAAAAGCCTTCTGTTTCGAGTGCCAAACCTCTCAGGGGAGCATTTGCAACCGTTTGGCAGCATTTTTGAGTGTTTTGCCGAATGTCAGATTTTTGATGAAATTGTGACCCCGGGGCTTAGGGATTTTTTCAAAAAAATCTTTTTCTGCCAGTTAAGTTGTCGAGGGCTGGTTTCTTTTCCAGTGATAAATAGCCTTTTCTTTCGTCCGCCAAACCTCTCAGGGGAGCATTTGCAACCGTTTGGCAGCATATGTGAGTCATTTGCCTAAAGTCAGATTTCTGATGAAATTGTGACCCCGGGGCTTAGGGATTTTTTCAAAAAAATCTTTTTCTGCCAGTTAAGTTGTCGAGGGCTGATTTCTTTTCCTGTGATAAAATGCCTTCTGTTTCGACCGCCAAACCTCTCAGGGGAGCATTTGCAACTGTTTGGCACCATTTTTGAGTGAGTTGCCGAAAGTCAGATTTTTGATGAAATTGTGACCCCGGGGCTTAGGGGTTTTTTCAAAAAAATCTTTTTCTGCCGGTTAAGTTGTCGAGGGCTGATTTCCTTTCCAGTGATAAATAGCCTTTTCTTTCGTCCGCCAAACCTCTCAGGGGAGCATTTGCAACCGTTTGGCAGCATTTTTGAGTGATTTGCCCAAAGTCAGATTTTTGATGAAATTGTGACCCCGGGGCTTAGGGATTTTTTCAAAAAAATCTTTTTCTGCCAGTTAATTTGTCGAGTTCTGATTTCCTTTCTAGTGATAAATAGCCTTTTCTTTCGTCCGCCAAACCTCTCAAGGGAGCAGTTGCAACCGTTTGGCAGCATTTTTGAGTGATTTGCCGAAAGACAGATTTTTGATGAAATTGTGATTTTTTCAAAATAATCTTTTTCTGCCAGTTAATTTGTCGAGGGCTGATTTCTTTTCCTGTGATAAAAAGCCTTCTGTTTCGACCGCCAAACCTCTCAGGGAAGCATTTGCAACTGTTTGGCACCATTTTTGAGTGAGTTGCCGAAAGTCAGATTTTTGATGAAATTGTGACCCTGGGGCTTAGGGATTTTTTCAAAAAAATCTTTTTCTGCCGGTTAAGTTGTCGAGGGCTGATTTCTTTTCCAGTAATAAATAGCCTTTTCTTTCGTCCGCCAAACCTCTCAGGGGAGCATTTGCAACCGTTTGGCAGTATTTTTGAGTGAATTGCCGAAAGTCAGATTTCTAATGAAATTGTGACCCCGGGGCTTAGGGATTTTTTCAAAAAAATCTTTTTCTGCCAGTTAAGTTGTCGAGGGCTGATTTCTTTTCCTGTGATAAAAAGCCTTCTGTTTCGACCGCCAAACCTCTAAGGGGAGCATTTGCAACCGTTTGGCAGCATTTTTGAGTGAATTGCCGAAAGTCAGATTTTTGATGAAATTGTGACCCCGGGGCTTAGGGATTTTTTTAAAAAAATCTTTTTCTGCCAGTTAATTTGTCGAGGGCTGATTTCTTTTCCTGTGATAAAAAGCCTTCTGTTTCGAGTGCCAAACCTCTCAGGGGAGCATTTGCAACCGTTTGGCAGCATTTTTGAGTGTTTTGCCGAATGTCAGATTTTTGATGAAATTGTGACCCCGGGGCTTAGGGATTTTTTCAAAAAAATCTTTTTCTGCCAGTTAAGTTGTCGAGGGCTGGTTTCTTTTCCAGTGATAAATAGCCTTTTCTTTCGTCCGCCAAACCTCTCAGGGGAGCATTTGCAACCGTTTGGCAGCATATGTGAGTCATTTGCCTAAAGTCAGATTTCTGATGAAATTGTGACCCCGGGGCTTAGGGATTTTTTCAAAAACATCTTTTTCTGCCGGTTAAGTTGTCGAGGGCTGACTTCTTTTCCTTCGATAAAACGCCTTCTGTTTTGACCGCCAAACCTCTCAGGGGAGCATTTGCAACTGTTTGGCACCATTTTTGAGTGAATTGCCGAAAGTCAGATTTTTGATGAAATTGTGACCCCGGGGCTTAGGGATTTTTTCTAAAAAATCTTTTTCTGCCGGTTAAGTTGTCGAGGGCTGATTTCTTTTCCTGTGATAAAACGCCTTCTGTTTCGACCGACAAACCTCTCAGGGAAGCATTTGCAACTGTTTGGCACCATTTTTGAGTGAGTTGCCGAAAGTCAGATTTTTGATGAAATTGTGACCCCGGGGCTTAGGGATTTTTTCAAAAAAATCTTTTTCTGCCGGTTATGTTGTCGAGGGCTGATTTCCTTTCCAGTGATAAATAGCCTTTTCTTTCGTCCGCCAAACCTCTCAGGGGAGCATTTGCAACCGTTTGGCAGCATTTTTGAGTGATTTGCCGAAAGTCAGATTTTTGATGAAATTGTGACCCCGGGGCTTAGGGATTTTTTCAAAAAAATCTTTTTCTGCCGGTTAAGTTGTCGAGGGATGATTTCTTTTCCAGTAATAAATAGCCTTTTCTTTCGTCCGCCAAACCTCTCAGGGGAGCATTTGCAACCGTTTGGCAGCATTTTTGAGTGAATTGCCGAAAGTCAGATTTCTAATGAAATTGTGACCCCGGGGCTTAGGGATTTTTTCAAAAAAATCTTTTTCTGCCAGTTAATTTGTCGACGGCTGATTTCTTTTCCTGTGATAAAAAGCCTTCTGTTTTGACCGCCAAACCTCTCAGGGGAGCATTTGCAACCGTTTGGCACCATTTTTGAGTGAATTGCCGAAAGTCAGATTTTTGATGAAATTGTGACCCCGGGGCTTAGGGATTTATTCAAAAAAATCTTTTTCTGCCAGTTAATTTGTCGAGGGCTGATTTCTTTTCCTGTGATAAAAAGCCTTCTGTTTCGAGTGCCAAACCTCTCAGGGGAGCATTTGCAACCGTTTGGCAGCATTTTTGAGTGAATTGCCGAAAGTCAGATTTTTGATGAAATTGTGACCCCGGGGCTTAGGGATTTTTTCAAAAAAATCTTTTTCTGCCAGTTAAATTGTCGAGGGCTGATTTCTTTTCCTGTGATAAAAAGCCTTCTGTTTCGACCGCCAAACCTCTCAGGGAAGCATTTGCAACCGTTTGGCAGCATTTTTGAGTGATTTGCCAAATGTCAGATTTTTGATGAAATTGTGACCCCGGGGCTTAGGGATTTTTTCAAAAAAATCTTTTTCTGCCAGTTAATTTGTCGAGGGCTGATTTCTTTTCCAGTGATAAATAGCCTTTTCTTTCGTCACCAAACATCTCAGGGGAGCATTTGCAACCGTTTCGCAGCATTTGTGAGTGATTTGCCTAAAGTCAGATTTCTGATGAAATTGTGACCCCGGGGGTTAGGGATTTTTTGAAAAAAATCTTTTTCTGCCAGTTAATTTGTCGAGGGCTGATTTCTTTTCCTGTGATAAAAAGCCTTCTGTTTCGACCGCCAAAACTCTCAGGGGAGCATTTGCAACCTTTTGGCAGCATTTTTGAGTGAATTGCCGAAAGTCAGATTTTTGATGAAATTGTGACCCCGGGGCTTAGGGATTTTTTCAAAAAAATCTTTTTCTGCCGGTTAAGTTGTCGAGGGCTGATTTCCTTTCCAGTGATAAATAGCCTTTTCTTTCGTCCGCCAAACCTCTCAGGGGAGCATTTGCAACCGTTTGGCAGCATTTTTGAGTGATTTGCCGAAAGTCAGATTTTTGATGAAATTGTGACCCCGGGGCTTAGGGATTTTTTCAAAAAAATCTTTTTCTGCCAGTTAATTTGTCGAGGGCTGATTTCTTTTCCTGTGATAAAAAGCCTTCTGTTTCGACCGCCAAACCTCTCAAGGGAGCAGTTGCGACCGTTTGGCAGCATTTTTGAGTGATTTGCCGAAAGACAGATTTTTGATGAAATTGTGACCCCGGGGCTTAGGGATTTTTTCAAAAAAATCTTTTTTTGCCGGTTAAGTTGTCGAGGGCTGATTTCTTTTCCAGTAATAAATAGCCTTTTCTTTCGTCCGCCAACCCTCTCAGGGGAGCATTTGCAACCGTTTGGCAGGATTTTTGAGTGAATTGCCGAAAGTCAGATTTCTAATGAAATTGTGACCCCGGGGCTTAGGGTTTTTTTCAAAAAAATCTTTTTCTGCCAGTTAGGTTGTCGAGGGCTGATTTCTTTTCCTGTGATAAAACGCCTTCTGTTTCGACCGCCAAACCTCTCAGGGGAGCATTTGCAACCATTTGGCAGCATTTTTGAGTGATTTGCCGAAAGTCAGATTTTTGATGAAATTGTGACCCCGGGGCTTAGGGATTTTTTCAAAAAAATCTTTTTCTGCCAGTTAAGTTGTCGAGGGCTGATTTCTTTTCCTGTGATAAAATGCCTTCTGTTTCGACCGCCAAACCTCTCAGGGGAGCATTTGCAACTGTTTGGCACCATTTTTGAGTGAGTTGCCGAAAGTCAGATTTTTGATGAAATTGTGATTTTTTCAAAATAATCTTTTTCTGCCAGTTAATTTGTCGAGGGCTGATTTCTTTTCCTGTGATAAAACGCCTTCTGTTTCGACCGCCAAACCTCTCAGGGGAGCATTTGCAACCATTTGGCAGCATTTTTGAGTGATTTGCCGAAAGTCAGATTTTTGATGAAATTGTGACCCCGGGGCTTAGGGATTTTTTCAAAAAAATCTTTTTCTGCCAGTTAAGTTGTCGAGGGCTGATTTCTTTTCCTGTGATAAAATGCCTTCTGTTTCGACCGCCAAACCTCTCAGGGGAGCATTTGCAACTGTTTGGCACCATTTTTGAGTGAGTTGCCGAAAGTCAGATTTTTGATGAAATTGTGATTTTTTCAAAATAATCTTTTTCTGCCAGTTAATTTGTCGAGGGCTGATTTCTTTTCCTGTGATAAAAAGCCTTCTGTTTCGACCGCCAAACCTCTCAGGGAAGCATTTGCAACTGTTTGGCACCATTTTTGAGTGAGTTGCCGAAAGTCAGATTTTTGATGAAATTGTGACCCTGGGGCTTAGGGATTTTTTCAAAAAAATCTTTTTCTGCCGGTTAAGTTGTCGAGGGCTGATTTCTTTTCCAGTAATAAATAGCCTTTTCTTTCGTCCGCCAAACCTCTCAGGGGAGCATTTGCAACCGTTTGGCAGTATTTTTGAGTGAATTGCCGAAAGTCAGATTTCTAATGAAATTGTGACCCCGGGGCTTAGGGATTTTTTCAAAAAAATCTTTTTCTGCCAGTTAAGTTGTCGAGGGCTGATTTCTTTTCCTGTGATAAAAAGCCTTCTGTTTCGACCGCCAAACCTCTAAGGTTTGCAACCGTTTGGCAGCATTTTTGAGTGAATTGCCGAAAGTCAGATTTTTGATGAAATTGTGACCCCGGGGCTTAGGGATTTTTTCAAAAAAATCTTTTTCTGCCAGTTAATTTGTCGAGGGCTGATTTCTTTTCCTGTGATAAAAAGCCTTCTGTTTCGAGTGCCAAACCTCTCAGGGGAGCATTTGCAACCGTTTGGCAGCATTTTTGAGTGATTTGCCGAATGTCAGATTTTTGATGAAATTGTGACCCCGGGGCTTAGGGATTTTTTCAAAAAAATCTTTTTCTGCCAGTTAAGTTGTCGAGGGCTGGTTTCTTTTCCAGTGATAAATAGCCTTTTCTTTCGTCCGCCAAACCTCTCAGGGGAGCATTTGCAACCGTTTGGCAGCATTTGTGAGTGATTTGCCTAAAGTCAGATTTCTGATGAAATTGTGACCCCGGGGCTTAGGGATTTTTTCAAAAACATCTTTTTCTGCCGGTTAAGTTGTCGAGGGCTGACTTCTTTTCCTTCGATAAAATGCCTTCTGTTTCGACCGCCAAACCTCTCAGGGGAGCATTTGCAACTGTTTGGCACCATTTTTGAGTGAATTGCCGAAAGTCAGATTTTTGATGAAATTGTGACCCCGGGGCTTAGGGATTTTTTCAAAAAAATCTTTTTCTGCCGGTTAAGTTGTCGAGGGCTGATTTCTTTTCCAGTAATAAATAGCCTTTTCTTTCGTCCGCCAAACCTCTCAGGGGAGCATTTGCAACCGTTTGGCAGCATTTTTGAGTGAATTGCCGAAAGTCAGATTTCTAATGAAATTGTGACCCCGGGGCTTAGGGATTTTTTCAAAAAAATATTTTTCTGCCAGTTAATTTGTCGAGGGCTGATTTCTTTTCCTGTGATAAAAAGCCTTCTGTTTCGACCGCCAAACCTCTCAGGGAAGCATTTGCAACTGTTTGGCACCATTTTTGAGTGAGTTGCCGAAAGTCAGATTTTTGATGAAATTGTGACCCTGGGGCTTAGGGATTTTTTCAAAAAAATCTTTTTCTGCCGGTTAAGTTGTCGAGGGCTGATTTCTTTTCCAGTAATAAATAGCCTTTTCTTTCGTCCGCCAAACCTCTCAGGGGAGCATTTGCAACCGTTTGGCAGCATTTGTGAGTGATTTGCCTAAAGTCAGATTTCTGATGAAATTGTGACCCCGGGGCTTAGGGATTTTTTCAAAAACATCTTTTTCTGCCGGTTAAGTTGTCGAGGGCTGACTTCTTTTCCTTCGATAAAACGCCTTCTGTTTCGACCGCAAAACCTCTCAGGGGAGCATTTGCAACTGTTTGGCACCATTTTTGAGTGAATTGCCGAAAGTCAGATTTTTGATGAAATTGTGACCCCGGGGCTTAGGGATTTTTTCAAAAAAATCTTTTTCTGCCACTTAAATTGTCGAGGGCTGATTTCTTTTCCTGTGATAAAAAGCCTTCTGTTTCGACCGCCAAACCTCTCAGGGGAGCATTTGCAACCGTTTGGCAGCATTTTTGAGTGAATTGCCGAATGTCAGATTTTTGATGAAATTGTGACCCCGGGGCTTAGGGATTTTTTCAAAAAAATCTTTTTCTGCCGGTTAAGTTGTCGAGGGCTGATTTCTTTTCCTGTGATAAAACGCCTTCTGTTTCGACCGCCAAACCTCTCAGGGGAGCATTTGCAACCGTTTGGCAGCATTTTTGAGTGAATTGCCGAAAGTCAGATTTTTGATGAAATTGTGACCCCGGGGCTTAGGGATTTTTTCAAAAAAATCTTTTTCTGCCAGTTAATTTGTCGAGGGCTGATTTCTTTTCCAGTGATAAATAGCCTTTTCTTTCGTCACCAAACCTCTCAGGGGAGCATTTGCAACCGTTTGGCAGCATTTGTGAGTGATTTGCCTAAAGTCAGATTTCTGATGAAATTGTGACCCCGGGGCTTAGGGATTTTTTTAAAAAAATCTTTTTCTCCCGGTTAAGTTGTCGAGGGCTGATTTCTTTTCCAGTGATAAATAGCCTTTTCTTTCGTCACCAAACCTCTCAGGGGAGCATTTGCAACCGTTTCGCAGCATTTGTGAGTGATTTGCCTAAAGTCAGATTTCTGATGAAATTGTGACCCCGGGGCTTAGGGATTTTTTCAAAAAAATCTTTTTCTGCCAGTTAAGTTGTCGAGGGCTGATTTCTTTTCCTGTGATAAAAAGCCTTCTGTTTCGACCGCCAAAACTCTCAGGGGAGCATTTGCAACCTTTTGGCAGCATTTTTGAGTGAATTGCCGAAAGTCAGATTTTTGATGAAATTGTGACCCCGGGGCTTAGGGATTTTTTCAAAAAAATCTTTTTCTGCCAGTTAATTTGTCGAGGGCTGATTTCTTTTCCTGTGATAAATAGCCTTTTCTTTCGTCACCAAACCTCTCAGGGTAGCATTTGCAACCGTTTGGCAGCATTTGTGAGTGATTTGCCTAAAGTCAGATTTCTGATGAAATTGTGACCCCGGGGCTTAGGGATTTTTTAAAAAAAATCTTTTTCTCCCGGTGAAGTTGTCGAGGGCCGATTTCTTTTCCTGTGATAAAACGCTTTCTGTTTCGACCGCCAAACCTCTCAGGGGAGCATTTGCAACTGTTTGGCACCATTTTTGAGTGAATTGCCTAAAGTCAGATTTTTGATGAAATTGTGACCCCGGGGCTTAGGGATTTTTTCTAAAAAATCTTTTTCTGCCGGTTAAGTTGTCGAGGGCTGATTTCTTTTCCTGTGATAAAACGCCTTCTGTTTCGACCGACAAACCTCTCAGGGAAGCATTTTCAAGTGTTTGGCACCATTTTTGAGTGAGTTGCCGAAAGTCAGATTTTTGATGAAATTGTGACCCCGGGGCTTAGGGATTTTTTCAAAAAAATCTTTTTCTGCCAGTTAATTTGTCGAGGGCTGATTTCTTTTCCAGTGATAAATAGCCTTTTCTTTCGTCACCAAACCTCTCAGGGGAGCATTTGCAACCGTTTCGCAGCATTTGTTAGTGATTTGCCTAAAGTCAGATTTCTGATGAAATTGTGACCCCGGGGCTTAGGGATTTTTTCAAAAGAATCTTTTTCTGCCGGTTAAGTTGTCGAGGGCTGATTTCTTTTCCTGTGATAAAAAGCCTTCTGTTTCGACCGCCAAAACTCTCAGGGGAGCATTTGCAACCTTTTGGCAGCATTTTTGAGTGAATTGCCGAAAGTCAGATTTTTGATGAAATTGTGACCCCGGGGCTTAGGGATTTTTTCAAAAAAATCTTTTTCTGCCAGTTAATTTGTCGAGGGCTGATTTCTTTTCCTGTGATAAAAAGCCTTCTGTTTCGACCTTCAAAACTCTCAGGGGAGCATTTGCAACCTTTTGGCAGCATTTTTGAGTGAATTGCCGAAAGTCAGATTTTTGATGAAATTGTGACCCCGGGGCTTAGGGATTTTTTCTAAAAAATCTTTTTCTGCCAGTTAATTTGTCGAGGGCTGATTTCTTTTCCTGTGATAAAAAGCCTTCTGTTTCGACCTCCAAAACTCTCAGGGGAGCATTTGCAACCTTTTGGCAGCATTTTTGAGTGAATTGCCGAAAGTCAGATTTTTGATGAAATTGTGACCCCGGGGCTTAGGGATTTTTTTCTAAAAAATCTTTTTCTGCCGGTTAAGTTGTCGAGGGCTGATTTCTTTTCCTGTGATAAAACGCCTTCTGTTTCGACCGACAAACCTCTCAGGGAAGCATTTGCAAGTGTTTGGCACCATTTTTGAGTGAGTTGCCGAAAGTCAGATTTTTGATGAAATTGTGACCCCGGGGCTTAGGGATTTTTTCAAAAAAATCTTTTTCTGCCGATTAAGTTGTCTAGGGCTGATTTCTTTTGCAGTAATAAATAGCCTTTTCTTTCGTCCGCCAAACCTCTCAGGGGAGCATTTGCAACCGTTTGGCAGCATTTTTGAGTGAATTGCCGAAAGTCAGATTTCTAATGAAATTGTGACCCCGGGGCTTAGGGATTTTTTCAAAAAAATCTTTTTCTGCCAATTAATTTGTCGAGGGCTGATTTCTTTTCCTGTGATAAAAAGCCTTCTGTTTCGACCGCCAAACCTCTCAGGGGAGCATTTGCAACCATTTGGCAGCATTTTTGAGTGAATTGCCGAAAGTCAGATTTTTGATGAAATTGTGACCCCGGGGCTTAGGGATTTTTTCAAAAAAATCTTTTTCTGCCAGTTAAGTTGTCGCGGGCTGATTTCTTTTCCTGTGATAAAAAGCCTTCTGTTTCGACCGCCAAACCTCTCAAGGGAGCAGTTGCAACCGTTTGGCAGCATTTTTGAGTGATTTGCCGAAAGTCAGATTTTTGATGGAACTGTGTTTTTTTCAAAATAATCTTTTTCTGCCACTTAATTTGTCGAGGGCTGATTTCTTTTCCTGTGATAAAAAGCCTTCTGTTTCGACCGCCAAACCTCTCAGGGGAGCAGTTGCAAGCGTTTGGCAGCATTTTTGAGTGATTTGCCGAAAGTCAGATTTTTGATGAAATTGTGACCCCGGGGCTTAGGGATTTTTTCAAAAAAATCTTTTTCTGCCAGTTAAGTTGTCGAGGGCTGATTGCTTTTCCTGTGATAAAACGCCTTCTGTTTCGACCGCCAAACCTCTCAGGGGAGCATTTGCAACTGTTTGGCAACATTTTTGAGTGAGTTGCCGAAAGTCAGATTTTTGATGAAATTGTGACCCCGGGGCTTAGGGATTTTTTCAAAAAAATCTTTTTCTGCCGGTTAAGTTGTCGAGGGCTGATTTCCTTTCCAGTGATAAATAGCCTTTTCTTTCGTTCGCCAAACATCTCAGGGGAGCATTTGCAACCGTTTGGCAGCATTTTTGAGTGATTTGCCGAAAGTCAGATTTTTGATGAAATTGTGACCCCGGGGCTTAGGGATTTTTTGAAAAAAATCTTTTTCTGCCAGTTAATTTGTCGAGGGCTGATTTCTTTTCCTGTGAAAAAAAGCCTTCTGTTTCGACCGCCAAACCTCTCAGGGGAGCAGTTGCAACCGTTTGGCAGCATTTTTGAGTGATTTGCCGAAAGTCAGATTTTTGATGAAATTGTGACCCCGGGGCTTAGGGATTTTTTCAAAAACATCTTTTTCTGCCGGTTAAGTTGTCGAGGGCTGATTTCTTTTGCTGTGATAAAACGCCTTCTGTTTCGACCGCCAAACCTCTCAGGAGAGCATTTGCAACTGTTTGGCACCATTTTTGAGTGAGTTGCCGAAAGTCAGATTTTTGATGAAATTGTGACCCCGGGGCTTAGGGATTTTTTCAAAAAAATCTTTTTCTGCCAGTTAAGTTGTCGAGGGCTGATTTCTTTTCCTGTGATAAAAAGCCTTCTGTTTCGACCTCCAAAACTCTCAGGGGAGTATTTGCAACTGTTTGGCAGCATTTTTGAGTGATTTGCCGAATGTCAGATTTTTGATGAAATTGTGACCCCGGGGCTTAGGGATTTTTTCAAAAAAATCTTTTTCTGCCAGTTAATTTGTCGAGGGCTGATTTCTTTTCCAGTGATAAATAGCCTTTTCTTTCGTCACCAAACCTCTCAGGGTAGCATTTGCAACCGTTTGGCAGCATTTGTGAGTGATTTGCCTAAAGTCAGATTTCTGATGAAATTGTGACCCCGGGGCTTAGGGATTTTTTTAAAAAAATCTTTTTCTCCCGGTGAAGTTGTCGAGGGCCGATTTCTTTTCCTGTGATAAAACGCTTTCTGTTTCGACCGCCAAACCTCTCAGGGAAGCATTTTCAAGTGTTTGGCACCATTTTTGAGTGAGTTGCCGAAAGTCAGATTTTTGATGAAATTGTGACCCCGGGGCTTAGGGATTTTTTCAAAAAAATCTTTTTCTGCCAGTTAATTTGTCGAGGGCTGATTTCTTTTCCAGTGATAAATAGCCTTTTCTTTCGTCACCAAACCTCTCAGGGGAGCATTTGCAACCGTTTCGCAGCATTTGTGAGTGATTTGCCTAAAGTCAGATTTCTGATGAAATTGTGACCCCGGGGCTTAGGGATTTTTTCAAAAGAATCTTTTTCTGCCGGTTAAGTTGTCGAGGGCTGATTTCTTTTCCTGTGATAAAAAGCCTTCTGTTTCGACCGCCAAAACTCTCAGGGGAGCATTTGCAACCTTTTGGCAGCATTTTTGAGTGAATTGCCGAAAGTCAGATTTTTGATGAAATTGTGACCCCGGGGCTTAGGGATTTTTTCAAAAAAATCTTTTTCTGCCAGTTAATTTGTCGAGGGCTGATTTCTTTTCCTGTGATAAAACGCCTTCTGTTTCGACCTCCAAAACTCTCAGGGGAGCATTTGCAACTGTTTGGCACCATTTTTGAGTGAGGTGCCGAAAGTCAGATTTTTGATGAAATTGTGACCCCGGGGATTAGGGATTTTTTCAAAATAATCTTTTTCTGCCAGTTAAGTTGGAGAGGGCTGATTTCTTTTCCTGTGATAAAACGCCTTCTGTTTCGACCACCAAACCTCTCAGGGGAGCATTTGCAACTGTTTGGCACCATTTTTGAGTGAGTTGCCGAAAGTCAGATTTTTGATGAAATTGTGACCCCGGGGCTTAGGGATTTTTTCAAAAAAATCTTTTTCTGCCGGTTAAGTTTTCGAGGGCTGATTTCTTTTGCAGTAATAAATAGCCTTTTCTTTCGTCCGCCAAACCTCTCAGGGGAGCATTTGCAACCGTTTGGCAGCATTTTTGAGTGAATTGCCGAAAGTCAGATTTCTAATGAAATTGTGACCCCGGGGCTTAGGGATTTTTTCAAAAAAATCTTTTTCTGCCAATTAATTTGTCGAGGGCTGATTTCTTTTCCTGTGATAAAAAGCCTTCTGTTTCGACCGCCAAACCTCTCAGGGGAGCATTTGCAACCATTTGGCAGCATTTTTGAGTGAATTGCCGAAAGTCAGATTTTTGATGAAATTGTGACCCCGGGGCTTAGGGATTTTTTCAAAAAAATCTTTTTCTGCCAGTTAAGTTGTCGAGGGCTGATTTCTTTTCCTGTGATAAAAAGCCTTCTGTTTCGACCGCCAAACCTCTCAGGGGAGCATTTGCAACCGTTTGGCAGCATTTTTGAGTGATTTGCCGAATGTGAGATTTTTGATTAAATAGTGACCCCGGGGCTTAGGGATTTTTTCAAAAAAATCTTTTTCTGCCAGTTAATTTGTCGAGGGCTGATTTCTTTTCCAGTGATAAATAGCCTTTTCTTTCGACACCAAACCTCTCAGGGGAGCATTTGCAACCGTTTCGCAGCGTTTGTGAGTGATTTGCCAAAAGTCAGATTTATGATGAAATTGTGACCCCGGGGCTTAGGGATTTTTTCAAAAAAATCTTTTTCTGCCGGTTAAGTTGTCGAGGGCTGATTTCTTTTCCTGTGATAAAACGCCTTCTGTTTCGACCGCCAAACCTCTCAGGGGAGCATTTGCAACTGTTTGGCACCATTTTTGAGTGAGTTGCCGAAAGTCAGATTTTTGATGAAATTGTGACCCCGGGGCTTAGGGATTTTTTCAAAAAAATCTCTTTCTGCCAGTTAATTTGTCGAGGGCTGATTTCTTTTCCTGTGATGAAAAGCCTTCTGTTTCGACCTCCAAACCTCTCAGGGGAGCAGTTGCAACCGTTTGGCAGCATTTTTGATTGATTTGCCGAAAGTCATATTTTTGATGGAACTGTGTTTTTTTCAAAATAATCTTTTTCTGCCACTTAATTTGTCGAGGGCTGATTTCTTTTCCTGTGATAAAAAGCCTTCTGTTTCGACCGCCAAACCACTCAGGGAAGCAGTTGCAAGCGTTTGGCAGCATTTTTGAGTGATTTGCCGAAAGTCAGATTTTTGATGAAATTGTGACCCCGGGGCTTAGGGATTTTTTCAAAAAAATCTTTTTTCTGCCAGTTAAGTTGTCAAGGGCTGATTTCTTTTCCTGTGATAAAACGCCTTCTGTTTCGACCGCCAAACCTCTCAGGGGAGCATTTGCAACTGTTTGGCAACATTTTTGAGTGAGTTGCCGAAAGTCAGATTTTTGATGAAATTGTGACCCCGGGGCTTAGGGATTTTTTCAAAAAAATCTTTTTCTGCCGGTTAAGTTGTCGAGGGCTGATTTCCTTTCCAGTGATAAATAGCCTTTTCTTTCGTTCGCCAAACATCTCAGGGGAGCATTTGCAACCGTTTGGCAGCATTTTTGAGTGATTTGCCGAAAGTCAGATTTTTGATGGAACTGTGTTTTTTTCAAAATAATCTTTTTCTGCCACTTAATTTGTCGAGGGCTGATTTCTTTTCCTGTGATAAAAAGCCTTCTGTTTCGACCGCCAAACCTCTCAGGGGAGCATTTGCAACTGTTTGGCAGCATTTTTGAGTGATTTGCCGAATGTCAGATTTTTGATGAAATTGTGACCCCGGGGCTTAGGGATTTTTTCAAAAAAATCTTTTCCTGCCAGTTAATTTCTCGAGGGCTGATTTCTTTTCCAGTGATAAATAGCCTTTTCTTTCGTCACCAAACCTCTCAGGGGAGCATTTGCAACCGTTTCGCAGCATTTGTGAGTGATTTGCCTAAAGTCCGATTTTTTATGAAATTGTGACCCCGGGGCTTAGGGATTTTTTCAAAAAAATCTTTTTCTGCCAGTTAAGTTGTCGAGGGCTGATTTCTTTTCCTGTGATAGAAAGCCTTCTGTTTCGACCTCCAAAACTCTCAGGGGAGTATTTGCAACTGTTTGGCAGCATTTTTGAGTGATTTGCCGAATGTCAGATTTTTGATAAAATTGTGACCCCGGGGCTTAGGGATTTTTTCAAAAAAATCTTTTTCTGCCAGTTAATTTGTCGAGGGCTGGTTTCTTTTCCTGTGATAAATAGCTTTTTCTTTCGTCCGCCAAACCTCTCAGGGGAGCATTTGCAACCGTTTGGCAGCATTTGTGAGTGATTTGCCTAAAGTCAGATTTTTGATGAAATTGTGACCCCGGGGCTTAGGGATTTTTTCAAAAAAATCTTTTTCTGCCAGTTAATTTCTCGAGGGCTGATTTCTTTTCCAGTGATAAATAGCCTTTTCTTTCGTCACCAAACCTCTCAGGGGAGCATTTGCAACCGTTTCGCAGCATTTGTGAGTGATTTGCCTAAAGTCAGATTTTTGATGAAATTGTGAATCCGGGGCTTAGGGATTTTTTCAAAAAAATCTTTTTCTGCTGGTTAATTTGTCGAGGGCTGATTTCCTTTCCAGTGATAAATAGCCTTTTCTTTCGTCCGCCAAACCTCTCAGGGGAGAATTTGCAACTGTTTGGCACCATTTTTGAGTGAGTTGCCGAAAGTCAGATTTTTGATGAAATTGTGACCCCGGGGCTTAGGGATTTTTTCAAAAAAATCTTTTTCTGCCAGTTAAGTTGTCGAGGGCTGATTTCTTTTCCTGTGATAAAAAGCCTTCTGTTTCGACCGCCAAACCTCTCAAGGGAGCATTTGCAACCGTTTGGCAGCATTTTTGAGTGATTTGCCGAAAGTCAGATTTTTGATGAAATTGTGACCCCGGGGGGCTTAGGGATTTTTTCAAAAAAATCTTTTTCTGCCAGTTAAGTTGTCGAGGGCTGGTTTCTTTTCCAGTGATAAATAGCCTTTTCTTTCGTCCGCCAAACCTCTCAGGGGAGCATTTGCAACCGTTTGGCAGCATTTGTGAGTGATTTGCCTAAAGTCAGATTTCTGATGAAATTGTGACCCCGGGGCTTAGGGATTTTTTCAAAAACATCTTTTTCTGCCGGTTAAGTTGTCGAGGGCTGATTTCTTTTCCTTCGATAAAACGCCTTCTGTTTCGACCGCCAAACCTCTCAGGGGAGCATTTGCAACCATTTGGCAGCATTTTTGAGTGAATTGCCGAAAGTCAGATTTTTGATGAAATTGTGACCCCGGGGCTTAGGGATTTTTTCAAAAAAATCTTTTTCTGCCAGTTAAGTTGTCGAGGGCTGATTTCTTTTCCTGTGATAAAACGCCTTCGGTTTCGACCGCCAAACCTCTCAGGGGAGCATTTGCAAGTGTTTGGCACCATTTTTGAGTGAGTTGCCGAAAGTCAGATTTTTGATGAAATTGTGACCCCGGGCTTAGGGATTTTTTCAAAAAAATCTTTTTCTGCCAGTTAAGTTGTCGAGGGCTGATTTCCTTTCCAGTGATAAATAGCCTTTTCTTTCGTCCGCCAAACCTCTCAGGGGAGAATTTGCAACTGTTTGGCAGCATTTTTGAGTGATTTGCCGAATGTCAGATTTTTGATAAAATTGTGACCCCGGGGCTTAGGGATTTTTTCAAAAAAATCTTTTTCTGCCAGTTAATTTGTCGAGGGCTGGTTTCTTTTCCTGTGATAAATAGCTTTTTCTTTCGTCCGCCAAAACTCTCAGGGGAGCATTTGCAACCTTTTGGCAGCATTTGTGAGTGATTTGCCTAAAGTCAGATTTTTGATGAAATTGTGACCCCGGGGCTTAGGGATTTTTTCAAAAAAATCTTTTTCTGCCAGGTAATTTCTCGAGGGCTGATTTCTTTTCCAGTGATAAATAGCCTTTTCTTTCGTCACCAAACCTCTCAGGGGAGCATTTGCAACCGTTTCGCAGCATTTGTGAGTGATTTGCCTAAAGTCAGATTTTTGATGAAATTGTGAATCCGGGGCTTAGGGATTTTTTCAAAAAAATCTTTTTCTGCTGGTTAATTTGTCGAGGGCTGATTTCCTTTCCAGTGATAAATAGCCTTTTCTTTCGTCCGCCAAACCTCTCAGGGGAGAATTTGCAACTGTTTGGCACCATTTTTGAGTGAGTTGCCGAAAGTCAGATTTTTGATGAAATTGTGACCCCGGGGCTTAGGGATTTTTTCAAAAAAATCTTTTTCTGCCAGTTAATTTGTCGAGGGCTGATTTCTTTTCCTGTGATAAAAAGCCTTCTGTTTCGACCGCCAAACCTCTCAAGGGAGCATTTGCAACCGTTTGGCAGCATTTTTGAGTGATTTGCCGAAAGTCAGATTTTTGATGAAATTGTGACCCCGGGGGGCTTAGGGATTTTTTCAAAAAAATCTTTTTCTGCCAGTTAAGTTGTCGAGGGCTGGTTTCTTTTCCAGTGATAAATAGCCTTTTCTTTCGTCTGCCAAACCTCTCAGGGGAGCATTTGCAACCGTTTGTCAGCATTTGTGAGTGATTTGCCTAAAGTCAGATTTCTGATGAAATTGTGACCCCGGGGCTTAGGGATTTTTTCAAAAACATCTTTTTCTGCCGGTTAAGTTGTCGAGGGCTGATTTCTTTTCCTTCGATAAAACGCCTTCTGTTTCGACCGCCAAACCTCTCAGGGGAGCATTTGCAACCATTTGGCAGCATTTTTGAGTGAATTGCCGAAAGTCAGATTTTTGATGAAATTGTGACCCCGGGGCTTAGGGATTTTTTCAAAAAAATCTTTTTCTGCCAGTTAAGTTGTCGAGGGCTGATTTCTTTTCCTGTGATAAAACGCCTTCTGTTTCGACCGCCAAACCTCTCAGGGGAGCATTTGCAACTGTTTGGCACCATTTTTGCGTGAGTTGCCGAAAGTCAGATTTTTGATGAAATTGTGACCCCGGGCTTAGGGATTTTTTCAAAAAAATCTTTTTCTGCCAGTTAAGTTGTCGAGGGCTGATTTCCTTTCCAGTGATAAATAGCCTTTTCTTTCGTCCGCCAAACCTCTCAGTGGAGAATTTGCAACCGTTTGGCAGCATTTTTGAGTGATTTGCCGAAAGTCAGATTTTTGATGAAATTGTGACCCCGGGGCTTAGGGATTTTTTCAAAAAAATCTTTTCCTGCCAGTTCATTAGTCGAGGGCTGATTTCTTTTCCTGTGATAAAAAGCCTTCTGTTTCGACCGCCAAACCTCTCAGGGGAGCATTTGCAACCCTTTGGCAGCATTTTTGAGTGAGTTGCCGAAAGTCAGATTTTTGATGAAATTGTGACCCCGGGGCTTAGGGATTTTTTCAAAAAAATCTTTTTCTGCCGGTTAAGTTGTCGAGGGCTGATTTCCTTTCCAGTGATAAATAGCCTTTTCTTTCGTCCGCCAAACCTCTCAGGGGAGCATTTGCAACCGTTTGGCAGCATTTTTGAGTGATTTGCCGAAAGTCAGATTTTTGATGAAATTGTGACCCCGGGGCTTAGGGATTTTTTCAAAAAAATCTTTTTCTGCCAGTTAATTTGTCGAGGGCTGATTTCTTTTCCTGTGATAAAAAGCCTTCTGTTTCGACCGCCAAACCTCTCAAGGGAGCAGTTGCAACCGTTTGGCAGCATTTTTGAGTGATTTGCCGAAAGACAGATTTTTAATGAAATTGTGATTTTTTCAAAATAATCTTTTTCTGCCAGTTAATTTGTCGAGGGCTGATTTCTTTTCCTGTGATAAAACGCCTTCTGTTTCGACCGCCAAACCTCTCAGGGGAGCATTTGCAACTGTTTGGCACCATTTTTGAGTGAGTTGCCGAAAGTCAGATTTTTGATGAAATTGTGACCCCGGGGCTTAGGGATTTTTTCAAAAAAATCTTTTTCTGCCGGTTAAGTTGTCGAGGGCTGATTTCTTTTCCAGTAATAAATAGCCTTTTCTTTCGTCCGCCAACCCTCTCAGGGGAGCAGTTGCAACCGTTTGGCAGCATTTTTGAGTGATTTGCCGAATGTCAGATTTTTGATGAAATTGTGACCCCGGGGCTTAGGGATTTTTTCAAAAAAATCTTTTTCTGCCAGTTAGGTTGTCGAGGGCTGATTTCTTTTCCTGTGATAAAACGCCTTCTGTTTCGACCGCCAAACCTCTCAGGGGAGCATTTGCAACCATTTGGCAGCATTTTTGAGTGAATTGCCGAAAGTGAGATTTTTGATGAAATTGTGACCCCAGGGCTTAGGGATTTTTTCAAAAAAATGTTTTTCTGCCAGTTAAGTTGTCGAGGGCTGATTTCTTTTCCTGTGATAAAACGCCTTCTGTTTCGACCGCCAAACCTCTCAGGGGAGCATGTGCAACTGTTTGGCACCATTTTTGAGTGAGTTGCCGAAAGTCAGATTTTTGATGAAATTGTGACCCCGGGGCTTAGGGATTTTTTCAAAAAAATCTTTTTCTGCCGGTTAAGTTGTCGAGGGCTGATTTCCTTTCCAGTGATAAAACGCCTTCTGTTTCGACCACCAAACCTCTCAGGGGAGCATTTGCAACTGTTTGGCACCATTTTTGAGTGAGTTGCCGAAAGTCAGATTTTTGATGAAATTGTGACCCCGGGGATTAGGGATTTTTTCAAAAAAATCTTTTTCTGCCAGTTAAGTTGTCGAGGGCTGATTGCTTTTCCTGTGATAAAACGCCTTTTATTTCGACCGCCAAACTTCTCAGGGGAGCATTTGCAACTGTTTGGCACCATTTTTGAGTGAGGTGCCGAAAGTCAGATTTTTGATGAAATTGTGACCCCGGGGATTAGGGATTTTTTCAAAATAATCTTTTTCTGCCGGTTAAGTTGTCGAAGGCTGATTTCCTTTCCAGTGATAAATAGCCTTTTCTTTCGTCCGCCAAACCTCTCAGGGGAGCATTTGCAACCGTTTGGCAGCATTTTTGAGTGATTTGCCGAAAGTCAGATTTTTGATGAAATAGTGACCCTGGGGCTTAGGGATTTTTTTTAAAAAAAAAATTTCTGCCAGTTAATTTGTCGAGGGCTGATTTCTTTTCCTGTGAAAAAAAGCCTTCTGTTTCGACCGCCAAACCTCTCAAGGGAGCAGTTGCAACCGTTTGGCAGCATTTTTGAGTGATTTGCCGAAAGTCAGATTTTTGATGAAATTGTGATTTTTTCAAAATAATCTTTTTCTACCAGTTAATTTGTCGAGGGCTGATTTCTTTTCCTGTGATAAAAAGCCTTCTGTTTCGACCGCCAAACCTCTCAGGGGAGCATTTGCAACTGTTTGGCACCATTTTTGAGTGAGTTGCCGAAAGTCAGATTTTTGATGAAATAGTGACCCCGGGGCTTAGGGATTTTTTTTCAAAAAAATCTTTTTCTGCCGGTTAAGTTGTCGAGGGCTGATTTCCTTTCCAGTGATAAATAGCCTTTTCTTTCGTCCGCCAAACCTCTCAGGGGAGCATTTGCAACCGTTTGGCAGCATTTTTGAGTGATTTGCCGAAAGTCAGATTTTTGATGAAATTGTGACCCCGGGGCTTAGGGATTTTTTCAAAAAAATCTTTTTCTGCCAGTTAATTTGTCGAGGGCTGATTTCCTTTCCAGTGATAAATAGCCTTTTCTTTCGTCCGCCAAACCTCTCAGGGGAGCATTTGCAACCGTTTGGCAGCATTTTTGAGTGATTTGCCGAAAGTCAGATTTTTGATGAAATTGTGACCCCGGGGCTTAGGGATTTTTTCAAAAAAATCTTTTTCTGCCAGTTAATTTGTCGAGGGCTGATTTCCTTTCTAGTGACAAATAGCCTTTTCTTTCGTCCGCCAAACCTCTCAGGGGAGCATTTGCAACCGTTTGGCAGCATTTTTGAGTGATTTGCCGAAAGTCAGATTTTTGATGAAATTGTGACCCCGGGGCTTAGGGATTTTTTCAAAAAAATCTTTTTCTGCCAGTTAATTTGTCGAGGGCTGATTTCTTTTCCTGTAATAAAAAGCCTTCTGTTTCGACCGCCAAACCTCTCAAGGGAGCAGTTGCAACCGTTTGGCAGCATTTTTGAGTGATTTGCCGAAAGACAGATTTTTGATGAAATTGTGATTTTTTCAAAATATTCTTTTTCTGCCAGTTAATTTGTAGAGGGCTGATTTCTTTTCCTGTGATAAAAAGCCTTCTGTTTCGACCGCCAAACCTCTCAGGGGAGCATTTGCAACCGTTTGGCAGCATTTTTGAGTGAGTTGCCGAAAGTCAGATTTTTGATGAAATTGTGACCCCGGGGCTTAGGGATTTTTTCAAAAAAATCTTTTTCTGCCAGTTAATTTGTCGAGGGCTGATTTCTTTTCCTGTGATAAAAAGCCTTCTGTTTCGACCGCCAAACCTCTCAAGGGAGCAGTTGCAACCGTTTGGCAGCATTTTTGAGTGATTTGCCGAAAGACAGATTTTTGATGAAATTGTGATTTTTTCAAAATAATCTTTTTCTGCCAGTTAATTTCTCGAGGGCTGATTTCTTTTCCAGTGATAAATAGCCTTTTCTTTCGTCACCAAACCTCTCAGGGGAGCATTTGCAACCGTTTGGCAGCATTTTTGAGTGATTTGCCGAAAGTGAGATTTTTGATGAAATTGTGACCCCGGGGCTTAGGGATTTTTTCAAAAAAATCTTTTCCTGCCAGTTCATTAGTCGAGGGCTGATTTCTTTTCCTGTGATAAAAAGCCTTCTGTTTCGACCGCCAAACCTCTCAGGGGAGCATTTGCAACCCTTTGGCAGCATTTTTGAGTGAATTGCCGAAAGTCAGATTTTTGATGAAATTGTGACCCCGGGGCTTAGGGATTTTTTCAAAAAAATCTTTTTCTGCCGGTTAAGTTGTCGAGGGCTGATTTCCTTTCCAGTGATAAATAGCCTTTTCTTTCGTCCGCCAAACCTCTCAGGGGAGCATTTGCAACCGTTTGGCAGCATTTTTGAGTGATTTGCCGAAAGTCAGATTTTTGATGGAATTGTGACCCCGGGGCTTAGGGATTTTTTCAAAAAAATCTTTTTCTGCCAGTAAATTTGTCGAGGGCTGATTTCTTTTCCTGTGATAAAAAGCCTTCTGTTTCGACCGCCAAACCTCTCAAGGGAGCAGTTGCAACCGTTTGGCAGCATTTTTGAGTGATTTGCCGAAAGACAGATTTTTAATGAAATTGTGATTTTTTCAAAATAATCTTTTTCTGCCAGTTAATTTGTCGAGGGCTGATTTCTTTTCCTGTGATAAAAAGCCTTCTGTTTCGACCGCCAAACCTCTCAGGGGAGCATTTGCAACCGTTTGGCAGCATTTTTGAGTGAGTTGCCGAAAGTCAGATTTTTGATGAAATTGTGACCCCGGGGCTTAGGGATTTTTTAAAAAAATCTTTTTCTGCCAGTTAATTTGTCAAGGGCTGATTTCTTTTCCTGTGATAAAAAGCCTTCTGTTTCGACCGCCAAACCTCTCAAGGGAGCAGTTGCAACCGTTTGGCAGCATTTTTGAGTGATTTGCCGAAAGACAGATTTTTGATGAAATTGTGATTTTTTCAAAATAATCTTTTTCTGCCAGTTAATTTCTCGAGGGCTGATTTCTTTTCCAGTGATAAATAGCCTTTTCTTTCGTCACCAAACCTCTCAGGGGAGCATTTGCAACCGTTTCGCAGCATTTGTGAGTGATTTGCCTAAAGTCAGATTTTTGATGAAATTGTGAATCCGGGGCTTAGGGATTTTTTCAAAAAAATCTTTTTCTGCTGGTTAATTTGTCGAGGGCTGATTTCCTTTCCAGTGATAAATAGCCTTTTCTTTCGTCCGCCAAACCTCTCAGGGGAGCATTTGCAACTGTTTGGCACCATTTTTGAGTGAGTTGCCGAAAGTCAGATTTTTGATGAAATTGTGACCCCGGGGCTTAGGGATTTTTTCAAAAAAATCTTTTTCTGCCAGTTAAGTTGTCGAGGGCTGATTTCTTTTCCTGTGATAAAAAGCCTTCTGTTTCGACCGCCAAACCTCTCAGGGAAGCATTTGCAACCGTTTGGCACCATTTTTGAGTGAATTGCCGAAACTCAGATTTCTAATGAAATTGTGACCCCGGGGCTTAGGGATTTTTTCAAAAAAATCTTTTTCTGCCAGTTAATTTGTCGAGGGCTGATTTCTTTTCAAGTGATAAAAAGCCTTCTGTTTTGACCGCCAAACCTCTCAGGGGAGCATATGCAACCGTTTAGCAGCATTTTTGAGTGAATTGCCGAAAGTCAGATTTTTGATGAAATTGTGACCCCGGGGCTTAGGGATTCTTTCTAAAAAATCTTTTTCTGCCGGTTAAGTTGTCGAGGGCTGATTTCTTTTCCTGTGATAAAACGCCTTCTGTTTCGACCGACAAACCTCTCAGGGAAGCATTTGCAACCGTTTGGCACCATTTTTGAGTGAATTGCCGAAAGTCAGATTTCTAATGAAATTGTTACCCCGGGGCTTAGGGATTTTTTCAAAAAAATCTTTTTCTGCCGGTTAAGTTGTCGAGGGCTGATTTCCTTTCCAGTGATAAATAGCCTTTTCTTTCGTCCGCCAAACCTCTCAGGGGAGCATTTGCAACCATTTGGCAGCATTTTTGAGTGATTTGCCGAAAGTCAGATTTTTGATGAAATTGTGACCCCGGGGCTTAGGGATTTTTTCAAAAAAATCTTTTTCTGCCAGTTAATTTGTCGAGGGCTGATTTCCTTTGTAGTGATAAATAGCCTTTTCTTTCGTCCGCCAAACCTCTCAGGGGAGCATTTGCAACCGTTTGGCAGCATTTTTGAGTGATTTGCCGAAAGTCAGATTTTTGATGAAATTGTGACCCCGGGGCTTAGGGATTTTTTCAAAAAAATCTTTTTCTGCCAGTTAATTTGTCGAGGGCTGATTTCTTTTCCTGTGATAAAAAGCCTTCTGTTTCGATCGCCAAACCTCTCAAGGGAGCAGTTGCAACCGTTTGGCAGCATTTTTGAGTGATTTGCCGAAAGACAGATTTTTGATGAAATTGTGATTTTTTCAAAATAATCTTTTTCTGCCAGTTAATTTGTAGAGGGCTGATTTCTTTTCCTGTGATAAAAAGCCTTCTGTTTCGACCGCCAAACCTCTCAGGGGAGCATTTGCAACCGTTTGGCAGCATTTTTGAGTGATTTGCCGAATGTCAGATTTTTGATGAAATTGTGACCCCGGGGCTTAGGGATTTTTTCAAAAAAATCTTTTTCTGCCAGTTAAGTTGTCGAGGGCTGGTTTCTTTTCCAGTGATAAATAGCCTTTTCTTTCGTCCGCCAAACCTCTCAGGGGAGCATTTGCAACCGTTTGGCAGCATTTGTGAGTGATTTGCCTAAAGTCAGATTTCTGATGAAATTGTGACCCCGGGGCTTAGGGATTTTTTCAAAAACATCTTTTTCTGCCGGTTAAGTTGTCGAGGGCTGATTTCTTTTCCTGTGATAAAAAGCCTTCTGTTTCGACCACCAAACCTCTCAGGGGAGCATTTGCAACTGTTTGGCACCATTTTTGAGTGAATTGCCGAAAGTCATATTTTTGATGAAATTGTGACCCCGGGGCTTAGGGATTTTTTCTAAAAAATCTTTTTCTGCCGGTTAAGTTGTCGAGGGCTGATTTCTTTTCCTGTGATAAAACGCCTTCTGTTTCGACCGACAAACCTCTCAGGGAAGCATTTGCAACTGTTTGGCACCATTTTTGAGTGAGTTGCCGAAAGTCAGATTTTTGATGAAATTGTGACCCCGGGGCTTAGGGATTTTTTCAAAAAAATCTTTTTCTGCCAGTTAATTTTTCGAGGGCTGATTTCTTTTCCTGTGATAAAAAGCCTTCAGTTTCGACCGCCAAACCGCTCAAGGGAGCAGTTGCAACCGTTTGGCAGCATTTTTGAGTGATTTGCCGAAAGACAGATTTTTGATGAAATTGTGATTTTTTCAAAATAATCTTTTTCTGCCAGTTAATTTGTCGAGGGCTGATTTCTTTTCCTGTGATAAAAAGCCTTCTGTTTCGACCGCCAAACCTCTCAGGGGAGCATTTGCAACCGTTTGGCAGCATTTTTGAGTGATTTGCCGAATGTCAGACTTTTGATGAAATTGTGACCCCGGGGCTTAGGGATTTTTTCAAAAAAATCTTTTTCTGCCAGTTAAGTTGTCGAGGGCTGGTTTCTTTTCCAGTGATAAATAGCCTTTTCTTTCGTCCGCCAAACCTCTCAGGGGAGCATTTACAACCGTTTGGCAGCATTTGTGAGTGATTTGCCTAAAGTCAGATTTCTGATGAAATTGTGACCCCGGGGCTTAGGGATTTTTTCAAAAACATCTTTTTCTGCCGGTTAAGTTGTCGAGGGCTGATTTCTTTTCCTTCGATAAAACGCCTTCTGTTTCGACCGCCAAACCTCTCAGGGGAGCATTTGCAACTGTTTGGCACCATTTTTGAGTGAATTGCCGAAAGTCAGATTTTTGATGAAATTGTGACCCCGGGGCTTAGGGATTCTTTCTAAAAAATCTTTTTCTGCCGGTTAAGTTGTCGAGGGCTGATTTCTTTTCCTGTGATAAAACGCCTTCTGTTTCGACCGACAAACCTCTCAGGGAAGCATTTGCAACTGTTTGGCACCATTTTTGAGTGAGTTGCCGAAAGTCAGATTTTTGATGAAATTGTGACCCCGGGGCTTAGTGATTTTTTCAAAAAAATCTTTTTCTGCCGGTTAAGTTGTCGAGGGCTGATTTCTTTTCCAGTAATAAATAGCCTTTTCTTTCGTCCGCCAAACCTCTCAGGGGAGCATTTGCAACCGTTTGGCAGCATTTTTGAGTGAATTGCCGAAAGTCAGATTTGTAATGAAATTGTGACCCCGGGGCTTAGGGATTTTTTCAAAAAAATCTTTTTCTGCCAGTTAATTTGTCGAGGGCTGATTTCTTTTCAAGTGATAAAAAGCCTTCTGTTTTGACCGCCAAACCTCTCAGGGGAGCATTTGTAATCGTTTGGCAGCATTTTTGAGTGAATTGCCGAAAGTCAGATTTTTGATGAAATTGTGACCCCGGGGCTTAGGGATTTATTCAAAAAAATCTTTTTCTGCCAGTTAATTTGTCGAGGGCTGATTTCTTTTCCTGTGATAAAAAGCCTTCTGTTTCGAGTGCCAAACCTCTCAGGGGAGCATATGCAACCATTTGGCAGCATTTTTGAGTGAATTGCCGAAAGTCAGATTTTTGATGAAATTGTGACCCCGGGGCTTAGGGATTTATTCAAAAAAATCTTTTTCTGCCAGTTAATTTGTCGAGGGCTGATTTCTTTTCCAGTGATAAATAGCCTTTTCTTTCGTCACCAAACCTCTCAGGGGAGCATTTGCAACCGTTTCGCAGCATTTGTGAGTGATTTGCCTAAAGTCAGATTTCTGATGAAATTGTGACCCCGGGGCTTAGGGATTTTTTCAAAAAAATCTTTTTCTGCCGGTTAAGTTGTCGAGGGCTTATTTCTTTTCCTGTGATAAAAAGCCTTCTGTTTCGACCGCCAAAACTCTCAGGGGAGCATTTGCAACCTTTTGGCAGCATTTTTGAGTGAATTGCCGAAAGTCAGATTTTTGATGAAATTGTGACCCCGGGGCTTAGGGATTTTTTCAAAAAAATCTTTTTCTGCCAGTTAATTTGTCGAGGGCTGATTTCTTTTCCTGTGATAAAAAGCCTTTTCTTTCGTCACCAAACCTCTCAGGGGAGCATTTGCAACCGTTTGGCAGCATTTTTGAGTGATTTGCCGAATGTCAGATTTTTGATGAAATTGTGACCCCGGGGCTTAGGGATTTTTTCAAAAAAATCTTTTTCTGCCAGTTAATTTGTCGAGGGCTGATTTCTTTTCCAGTGATAAATAGCCTTTTCTTTCGTCACCAAACATCTCAGGGGAGCATTTGCAACCGTTTCGCAGCATTTGTGAGTGATTTGCCTAAAGTCAGATTTCTGATGAAATTGTGACCCCGGGGCTTAGGGATTTTTTCAAAAAAATCTTTTTCTGCCGGTTAAGTTGTCGAGGGCTGATTTCTTTTCCTGTGATAAAACGCCTTCTGTTTCGACCGCCAAACCTCTCAGGGGAGCATTTGCAACCTTTTGGCAGCATTTTTGAGTGAATTGCCGAAAGTCAGATTTTTGATGAAATTGTGACCCCGGGGCTTAGGGGTTTTTTCAAAAAAATCTTTTTCTGCCAGTTAATTTGTCGAGGGCTGATTTCTTTTCCTGTGATAAAAAGCCTTCTGTTTCGACCGCCAAACCTCTCAGGGGAGCATTTGCAACTGTTTGGCACCATTTTTGAGTCACTTGCCGAAAGTCAGATTTTTGATGAAAGTGTTACCCCGGGGCTTAGGGATTTTTTGAAAAAAATCTTTTTCTGCCAGTTAATTTGTCGAGGGCTGATTTCTTTTCCTGTGATAAAAAGCCTTCTGTTTCGACCGCCAAACCTCTCAGGGGAGCATTTGCAACTGTTTGGCACCATTTTTGAGTGAGTTGCCGAAAGTCAGATTTTTGATGAAATTGTGACCCCGGGGCTTAGGGATTTTTTCTAAAAAATCTTTTTCTGCCGGTTAAGTTGTCGAGGGCTGATTTCTTTTCCTGTGATAAAAAGACTTCTGTTTCGACCGCCAAACCTCTCAGGGGAGCATTTGCAACTGTTTGGCACCATTTTTGAGTGAGTTGCCGAAAGTCAGATTTTTGATGAAATTGTGACCCCGGGGCTTAGGGATTTTTTCTAAAAAATCTTTTTCTGCCGGTTAAGTTGTCGAGGGCTGATTTCTTTTCCTGTGATAAAACGCCTTCTGTTTCGACCGACAAACCTCTCAGGGAAGCATTTGCAAGTGTTTGGCACCATTTTTGAGTGAGTTGCCGAAAGTCAGATTTTTGATGAAATTTTGACCCCGGGGCTTAGGGATTTTTTCAAAAACATCTTTTTCTGCCGGTTAAGTTGTCGAGGGCTGATTTCTTTTCCTTCGATAAAACGCCTTCTGTTTCGACCGCCAAACCTCTCAGGGGAGCATTTGCAACTGTTTGGCACCATTTTTGAGTGAATTGCCGAAAGTCAGATTTTTGATGAAATTGTGACCCCGGGGCTTAGGGATTCTTTCTAAAAAATCTTTTTCTGCCGGTTAAGTTGTCGAGGGCTGATTTCTTTTCCTGTGATAAAACGCCTTCTGTTTCGACCGACAAACCTCTCAGGGAAGCATTTGCAACTGTTTGGCACCGTTTTTGAGTGAGTTGCCGAAAGTCAGATTTTTGATGAAATTGTGACCCCGGGGCTTAGGGATTTTTTCAAAAAAATCTTTTTCTGCCGGTTAAATTGCCGAGGGCTGATTTCTTTTCCAGTAATAAATAGCCTTTTCTTTCGTCCGCCAAACCTCTCAGGGGAGCATTTGCAACCGTTTGGCAGCATTTTTGAGTGAATTGCCGAAAGTCAGATTTTTGATGAAATTGTGACCCCGGGGCTTAGGGATTTATTCAAAAAAATCTTTTTCTGCCAGTTAATTTGTCGAGGGCTGATTTCTTTTCCTGTGATAAAAAGCCTTCTGTTTCGAGTGCCAAACCTCTCAGGGGAGCATTTGCAACCATTTGGCAGCATTTTTGAGTGAATTGCCGAAAGTCAGATTTTTGATGAAATTGTGACCCCGGGGCTTATGGTTTTTTTCAAAAAAATCATTTTCTGCCAGTTAAATTGTCGAGGGCTGATTTCTTTTCCTGTGATAAAAAGCCTTCTGTTTCGACCGCCAAACCTCTCAGGGGAGCATTTGCAACCGTTTGGCAGCATTTGTGAGTGATTTGCCTAAAGTCAGATTTCTGATGAAATTGTGACCCCGGGGCTTAGGGATTTTTTCAAAAAAATCTTTTTCTGCCGGTTAAGTTGTCGAGGGCTTATTTCTTTTCCTGTGATAAAAAGCCTTCTGTTTCGACCGCCAAAACTCTCAGGGGAGCATTTGCAACCTTTTGGCAGCATTTTTGAGTGAATTGCCGAAAGTCAGATTTTTGATGAAATTGTGACCCCGGGGCTTAGGGATTTTTTCAAAAAAATCTTTTTCTGCCAGTTAATTTGTCGAGGGCTGATTTCTTTTCCTGTGATAAAAAGCCTTTTCTTTCGTCACCAAACCTCTCAGGGGAGCATTTGCAACCGTTTGGCAGCATTTTTGAGTGATTTGCCGAATGTCAGATTTTTGATGAAATTGTGACCCCGGGGCTTAGGGATTTTTTCAAAAAAATCTTTTTCTGCCAGTTAATTTGTCGAGGGCTGATTTCTTTTCCAGTGATAAATAGCCTTTTCTTTCGTCACCAAACATCTCAGGGGAGCATTTGCAACCGTTTCGCAGCATTTGTGAGTGATTTGCCTAAAGTCAGATTTCTGATGAAATTGTGACCCCAGGGCTTAGGGATTTTTTCAAAAAAATCTTTTTCTGCCGGTTAAGTTGTCGAGGGCTGATTTCTTTTCCTGTGATAAAACGCCTTCTGTTTCGACCGCCAAACCTCTCAGGGGAGCATTTGCAACCTTTTGGCAGCATTTTTGAGTGAATTGCCGAAAGTCAGATTTTTGATGAAATTGTGACCCCGGGGCTTAGGGGTTTTTTCAAAAAAATCTTTTTCTGCCAGTTAATTTGTCGAGGGCTGATTTCTATTCCTGTGATAAAAAGCCTTCTGTTTCGAGTGCCAAACCTCTCAGGGGAGCATATGCAACCATTTGGCAGCATTTTTGAGTGAATTGCCGAAAGTCAGATTTTTGATGAAATTGTGACCCCGGGGCTTAGGGATTTTTTCAAAAAAATCATTTTCTGCCAGTTAAATTGTCGAGGGCTGATTTCTTTTCCTGTGATAAAAAGCCTTCTGTTTCGACCGCCAAACCTCTCAGGGGAGCATTTGCAACCCTTTGGCAGCATTTTTGAGTGATTTACCGAATGTCAGATTTTTGATGCAATTGTGACCCCGGGGCTTAGGGATTTATTCAAAAAAATCTTTTTCTGCCAGTTAATTTGTCGAGGGCTGATTTCTTTTCCAGTGATAAATAGCCTTTTCTTTCGTCACCAAACCTCTCAGGGGAGCATTTGCAACCGTTTCGCAGCATTTGTGAGTGATTTGCCTAAAGTCAGATTTCTGATAAAATTGTGACCCCGGGGCTTAGGGATTTTTTCAAAAAAATCTTTTTCTGCCGGTTAAGTTGTCGAGGGCTTATTTCTTTTCCTGTGATAAAAAGCCTTCTGTTTCGACCGCCAAAACTCTCAGGGGAGCATTTGCAACCTTTTGGCAGCATTTTTGAGTGAATTGCCGAAAGTCAGATTTTTGATGAAATTGTGACCCCGGGGCTTAGGGATTTTTTCAAAAAAATCTTTTTCTGCCAGTTAATTTGTCGAGGGCTGATTTCTTTTCCTGTGATAAAAAGCCTTTTCTTTCGTCACCAAACCTCTCAGGGGAGCATTTGCAACCGTTTGGCAGCATTTTTGAGTGATTTGCCGAATGTCAGATTTTTGATGAAATTGTGACCCCGGGGCTTAGGGATTTTTTCAAAAAAATCTTTTTCTGCCAGTTAATTTGTCGAGGGCTGATTTCTTTTCCAGTGATAAATAGCCTTTTCTTTCGTCACCAAACATCTCAGGGGAGCATTTGCAACCGTTTCGCAGCATTTGTGAGTGATTTGCCTAAAGTCAGATTTCTGATGAAATTGTGACCCCGGGGCTTAGGGATTTTTTCAAAAAAATCTTTTTCTGCCGGTTAAGTTGTCGAGGGCTGATTTCTTTTCCTGTGATAAAACGCCTTCTGTTTCGACCGCCAAACCTCTCAGGGGAGCATATGCAACCATTTGGCAGCATTTTTGAGTGAATTGCCGAAAGTCAGATTTTTGATGAAATTGTGACCCCGGGGCTTAGGGATTTTTTCAAAAAAATCATTTTCTGCCAGTTAAATTGTCGAGGGCTGATTTCTTTTCCTTCGATAAAACGCCTTCTGTTTCGACCGCCAAACCTCTCAGGGGAGCATTTGCAACTGTTTGGCACCATTTTTGAGTGAATTGCCGAAAGTCAGATTTTTGATGAAATTGTGACCCCGGGGCTTAGGGATTCTTTCTAAAAAATCTTTTTCTGCCGGTTAAGTTGTCGAGGGCTGATTTCTTTTCCTGTGATAAAACGCCTTCTGTTTCGACCGACAAACCTCTCAGGGAAGCATTTGCAACTGTTTGGCACCATTTTTGAGTGAGTTGCCGAAAGTCAGATTTTTGATGAAATTGTGACCCCGGGGCTTAGCGATTTTTTCAAAAAAATCTTTTTCTGCCGGTTAAGTTGTCGAGGGCTGATTTCTTTTCCAGTAATAAATAGCCTTTTCTTTCGTCCGCCAAACCTCTCAGGGGAGCATTTGCAACCGTTTGGCAGCATTTTTGAGTGAATTGCCGAAAGTCAGATTTCTAATGAAATTGTGACCCCGGGGCTTAGGGATTTTTTCAAAAAAATCTTTTTCTGCCAGTTAATTTGTCGAGGGCTGATTTCTTTTCAAGTGATAAAAAGCCTTCTGTTTTGACCGCCAAACCTCTCAGGGGAGCATTTGCAATCGTTTGGCAGCATTTTTGAGTGAATTGCCGAAAGTCAGATTTTTGATGAAATTGTGACCCCGGGGCTTAGGGATTTATTCAAAAAAATCTTTTTCTGCCAGTTAATTTGTCGAGGGCTGATTTCTTTTCCTGTGATAAAAAGCCTTCTGTTTCGAGTGCCAAACCTCTCAGGGGAGCATATGCAACCATTTGGCAGCATTTTTGAGTGAATTGCCGAAAGTCAGATTTTTGATGAAATTGTGACCCCGGGGCTTAGGGATTTTTTCAAAAAAATCATTTTCTGCCAGTTAAATTGTCGAGGGCTGATTTCTTTTCCTGTGATAAAAAGCCTTCTGTTTCGACCGCCAAACCTCTCAGGGGAGCATTTGCAACCCTTTGGCAGCATTTTTGAGTGATTTGCCGAATGTCAGATTTTTGATGCAATTGTGACCCCGGGGCTTAGGGATTTATTCAAAAAAATCTTTTTCTGCCAGTTAATTTGTCGAGGGCTGATTTCTTTTCCAGTGATAAATAGCCTTTTCTTTCGTCACCAAACCTCTCAGGGGAGCATTTGCAACCGTTTCGCAGCATTTGTGAGTGATTTGCCTAAAGTCAGATTTCTGATGAAATTGTGACCCCGGGGCTTAGGGATTTTTTCAAAAAAATCTTTTTCTGCCGGTTAAGTTGTCGAGGGCTTATTTCTTTTCCTGTGATAAAAAGCCTTCTGTTTCGACCGCCAAAACTCTCAGGGGAGCATTTGCAACCTTTTGGCAGCATTTTTGAGTGAATTGCCGAAAGTCAGATTTTTGATGAAATTGTGACCCCGGGGCTTAGGGATTTTTTCAAAAAAATCTTTTTCTGCCAGTTAATTTGTCGAGGGCTGATTTCTTTTCCTGTGATAAAAAGCCTTTTCTTTCGTCACCAAACCTCTCAGGGGAGCATTTGCAACCGTTTGGCAGCATTTTTGAGTGATTTGCCGAATGTCAGATTTTTGATGAAATTGTGACCCCGGGGCTTAGGGATTTTTTCAAAAAAATCTTTTTCTGCCAGTTAATTTGTCGAGGGCTGATTTCTTTTCCAGTGATAAATAGCCTTTTCTTTCGTCACCAAACATCTCAGGGGAGCATTTGCAACCGTTTCGCAGCATTTGTGAGTGATTTGCCTAAAGTCAGATTTCTGATGAAATTGTGACCCCGGGGCTTAGGGATTTTTTCAAAAAAATCTTTTTCTGCCGGTTAAGTTGTCGAGGGCTGATTTCTTTTCCTGTGATAAAACGCCTTCTGTTTCGACCGCCAAACCTCTCAGGGGAGCATTTGCAACCTTTTGGCAGCATTTTTGAGTGAATTGCCGAAAGTCAGATTTTTGATGAAATTGTGACCCCGGGGCTTAGGGGTTTTTTCAAAAAAATCTTTTTCTGCCAGTTAATTTGTCGAGGGCTGATTTCTTTTCCTGTGATAAAAAGCCTTCTGTTTCGACCGCCAAAGCTCTCAGGGGAGCATTTGCAACTGTTTGGCACCATTTTTGAGTCACTTGCCGAAAGTCAGATTTTTGATGAAAGTGTTACCCCGGGGCTTAGGGATTTTTTGAAAAAAATCTTTTTCTGCCAGTTAATTTGTCGAGGGCTGATTTCTTTTCCTGTGATAAAAAGCCTTCTGTTTCGACCGCCAAACCTCTCAGGGGAGCATTTGCAACTGTTTGGCACCATTTTTGAGTGAGTTGCCGAAAGTCAGATTTTTGATGAAATTGTGACCCCGGGGCTTAGGGATTTTTTCTAAAAAATCTTTTTCTGCCGGTTAAGTTGTCGAGGGCTGATTTCTTTTCCTGTGATAAAAAGACTTCTGTTTCGACCGCCAAACCTCTCAGGGGAGCATTTGCAACTGTTTGGCACCATTTTTGAGTGAGTTGCCGAAAGTCAGATTTTTGATGAAATTGTGACCCCGGGGCTTAGGGATTTTTTCTAAAAAATCTTTTTCTGCCGGTTAAGTTGTCGAGGGCTGATTTCTTTTCCTGTGATAAAACGCCTTCTGTTTCGACCGACAAACCTCTCAGGGAAGCATTTGCAAGTGTTTGGCACCATTTTTGAGTGAGTTGCCGAAAGTCAGATTTTTGATGAAATTGTGACCCCGGGGCTTAGGGATTTTTTCAAAAACATCTTTTTCTGCCGGTTAAGTTGTCGAGGGCTGATTTCTTTTCCTTCGATAAAACGCCTTCTGTTTCGACCGCCAAACCTCTCAGGGGAGCATTTGCAACTGTTTGGCACCATTTTTGAGTGAATTGCCGAAAGTCAGATTTTTGATGAAATTGTGACCCCGGGGCTTAGGGATTCTTTCTAAAAAATCTTTTTCTGCCGGTTAAGTTGTCGAGGGCTGATTTCTTTTCCTGTGATAAAACGCCTTCTGTTTCGACCGACAAACCTCTCAGGGAAGCATTTGCAACTGTTTGGCACCGTTTTTGAGTGAGTTGCCGAAAGTCAGATTTTTGATGAAATTGTGACCCCGGGGCTTAGGGATTTTTTCAAAAAAATCTTTTTCTGCCGGTTAAATTGCCGAGGGCTGATTTCTTTTCCAGTAATAAATAGCCTTTTCTTTCGTCCGCCAAACCTCTCAGGGGAGCATTTACAACCGTTTGGCAGCATTTTTGAGTGAATTGCCGAAAGTCAGATTTTTGATGAAATTGTGACCCCGGGGCTTAGGGATTTATTCAAAAAAATCTTTTTCTGCCAGTTAATTTGTCGAGGGCTGATTTCTTTTCCTGTGATAAAAAGCCTTCTGTTTCGAGTGCCAAACCTCTCAGGGGAGCATTTGCAACCATTTGGCAGCATTTTTGAGTGAATTGCCGAAAGTCAGATTTTTGATGAAATTGTGACCCCGGGGCTTATGGTTTTTTTCAAAAAAATCATTTTCTGCCAGTTAAATTGTCGAGGGCTGATTTCTTTTCCTGTGATAAAAAGCCTTTTCTTTCGTCACCAAACCTCTCAGGGGAGCATTTGCAACCGTTTGGCAGCATTTTTGAGTGATTTGCCGAATGTCAGATTTTTGATGAAATTGTGACCCCGGGGCTTAGGGATTTTTTCAAAAAAATCTTTTTCTGCCAGTTAATTTGTCGAGGGCTGATTTCTTTTCCAGTGATAAATAGCCTTTTCTTTCGTCACCAAACATCTCAGGGGAGCATTTGCAACCGTTTCGCAGCATTTGTGAGTGATTTGCCTAAAGTCAGATTTCTGATGAAATTGTGACCCCAGGGCTTAGGGATTTTTTCAAAAAAATCTTTTTCTGCCGGTTAAGTTGTCGAGGGCTGATTTCTTTTCCTGTGATAAAACGCCTTCTGTTTCGACCGCCAAACCTCTCAGGGGAGCATTTGCAACCTTTTGGCAGCATTTTTGAGTGAATTGCCGAAAGTCAGATTTTTGATGAAATTGTGACCCCGGGGCTTAGGGGTTTTTTCAAAAAAATCTTTTTCTGCCAGTTAATTTATCGAGGGCTGATTTCTTTTCCTGTGATAAAAAGCCTTCTGTTTCGACCGCCAAACCTCTCAGGGGAGCATTTGCAACTGTTTGGCACCATTTTTGAGTCACTTGCCGAAAGTCAGATTTTTGATGAAATTGTTACCCCGGGGCTTAGGGATTTTTTGAAAAAAATCTTTTTCTGCCAGTTAATTTGTCGAGGGCTGATTTCTTTTCCTGTGATAAAAAGCCTTCTGTTTCGACCGCCAAACCTCTCAGGGGAGCATTTGCAACCGTTTGGCAGCATTTTGGAGTGATTTGCCGAATGTCAGATTTTTGATGAAATTGTGACCCCGGGGCTTAGGGATTTTTTCTAAAAAATCTTTTTCTGCCGGTTAAGTTGTCGAGGGCTGATTTCTTTTCCTGTGATAAAACGCCTTCTGTTTCGACCGACAAACCTCTCAGGGAAGCATTTGCAAGTGTTTGGCACCATTTTTGAGTGAGTTGCCAAGGTCAGATTTTTGATGAAATTGTGACCCCGGGGCTTAGGGATTTTTTCAAAAACATCTTTTTCTGCCGGTTAAGTTGTCGAGGGCTGATTTCTTTTCCTTAGATAAAACGCCTTCTGTTTCGACCGCCAAACCTCTCAGGGGAGCATTTGCAACTGTTTGGCACCATTTTTGAGTGAATTGCCGAAAGTCAGATTTTTGATGAAATTGTGACCCCGGGGCTTAGGGATTCTTTCTAAAAAATCTTTTTCTGCCGGTTAAGTTGTCGAGGGCTGATTTCTTTTCCTGTGATAAAACGCCTTCTGTTTCGACCGACAAACCTCTCAGGGAAGCATTTGCAACTGTTTGGCACCGTTTTTGAGTGAGTTGCCGAAAGTCAGATTTTTGATGAAATTGTGACCCCGGGGCTTAGGGATTTTTTCAAAAAAATCTTTTTCTGCCGGTTAAGTTGCCGAGGGCTGATTTCTTTTCCAGTAATAAATAGCCTTTTCTTTCGTCCGCCAAACCTCTCAGGGGAGCATTTGCAACCGTTTGGCAGCATTTTTGAGTGAATTGCCGAAAGTCAGATTTCTAATGAAATTGTGACCCCGGGGCTTAGGGATTTTTTCAAAAAAATCTTTTTCTGCCAGTTAATTTGTCGAGGGCTGATTTCTTTTCAAGTGATAAAAAGCCTTCTGTTTTGACCGCCAAACCTCTCAGGGGAGCATTTGCAACCGTTTGGCAGCATTTTTGAGTGAATTGCCGAATGTCAGATTTTTGATGAAATTGTGACCCCGGGGCTTAGGGATTTATTCAAAAAAATCTTTTTCTGCCAGTTAATTTGTCGAGGGCTGATTTCTTTTCCTGTGATAAAAAGCCTTCTGTTTCGAGTGCCAAACCTCTCAGGGGAGCATTTGCAACCATTTGGCAGCATTTTTGAGTGAATTGCCGAAAGTCAGATTTTTGATGAAATTGTGACCCCGGGGCTTAGGGTTTTTTTCAAAAAAATCATTTTCTGCCAGTTAAATTGTCGAGGGCTGATTTCTTTTCCTGTGATAAAAAGCCTTCTGTTTCGACCGCCAAACCTCTCAGGGGAGCATTTGCAACCGTTTGGCAGCATTTTTGAGTGATTTGCCGAATGTCAGATTTTTGATGAAATTGTGACCCCGGGGCTTAGGGATTTTTTCAAAAAAATCTTTTTCTGCCAGTTAATTTGTCGAGGGCTGATTTCTTTTCCAGTGATAAATAGCCTTTTCTTTCGTCACCAAACCTCTCAGGGGAGCATTTGCAACCGTTTCGCAGCATTTGTGAGTGATTTGCCTAAAGTCAGATTTCTGATGAAATTGTGACCCCGGGGCTTAGGGATTTTTTCAAAAAAATCTTTTTCTGCCGGTTAAGTTGTCGAGGGCTTATTTCTTTTCCTGTGATAAAAAGCCTTCTGTTTCGACCGCCAAAACTCTCAGGGGAGCATTTGCAACCTTTTGGCAGCATTTTTGAGTGAATTGCCGAAAGTCAGATTTTTGATGAAATTGTGACCCTGGGGCTTAGGGATTTTTTCAAAAAAATCTTTTTCTGCCAGTTAATTTGTCGAGGGCTGATTTCTTTTCCTGTGATAAAAAGCCTTTTCTTTCGTCACCAAACCTCTCAGGGGAGCATTTGCAACCGTTTGGCAGCATTTTTGAGTGATTTGCCGAATGTCAGATTTTTGATGAAATTGTGACCCCGGGGCTTAGGGATTTTTTCAAAAAAATCTTTTTCTGCCAGTTAATTTGTCGAGGGCTGATTTCTTTTCCAGTGATAAATAGCCTTTTCTTTCGTCACCAAACATCTCAGGGGAGCATTTGCAACCGTTTCGCAGCATTTGTGAGTGATTTGCCTAAAGTCAGATTTCTGATGAAATTGTGACCCCGGGGCTTAGGGATTTTTTCAAAAAAATCTTTTTCTGCCGGTTAAGTTGTCGAGGGCTGATTTCTTTTCCTGTGATAAAACGCCTTCTGTTTCGACCGCCAAACCTCTCAGGGGAGCATTTGCAACTGTTTGGCACCATTTTTGAGTCACTTGCCGAAAGTCAGATTTTTGATGAAATTGTTACCCCGGGGCTTAGGGATTTTTTCTAAAAAATCTTTTTCTGCCGGTTAAGTTGTCGAGGGCTGATTTCTTTTCCTGTGATAAAAAGACTTCTGTTTCGACCGCCAAACCTCTCAGGGGAGCATTTGCAACTGTTTGGCACCATTTTTGAGTGAGTTGCCGAAAGTCAGATTTTTGATGAAATTGTGACCCCGGGGCTTAGGGATTTTTTCTAAAAAATCTTTTTCTGCCGGTTAAGTTGTCGAGGGCTGATTTCTTTTCCTGTGATAAAACGCCTTCTGTTTCGACCGACAAACCTCTCAGGGAAGCATTTGCAAGTGTTTGGCACCATTTTTGAGTGAGTTGCCGAAAGTCAGATTTTTGATGAAATTGTGACCCCGGGGCTTAGGGATTTTTTCAAAAACATCTTTTTCTGCCGGTTAAGTTGTCGAGGGCTGATTTCTTTTCCTTCGATAAAACGCCTTCTGTTTCGACCGCCAAACCTCTCAGGGGAGCATTTGCAACTGTTTGGCACCATTTTTGAGTGAATTGCCGAAAGTCAGATTTTTGATGAAATTGTGACCCCGGGGCTTAGGGATTTTTTCAAAAAAATCTTTTTCTGCCAGTTAATTTGTCGAGGGCTGATTTCTTTTCCTGTGATAAAAAGCCTTCTGTTTCGAGTGCCAAACCTCTCAGGGGAGCATTTGCAACCATTTGGCAGCATTTTTGAGTGAATTGCCGAAAGTCAGATTTTTGATGAAATTGTGACCCCGGGGCTTAGGGTTTTTTTCAAAAAAATCATTTTCTGCCAGTTAAATTGTCGAGGGCTGATTTCTTTTCCTGTGATAAAAAGCCTTCTGTTTCGACCGCCAAACCTCTCAGGGGAGCATTTGCAACCGTTTGGCAGCATTTTTGAGTGATTTGCCGAATGTCAGATTTTTGATGAAATTGTGACCCCGGGGCTTAGGGATTTTTTCAAAAAAATCTTTTTCTGCCAGTTAATTTGTCGAGGGCTGATTTCTTTTCCAGTGATAAATAGCCTTTTCTTTCGTCACCAAACCTCTCAGGGGAGCATTTGCAACCGTTTCGCAGCATTTGTGAGTGATTTGCCTAAAGTCAGATTTCTGATGAAATTGTGACCCCGGGGCTTAGGGATTTTTTCAAAAAAATCTTTTTCTGCCGGTTAAGTTGTCGAGGGCTTATTTCTTTTCCTGTGATAAAAAGCCTTCTGTTTCGACCGCCAAAACTCTCAGGGGAGCATTTGCAACCTTTTGGCAGCATTTTTGAGTGAATTGCCGAAAGTCAGATTTTTGATGAAATTGTGACCCTGGGGCTTAGGGATTTTTTCAAAAAAATCTTTTTCTGCCAGTTAATTTGTCGAGGGCTGATTTCTTTTCCTGTGATAAAAAGCCTTTTCTTTCGTCACCAAACCTCTCAGGGGAGCATTTGCAACCGTTTGGCAGCATTTTTGAGTGATTTGCCTAAAGTCAGATTTCTGATGAAATTGTGACCCCGGGGCTTAGGGATTTTTTCAAAAAAATCTTTTTCTGCCGGTTAAGTTGTCGAGGGCTGATTTCTTTTCCTGTGATAAAACGCCTTCTGTTTCGACCGCCAAACCTCTCAGGGGAGCATTTGCAACCTTTTGGCAGCATTTTTGAGTGAATTGCCGAAAGTCAGATTTTTGATGAAATTGTGACCCCGGGGCTTAGGGGTTTTTTCAAAAAAATCTTTTTCTGCCAGTTAATTTGTCGAGGGCTGATTTCTTTTCCTGTGATAAAAAGCCTTCTGTTTCGACCGCCAAACCTCTCAGGGGAGCATTTGCAACTGTTTGGCACCATTTTTGAGTCACTTGCCGAAAGTCAGATTTTTGATGAAATTGTTACCCCGGGGCTTAGGGATTTTTTGAAAAAAATCTTTTTCTGCCAGTTAATTTGTCGAGGGCTGATTTCTTTTCCTGTGATAAAAAGCCTTCTGTTTCGACCGCCAAACCTCTCAGGGGAGCATTTGCAACTGTTTGGCACCATTTTTGAGTGAGTTGCCGAAAGTCAGATTTTTGATCTAATTGTGACCCCTGGGCTTAGGGATTTTTTCTAAAAAATCTTTTTCTGCCGGTTAAGTTGTCGAGGGCTGATTTCTTTTCCTGTGATAAAAAGACTTCTGTTTCGACCGCCAAACCTCTCAGGGGAGCATTTGCAACTGTTTGGCACCATTTTTGAGTGAGTTGCCGAAAGTCAGATTTTTGATGAAATTGTGACCCCGGGGCTTAGGGATTTTTTCTAAAAAATCTTTTTCTGCCGGTTAAGTTGTCGAGGGCTGATTTCTTTTCCTGTGATAAAACGCCTTCTGTTTCGACCGACAAACCTCTCAGGGAAGCATTTGCAAGTGTTTGGCACCATTTTTGAGTGAGTTGCCGAAAGTCAGATTTTTGATGAAATTGTGACCCCGGGGCTTAGGGATTTTTTCAAAAACATCTTTTTCTGCCGGTTAAGTTGTCCAGGGTTGATTTCTTTTCCTTCGATAAAACGCCTTCTGTTTCGACCGCCAAACCTCTCAGGGGAGCATTTGCAACTGTTTGGCACCATTTTTGAGTGAATTGCCGAAAGTCAGATTTTTGATGAAATTGTGACCCCGGGGCTTAGGGATTCTTTCTAAAAAATCTTTTTCTGCCGCTTAAGTTGTCGAGGGCTGATTTCTTTTCCTGTGATAAAACGCCTTCTGTTTCGACCGACAAACCTCTCAGGGAAGCATTTGCAACTGTTTGGCACCGTTTTTGAGTGAGTTGCCGAAAGTCAGATTTTTGATGAAATTGTGACCCCGGGGCTTAGGGATTTTTTCAAAAAAATCTTTTTCTGCCAGTTAAATTGCCGAGGGCTGATTTCTTTTCCAGTAATAAATAGCCTTTTCTTTCGTCCGCCAAACCTCTCAGGGGAGCATTTGCAACCGTTTGGCAGCATTTTTGAGTGAATTGCCGAAAGTCAGATTTTTGATGAAATTGTGACCCCGGGGCTTAGGGATTTATTCAAAAAAATCTTTTTCTGCCAGTTAATTTGTCGAGGGCTGATTTCTTTTCCTGTGATAAAAAGCCTTCTGTTTCGAGTGCCAAACCTCTCAGGGGAGCATTTGCAACCATTTGGCAGCATTTTTGAGTGAATTGCCGAAAGTCAGATTCTTGATGAAATTGTGACCCCGGGGCTTATGGTTTTTTTCAAAAAAATCATTTTCTGCCAGTTAAATTGTCGAGGGTTGATTTCTTTTCCTGTGATAAAAAGCCTTCTGTTTCGACCGCCAAACCTCTCAGGGGAGCATTTGCAACCGTTTGGCAGCATTTGTGAGTGATTTGCCTAAAGTCAGATTTCTGATGAAATTGTGACCCCGGGGCTTAGGGATTTTTTCAAAAAAATCTTTTTCTGCCGGTTAAGTTGTCGAGGGCTTATTTCTTTTCCTGTGATAAAAAGCCTTCTGTTTCGACCGCCAAAACTCTCAGGGGAGCATTTGCAACCGTTTGGCAGCATTTTTGAGTGAATTGCCGAAAGTCAGATTTTTGATGAAATTGTGACCCCGGGGCTTAGGGATTTATTCAAAAAAATCTTTTTCTGCCAGTTAATTTGTCGAGGGCTGATTTCTTTTCCTGTGATAAAAAGCCTTCTGTTTCGAGTGCCAAACCTCTCAGGGGAGCATTTGCAACCATTTGGCAGCATTTTTGAGTGAATTGCCGAAAGTCAGATTTTTGATGAAATTGTGACCCCGGGGCTTAGGGTTTTTTTCAAAAAAATCATTTTCTGCCAGTTAAATTGTCGAGGGCTGATTTCTTTTCCTGTGATAAAAAGCCTTCTGTTTCGATCGCCAAACCTCTCAGGGGAGCATTTGCAACCGTTTGGCAGCATTTTTGAGTGATTTGCCGAATGTCAGATTTTTGATGAAATTGTGACCCCGGGGCTTAGGGATTTTTTCAAAAAAATCTTTTTCTGCCAGTTAATTTGTCGAGGGCTGATTTCTTTTCCAGTGATAAATAGCCTTTTCTTTCGTCACCAAACCTCTCAGGGGAGCATTTGCAACCGTTTCGCAGCATTTGTGAGTGATTTGCCTAAAGTCAGATTTCTGATGAAATTGTGACCCCGGGGCTTAGGGATTTTTTCAAAAAAATCTTTTTCTGCCGGTTAAGTTGTCGAGGGCTTATTTCTTTTCCTGTGATAAAAAGCCTTCTGTTTCGACTCTCAGGGGAGCATTTGCAACCTTTTGGCAGCATTTTTGAGTGAATTGCCGAAAGTCAGATTTTTGATGAAATTGTGACCCTGGGGCTTAGGGATTTTTTCAAAAAAATCTTTTTCTGCCAGTTAATTTGTCGAGGGCTGATTTCTTTTCCTGTGATAAAAAGCCTTTTCTTTCGTCACCAAACCTCTCAGGGGAGCATTTGCAACCGTTTGGCAGCATTTTTGAGTGATTTGCCGAATGTCAGATTTTTGATGAAATTGTGACCCCGGGGCTTAGGGATTTTTTCAAAAAAATCTTTTTCTGCCAGTTAATTTGTCGAGGGCTGATTTCTTTTCCAGTGATAAATAGCCTTTTCTTTCGTCACCAAACATCTCAGGGGAGCATTTGCAACCGTTTCGCAGCATTTGTGAGTGATTTGCCTAAAGTCAGATTTCTGATGAAATTGTGACCCCGGGGCTTAGGGATTTTTTCAAAAAAATCTTTTTCTGCCGGTTAAGTTGTCGAGGGCTGATTTCTTTTCCTGTGATAAAACGCCTTCTGTTTCGACCGCCAAACCTCTCAGGGGAGCATTTGCAACTGTTTGGCACCATTTTTGAGTCACTTGCCGAAAGTCAGATTTTTGATGAAATTGTTACCCCGGGGCTTAGGGATTTTTTGAAAAAAATCTTTTTCTGCCAGTTAATTTGTCGAGGGCTGATTTCTTTTCCTGTGATAAAAAGCCTTCTGTTTCGACCGCCAAACCTCTCAGGGGAGCATTTGCAACTGTTTGGCACCATTTTTGAGTGAGTTGCCGAAAGTCAGATTTTTGATGAAATTGTGACCCCGGGGCTTAGGGATTTTTTCTAAAAAATCTTTTTCTGCCGGTTAAGTTGTCGAGGGCTGATTTCTTTTCCTGTGATAAAAAGACTTCTGTTTCGACCGCCAAACCTCTCAGGGGAGCATTTGCAACTGTTTGGCACCATTTTTGAGTGAGTTGCCGAAAGTCAGATTTTTGATGAAATTGTGACCCCGGGGCTTAGGGATTTTTTCTAAAAAATCTTTTTCTGCCGGTTAAGTTGTCGAGGGCTGATTTCTTTTCCTGTGATAAAACGCCTTCTGTTTCGACCGACAAACCTCTCAGGGAAGCATTTGCAAGTGTTTGGCACCATTTTTGAGTGAGTTGCCGAAAGTCAGATTTTTGATGAAATTGTGACCCCGGGGCTTAGGGATTTTTTCAAAAACATCTTTTTCTGCCGGTTAAGTTGTTGAGGGCTGATTTCTTTTCCTTCGATAAAACGCCTTCTGTTTCGACCGCCAAACCTCTCAGGGGAGCATTTGCAACTGTTTGGCACCATTTTTGAGTGAATTGCCGAAAGTCAGATTTTTGATGAAATTGTGACCCCGGGGCTTAGGGATTTTTTCAAAAAAATCTTTTTCTGCCAGTTAATTTGTCGAGGGCTGATTTCTTTTCCTGTGATAAAAAGCCTTCTGTTTCGAGTGCCAAACCTCTCAGGGGAGCATTTGCAACCATTTGGCAGCATTTTTGAGTGAATTGCCGAAAGTCAGATTTTTGATGAAATTGTGACCCCGGGGCTTAGGGTTTTTTTCAAAAAAATCATTTTCTGCCAGTTAAATTGTCGAGGGCTGATTTCTTTTCCCGTGATAAAAAGCCTTCTGTTTCGACCGCCAAACCTCTCAGGGGAGCATTTGCAACCGTTTGGCAGCATTTTTGAGTGATTTGCCGAATGTCAGATTTCTGATGAAATTGTGACCCCGGGGCTTAGGGATTTTTTCAAAAAAATCTTTTTCTGCCGGTTAAGTTGTCGAGGGCTTATTTCTTTTCCTGTGATAAAAAGCCTTCTGTTTCGACCGCCAAAACTCTCAGGGGAGCATTTGCAACCTTTTGGCAGCATTTTTGAGTGAATTGCCGAAAGTCAGATTTTTGATGAAATTGTGACCCTGGGGCTTAGGGATTTTTTCAAAAAAATCTTTTTCTGCCAGTTAATTTGTCGAGGGCTGATTTCTTTTCCTGTGATAAAAAGCCTTTTCTTTCGTCACCAAACCTCTCAGGGGAGCATTTGCAACCGTTTGGCAGCATTTTTGAGTGATTTGCCTAAAGTCAGATTTCTGATGAAATTGTGACCCCGGGGCTTAGGGATTTTTTCAAAAAAATCTTTTTCTGCCGGTTAAGTTGTCGAGGGCTGATTTCTTTTCCTGTGATAAAACGCCTTCTGTTTCGACCGCCAAACCTCTCAGGGGAGCATTTGCAACCTTTTGGCAGCATTTTTGAGTGAATTGCCGAAAGTCAGATTTTTGATGAAATTGTGACCCCGGGGCTTAGGGGTTTTTTCAAAAAAATCTTTTTCTGCCAGTTAATTTGTCGAGGGCTGATTTCTTTTCCTGTGATAAAAAGCCTTCTGTTTCGACCGCCAAACCTCTCAGGGGAGCATTTGCAACTGTTTGGCACCATTTTTGAGTCACTTGCCGAAAGTCAGATTTTTGATGAAATTGTTACCCCGGGGCTTAGGGATTTTTTGAAAAAAATCTTTTTCTGCCAGTTAATTTGTCGAGGGCTGATTTCTTTTCCTGTGATAAAAAGCCTTCTGTTTCGACCGCCAAACCTCTCAGGGGAGCATTTGCAACTGTTTGGCACCATTTTTGAGTGAGTTGCCGAAAGTCAGATTTTTGATGAAATTGTGACCCCGGGGCTTAGGGATTTTTTCTAAAAAATCTTTTTCTGCCGGTTAAGTTGTCGAGGGCTGATTTCTTTTCCTGTGATAAAAAGACTTCTGTTTCGACCGCCAAACCTCTCAGGGGAGCATTTGCAACTGTTTGGCACCATTTTTGAGTGAGTTGCCGAAAGTCAGATTTTTGATGAAATTGTGACCCCGGGGCTTAGGGATTTTTTCTAAAAAATCTTTTTCTGCCGGTTAAGTTGTCGAGGGCTGATTTCTTTTCCTGTGATAAAACGCCTTCTGTTTCGACCGACAAACCTCTCAGGGAAGCATTTGCAAGTGTTTGGCACCATTTTTGAGTGAGTTGCCGAAAGTCAGATTTTTGATGAAATTGTGACCCCGGGGCTTAGGGATTTTTTCAAAAACATCTTTTTCTGCCGGTTAAGTTGTCAAGGGCTGATTTCTTTTCCTTCGATAAAACGCCTTCTGTTTCGACCGCCAAACCTCTCAGGGGAGCATTTGCAACTGTTTGGCACCATTTTTGAGTGAATTGCCGAAAGTCAGATTTTTGATGAAATTGTGACCCCGGGGCTTAGGGATTCTTTCTAAAAAATCTTTTTCTGCCGCTTAAGTTGTCGAGGGCTGATTTCTTTTCCTGTGATAAAACGCCTTCTGTTTCGACCGACAAACCTCTCAGGGAAGCATTTGCAACTGTTTGGCACCGTTTTTGAGTGAGTTGCCGAAAGTCAGATTTTTGATGAAATTGTGACCCCGGGGCTTAGGGATTTATTCAAAAAAATCTTTTTCTGCCAGTTAATTTGTCGAGGGCTGATTTCTTTTCCTGCGATAAAAAGCCTTCTGTTTCGAGTGCCAAACCTCTCAGGGGAGCATTTGCAACCATTTGGCAGCATTTTTGAGTGAATTGCCGAAAGTCAGATTTTTGATGAAATTGTGACCCCGGGGCTTATGGTTTTTTTCAAAAAAATCATTTTCTGCCAGTTAAATTGTCGAGGGCTGATTTCTTTTCCTGTGATAAAACGCCTTCTGTTTCGACCGACAAACCTCTCAGGGAAGCATTTGCAACTGTTTGGCACCGTTTTTGAGTGAGTTGCCGAAAGTCAGATTTTTGATGAAATTGTGACCCCGGGGCTTAGGGATTTATTCAAAAAAATCTTTTTCTGCCAGTTAATTTGTCGAGGGCTGATTTCTTTTCCTGCGATAAAAAGCCTTCTGTTTCGAGTGCCAAACCTCTCAGGGGAGCATTTGCAACCATTTGGCAGCATTTTTGAGTGAATTGCCGAAAGTCAGATTTTTGATGAAATTGTGACCCCGGGGCTTATGGTTTTTTTCAAAAAAATCATTTTCTGCCAGTTAAATTGTCGAGGGTTGATTTCTTTTCCTGTGATAAAAAGCCTTCTGTTTCGACCGCCAAACCTCTCAGGGGAGCATTTGCAACCGTTTGGCAGCATTTGTGAGTGATTTGCCTAAAGTCAGATTTCTGATGAAATTGTGACCCCGGGGCTTAGGGATTTTTTCAAAAAAATCTTTTTCTGCCGGTTAAGTTGTCGAGGGCTTATTTCTTTTCCTGTGATAAAAAGCCTTCTGTTTCGACCGCCAAAACTCTCAGGGGAGCATTTGCAACCGTTTGGCAGCATTTTTGAGTGAATTGCCGAAAGTCAGATTTTTGATGAAATTGTGACCCCGGGGCTTAGGGATTTATTCAAAAAAATCTTTTTCTGCCAGTTAATTTGTCGAGGGCTGATTTCTTTTCCTGTGATAAAAAGCCTTCTGTTTCGAGTGCCAAACCTCTCAGGGGAGCATTTGCAACCATTTGGCAGCATTTTTGAGTGAATTGCCGAAAGTCAGATTTTTGATGAAATTGTGACCCCGGGGCTTAGGGTTTTTTTCAAAAAAATCATTTTCTGCCAGTTAAATTGTCGAGGGCTGATTTCTTTTCCTGTGATAAAAAGCCTTCTGTTTCGACCGCCAAACCTCTCAGGGGAGCATTTGCAACCGTTTGGCAGCATTTTTGAGTGATTTGCCGAATGTCAGATTTTTGATGAAATTGTAACCCCGGGGCTTAGGGATTTTTTCAAAAAAATCTTTTTCTGCCAGTTAATTTGTCGAGGGCTGATTTCTTTTCCAGTGATAAATAGCCTTTTCTTTCGTCACCAAACCTCTCAGGGGAGCATTTGCAACCGTTTCGCAGCATTTGTGAGTGATTTGCCTAAAGTCAGATTTCTGATGAAATTGTGACCCCGGGGCTTAGGGATTTTTTCAAAAAAATCTTTTTCTGCCGGTTAAGTTGTCGAGGGCTTATTTCTTTTCCTGTGATAAAAAGCCTTCTGTTTCGACCGCCAAAACTCTCAGGGGAGCATTTGCAACCTTTTGGCAGCATTTTTGAGTGAATTGCCGAAAGTCAGATTTTTGATGAAATTGTGACCCTGGGGCTTAGGGATTTTTTCAAAAAAATCTTTTTCTGCCAGTTAATTTGTCGAGGGCTGATTTCTTTTCCTGTGATAAAAAGCCTTTTCTTTCGTCACCAAACCTCTCAGGGGAGCATTTGCAACCGTTTGGCAGCATTTTTGAGTGATTTGCCGAATGTCAGATTTTTGATGAAATTGTGACCCCGGGGCTTAGGGATTTTTTCAAAAAAATCTTTTTCTGCCAGTTAATTTGTCGAGGGCTGATTTCTTTTCCAGTGATAAATAGCCTTTTCTTTCGTCACCAAACATCTCAGGGGAGCATTTGCAACCGTTTCGCAGCATTTGTGAGTGATTTGCCTAAAGTCAGATTTCTGATGAAATTGTGACCCCGGGGCTTAGGGATTTTTTCAAAAAAATCTTTTTCTGCCGGTTAAGTTGTCGAGGGCTGATTTCTTTTCCTGTGATAAAACGCCTTCTGTTTCGACCGCCAAACCTCTCAGGGGAGCATTTGCAACCTTTTGGCAGCATTTTTGAGTGAATTGCCAAAAGTCAGATTTTTGATGAAATTGTGACCCCGGGGCTTAGGGGTTTTTTCAAAAAAATCTTTTTCTGCCAGTTAATTTGTCGAGGGCTGATTTCTTTTCCTGTGATAAAAAGCCTTCTGTTTCGACCGCCAAACCTCTCAGGGGAGCATTTGCAACTGTTTGGCACCATTTTTGAGTCACTTGCCGAAAGTCAGATTTTTGATGAAATTGTTACCCCGGGGCTTAGGGATTTTTTGAAAAAAATCTTTTTCTGCCAGTTAATTTGTCGAGGGCTGATTTCTTTTCCTGTGATAAAAAGCCTTCTGTTTCGACCGCCAAAACTCTCAGGGGAGCATTTGCAACCTTTTGGCAGCATTTTTGAGTGAATTGCCGAAAGTCAGATTTTTGATGAAATTGTGACCCTGGGGCTTAGGGATTTTTTCAAAAAAATCTTTTTCTGCCAGTTAATTTGTCGAGGGCTGATTTCTTTTCCTGTGATAAAAAGCCTTTTCTTTCGTCACCAAACCTCTCAGGGGAGCATTTGCAACCGTTTGGCAGCATTTTTGAGTGATTTGCCGAATGTCAGATTTTTGATGAAATTGTGACCCCGGGGCTTAGGGATTTTTTCAAAAAAATCTTTTTCTGCCAGTTAATTTGTCGAGGGCTGATTTCTTTTCCAGTGATAAATAGCCTTTTCTTTCGTCACCAAACATCTCAGGGGAGCATTTGCAACCGTTTCGCAGCATTTGTGAGTGATTTGCCTAAAGTCAGATTTCTGATGAAATTGTGACCCCGGGGCTTAGGGATTTTTTCAAAAAAATCTTTTTCTGCCGGTTAAGTTGTCGAGGGCTGATTTCTTTTCCTGTGATAAAACGCCTTCTGTTTCGACCGCCAAACCTCTCAGGGGAGCATTTGCAACCTTTTGGCAGCATTTTTGAGTGAATTGCCGAAAGTCAGATTTTTGATGAAATTGTGACCCCGGGGCTTAGGGGTTTTTTCAAAAAAATCTTTTTCTGCCAGTTAATTTGTCGAGGGCTGATTTCTTTTCCTGTGATAAAAAGCCTTCTGTTTCGACCGCCAAACCTCTCAGGGGAGCATTTGCAACTGTTTGGCACCATTTTTGAGTCACTTGCCGAAAGTCAGATTTTTGATGAAATTGTTACCCCGGGGCTTAGGGATTTTTTGAAAAAAATCTTTTTCTGCCAGTTAATTTGTCGAGGGCTGATTTCTTTTCCTGTGATAAAAAGCCTTCTGTTTCGACCGCCAAACCTCTCAGGGGAGCATTTGCAACTGTTTGGCACCATTTTTGAGTGAGTTGCCGAAAGTCAGATTTTTGATGAAATTGTGACCCCGGGGCTTAGGGATTTTTTCTAAAAAATCTTTTTCTGCCGGTTAAGTTGTCGAGGGCTGATTTCTTTTCCTGTGATAAAAAGACTTCTGTTTCGACCGCCAAACCTCTCAGGGGAGCATTTGCAACTGTTTGGCACCATTTTTGAGTGAGTTGCCGAAAGTCAGATTTTTGATGAAATTGTGACCCCGGGGCTTAGGGATTTTTTCAAAAACATCTTTTTCTGCCGGTTAAGTTGTCGAGGGCTGATTTCTTTTCCTTCGATAAAACGCCTTCTGTTTCGACCGCCAAACCTCTCAGGGGAGCATTTGCAACTGTTTGGCACCATTTTTGAGTGAATTGCCGAAAGTCAGATTTTTGATGAAATTGTGACCCCGGGGCTTAGGGATTCTTTCTAAAAAATCTTTTTCTGCCGGTTAAGTTGTCGAGGGCTGATTTCTTTTCCTGTGATAAAACGCCTTCTGTTTCGACCGACAAACCTCTCAGGGAAGCATTTGCAACTGTTTGGCACCGTTTTTGAGTGAGTTGCCGAAAGTCAGATTTTTGATGAAATTGTGACCCCGGGGCTTAGGGATTTTTTCAAAAAAATCTTTTTCTGCCGGTTAAATTGCCGAGGGCTGATTTCTTTTCCAGTAATAAATAGCCTTTTCTTTCGTCCGCCAAACCTCTCAGGGGAGCATTTGCAACCGTTTGGCAGCATTTTTGAGTGAATTGCCGAAAGTCAGATTTTTGATGAAATTGTGACCCCGGGGCTTAGGGATTTATTCAAAAAAATCTTTTTCTGCCAGTTAATTTGTCGAGGGCTGATTTCTTTTCCTGTGATAAAAAGCCTTCTGTTTCGAGTGCCAAACCTCTCAGGGGAGCATTTGCAACCATTTGGCAGCATTTTTGAGTGAATTGCCGAAAGTCAGATTTTTGATGAAATTGTGACCCCGGGGCTTATGGTTTTTTTCAAAAAAATCATTTTCTGCCAGTTAAATTGTCGAGGGCTGATTTCTTTTCCTGTGATAAAAAGCCTTCTGTTTCGACCGCCAAACCTCTCAGGGGAGCATTTGCAACCGTTTGGCAGCATTTGTGAGTGATTTGCCTAAAGTCAGATTTCTGATGAAATTGTGACCCCGGGGCTTGGGGATTTTTTCAAAAAAATCTTTTTCTGCCGGTTAAGTTGTCGAGGGCTTATTTCTTTTCCTGTGATAAAAAGCCTTCTGTTTCGACCGCCAAAACTCTCAGGGGAGCATTTGCAACCTTTTGGCAGCATTTTTGAGTGAATTGCCGAAAGTCAGATTTTTGATGAAATTGTGACCCCGGGGCTTAGGGATTTTTTCAAAAAAATCTTTTTCTGCCAGTTAATTTGTCGAGGGCTGATTTCTTTTCCTGTAATAAAAAGCCTTTTCTTTCGTCACCAAACCTCTCAGGGGAGCATTTGCAACCGTTTGGCAGCATTTTTGAGTGATTTGCCGAATGTCAGATTTTTGATGAAATTGTGACCCCGGGGCTTAGGGATTTTTTCAAAAAAATCTTTTTCTGCCAGTTAATTTGTCGAGGGCTGATTTCTTTTCCAGTGATAAATAGCCTTTTCTTTCGTCACCAAACATCTCAGGGGAGCATTTGCAACCGTTTCGCAGCATTTGTGAGTGATTTGCCTAAAGTCAGATTTCTGATGAAATTGTGACCCCGGGGCTTAGGGATTTTTTCAAAAAAATCTTTTTCTGCCGGTTAAGTTGTCGAGGGCTGATTTCTTTTCCTGTGATAAAACGCCTTCTGTTTCGACCGCCAAACCTCTCAGGGGAGCATTTGCAACCTTTTGGCAGCATTTTTGAGTGAATTGCCGAAAGTCAGATTTTTGATGAAATTGTGACCCCGGGGCTTAGGGGTTTTTTCAAAAAAATCTTTTTCTGCCAGTTAATTTGTCGAGGGCTGATTTCTTTTCCTGTGATAAAAAGCCTTCTGTTTCGACCGCCAAACCTCTCAGGGGAGCATTTGCAACTGTTTGGCACCATTTTTGAGTCACTTGCCGAAAGTCAGATTTTTGATGAAATTGTTACCCCGGGGCTTAGGGATTTTTTGAAAAAAATCTTTTTCTGCCAGTTAATTTTTCGAGGGCTGATTTCTTTTCCTGTGATAAAAAGCCTTCTGTTTCGACCGCCAAACCTCTCAGGGGAGCATTTGCAACCGTTTGGCAGCATTTTTGAGTGATTTGCCGAATGTCAGATTTTTGATGAAATTGTGACCCCGGGGCTTAGGGATTTTTTCTAAAAAATCTTTTTCTGCCGGTTAAGTTGTCGAGGGCTGATTTCTTTTCCTGTGATAAAACGCCTTCTGTTTCGACCGACAAACCTCTCAGGGAAGCATTTGCAAGTGTTTGGCACCATTTTTGAGTGAGTTGCCGAAAGTCAGATTTTTGATGAAATTGTGACCCCGGGGCTTAGGGATTTTTTCAAAAACATCTTTTTCTGCCGGTTAAGTTGTCGAGGGCTGATTTCTTTTCCTTAGATAAAACGCCTTCTGTTTCGACCGCCAAACCTCTCAGGGGAGCATTTGCAACTGTTTGGCACCATTTTTGAGTGAATTGCCGAAAGTCAGATTTTTGATGAAATTGTGACCCCGGGGCTTAGGGATTCTTTCTAAAAAATCTTTTTCTGCCGGTTAAGTTGTCGAGGGCTGATTTCTTTTCCTGTGATAAAACGCCTTCTGTTTCGACCGACAAACCTCTCAGGGAAGCATTTGCAACTGTTTGGCACCGTTTTTGAGTGAGTTGCCGAAAGTCAGATTTTTGATGAAATTGTGACCCCGGGGCTTAGGGATTTTTTCAAAAAAATCTTTTTCTGCCGGTTAAGTTGCCGAGGGCTGATTTCTTTTCCAGTAATAAATAGCCTTTTCTTTCGTCCGCCAAACCTCTCAGGGGAGCATTTGCAACCGTTTGGCAGCATTTTTGAGTGAATTGCCGAAAGTCAGATTTCTAATGAAATTGTGACCCCGGGGCTTAGGGATTTTTTCAAAAAAATCTTTTTCTGCCAGTTAATTTGTCGAGGGCTGATTTCTTTTCAAGTGATAAAAAGCCTTCTGTTTTGACCGCCAAACCTCTCAGGGGAGCATTTGCAACCGTTTGGCAGCATTTTTGAGTGAATTGCCGAAAGTCAGATTTTTGATGAAATTGTGACCCCGGGGCTTAGGGATTTATTCAAAAAAATCTTTTTCTGCCAGTTAATTTGTCGAGGGCTGATTTCTTTTCCTGTGATAAAAAGCCTTCTGTTTCGAGTGCCAAACCTCTCAGGGGAGCATTTGCAACCATTTGGCAGCATTTTTGAGTGAATTGCCGAAAGTCAGATTTTTGATGAAATTGTTACCCCGGGGCTTAGGGTTTTTTTCAAAAAAATCATTTTCTGCCAGTTAAATTGTCGAGGGCTGATTTCTTTTCCTGTGATAAAAAGCCTTCTGTTTCGACCGCCAAACCTCTCAGGGGAGCATTTGCAACCGTTTGGCAGCATTTTTGAGTGATTTGCCGAATGTCAGATTTTTGATGAAATTGTGACCCCGGGGCTTAGGGATTTTTTCAAAAAAATCTTTTTCTCCCGGTTAAGTTGTCGAGGGCTGATTTCTTTTCCTGTGATAAAACGCCTTCTGTTTCGACCGCCAAACCTCTCAGGGGAGCATTTGCAACTGTTTGGCACCATTTTTGAGTGAATTGCCGAAAGTCAGATTTTTGATGAAATTGTGACCCCGGGGCTTAGGGATTTTTTGAAAAAAATCTTTTTCTGCCAGTTAATTTGTCGAGGGCTGATTTCGTTTCCTGTGATAAAAAGCCTTCTGTTTCGACCGCCAAACCTCTCAGGGAAGCATTTGCAACCTTTTGGCAGCATTTTTGAGTGAATTGCCGAAAGTCAGATTTTTGATGAAATTGTGACCCCGGGGCTTAGGGATTTATTCAAAAAAATCTTTTTCTGCCAGTTAATTTGTCGAGGGCTGATTTCTTTTCCTGTGATAAAAAGCCTTCTGTTTCGAGTGCCAAACCTCTCAGGGGAGCATTTGCAACCATTTGGCAGCATTTTTGAGTGAATTGCCGAAAGTCAGATTTTTGATGAAATTGTGACCCCGGGGCTTAGGGTTTTTTTCAAAAAAATCATTTTCTGCCAGTTAAATTGTCGAGGGCTGATTTCTTTTCCTGTGATAAAAAGCCTTCTGTTTCGACCGCCAAACCTCTCAGGGGAGCATTTGCAACCGTTTGGCAGCATTTTTGAGTGATTTGCCGAATGTCAGATTTTTGATGAAATTGTGACCCCGGGGCTTAGGGATTTTTTCAAAAAAATCTTTTTCTGCCAGTTAATTTGTCGAGGGCTGATTTCTTTTCCAGTGATAAATAGCCTTTTCTTTCGTCACCAAACCTCTCAGGGGAGCATTTGCAACCGTTTCGCAGCATTTGTGAGTGATTTGCCTAAAGTCAGATTTCTGATGAAATTGTGACCCCGGGGCTTAGGGATTTTTTCAAAAAAATCTTTTTCTGCCGGTTAAGTTGTCGAGGGCTTATTTCTTTTCCTGTGATAAAAAGCCTTCTGTTTCGACCGCCAAAACTCTCAGGGGAGCATTTGCAACCTTTTGGCAGCATTTTTGAGTGAATTGCCGAAAGTCAGATTTTTGATGAAATTGTGACCCTGGGGCTTAGGGATTTTTTCAAAAAAATCTTTTTCTGCCAGTTAATTTGTCGAGGGCTGATTTCTTTTCCTGTGATAAAAAGCCTTTTCTTTCGTCACCAAACCTCTCAGGGGAGCATTTGCAACCGTTTGGCAGCATTTTTGAGTGATTTGCCGAATGTCAGATTTTTGATGAAATTGTGACCCTGGGGCTTAGGGATTTTTTTCAAAAAAATCTTTTTCTGCCAGTTAATTTGTCGAGGGCTGATTTCTTTTCCTGTGATAAAAAGCCTTCTGTTTCGACCGCCAAACCTCTCAGGGGAGCATTTGCAACTGTTTGGCACCATTTTTGAGTCACTTGCCGAAAGTCAGATTTTTGATGAAATTGTTACCCCGGGGCTTAGGGATTTTTTGAAAAAAATCTTTTTCTGCCAGTTAATTTGTCGAGGGCTGATTTCTTTTCCTGTGATAAAAAGCCTTCTGTTTCGACCGCCAAACCTCTCAGGGGAACATTTGCAACCGTTTGGCAGCATTTTTGAGTGATTTATCGAATGTCAGATTTTTGATGAAATTGTGACCCCGGGGCTTAGGGATTTTTTCAAAAAAATCTTTTCCTGCCAGTTAATTTGTCGAGGGCTGATTTCTTTTCCAGTGATAAATAGCCTTTTCTTTCGTCACCAAACCTCTCAGGGGAGCATTTGCAACCGTTTGGCAGCATTTGTGAGTGATTTGCCTAAAGTCAGATTTCTGATGAAATTGTGACCCCGGGGCTTAGGGATTTTTTTAAAAAAATCTTTTTCTCCCGGTTAAGTTGTCGAGGGCTGATTTCTTTTCCTGTGATAAAACGCCTTCTGTTTCGACCGCCAAACCTCTCAGGGGAGCATTTGCAACTGTTTGGCACCATTTTTGAGTGAATTGCCGAAAGTCAGATTTTTGATGAAATTGTGACCCCGGGGCTTAGGGATTTTTTGAAAAAAATCTTTTTCTGCCAGTTAATTTGTCGAGGGCTGATTTCTTTTCCTGTGATAAAAAGCCTTCTGTTTCGAGTGCCAAACCTCTCAGGGGAGCATTTGCAACCATTTGGCAGCATTTTTGAGTGAATTGCCGAAAGTCAGATTTTTGATGAAATTGTGACCCCGGGGCTTAGGGTTTTTTTCAAAAAAATCATTTTCTGCCAGTTAAATTGTCGAGGGCTGATTTCTTTTCCTGTGATAAAAAGCCTTCTGTTTCGACCGCCAAACCTCTCAGGGGAGCATTTGCAACCGTTTGGCAGCATTTTTGAGTGATTTGCCGAATGTCAGATTTTTGATGAAATTGTGACCCCGGGGCTTAGGGATTTTTTCAAAAAAATCTTTTTCTGCCAGTTAATTTGTCGAGGGCTGATTTCTTTTCCAGTGATAAATAGCCTTTTCTTTCGTCACCAAACCTCTCAGGGGAGCATTTGCAACCGTTTCGCAGCATTTGTGAGTGATTTGCCTAAAGTCAGATTTCTGATGAAATTGTGACCCCGGGGCTTAGGGATTTTTTCAAAAAAATCTTTTTCTGCCGGTTAAGTTGTCGAGGGCTTATTTCTTTTCCTGTGATAAAAAGCCTTCTGTTTCGACCGCCAAAACTCTCAGGGGAGCATTTGCAACCTTTTGGCAGCATTTTTGAGTGAATTGCCGAAAGTCAGATTTTTGATGAAATTGTGACCCTGGGGCTTAGGGATTTTTTCAAAAAAATCTTTTTCTGCCAGTTAATTTGTCGAGGGCTGATTTCTTTTCCTGTGATAAAAAGCCTTTTCTTTCGTCACCAAACCTCTCAGGGGAGCATTTGCAACCGTTTGGCAGCATTTTTGAGTGATTTGCCGAATGTCAGATTTTTGATGAAATTGTGACCCTGGGGCTTAGGGATTTTTTTCAAAAAAATCTTTTTCTGCCAGTTAATTTGTCGAGGGCTGATTTCTTTTCCTTTGATAAAAAGCCTTCTGTTTCGACCGCCAAACCTCTCAGGGGAGCATTTGCAACTGTTTGGCACCATTTTTGAGTCACTTGCCGAAAGTCAGATTTTTGATGAAATTGTTACCCCGGGGCTTAGGGATTTTTTGAAAAAAATCTTTTTCTGCCAGTTAATTTGTCGAGGGCTGATTTCTTTTCCTGTGATAAAAAGCCTTCTGTTTCGACCGCCAAACCTCTCAGGGGAGCATTTGCAACCGTTTGGCAGCATTTTTGAGTGATTTATCGAATGTCAGATTTTTGATGAAATTGTGACCCCGGGGCTTAGGGATTTTTTCAAAAAAATCTTTTCCTGCCAGTTAATTTGTCGAGGGCTGATTTCTTTTCCAGTGATAAATAGCCTTTTCTTTCGTCACCAAACCTCTCAGGGGAGCATTTGCAACCGTTTGGCAGCATTTGTGAGTGATTTGCCTAAAGTCAGATTTCTGATGAAATTGTGACCCCGGGGCTTAGGGATTTTTTTAAAAAAATCTTTTTCTCCCGGTTAAGTTGTCGAGGGCTGATTTCTTTTCCTGTGATAAAAAGCCTTCTGTTTCGACCGCCAAACCTCTCAGGGAAGCATTTGCAACCTTTTGGCAGCATTTTTGAGTGATTTGCCGAAAGTCAGATTTTTGTTGAAATTGTCACCCCGGGGCTTAGGGATTTTTTCAAAAAAATCTTTTTCTGCCAGTTAAGTTGTCGAGGGCTATTTTCTTTTGCTGTGATAAAACGCCTTCTGTTTCGACCGCCAAACCTCTCAGGGGAGCATTTGCAACTGTTTGGCACCATTTTTGAGTGAGTTGCCGAAAGTCAGATTTTTGATGAAATTGTGACCCCGGGGCTTAGGGATTTTTTCTAAAAAATCTTTTTCTGCCGGTTAAGTTGTCGAGGGCTGATTTCTTTTCCTGTGATAAAACGCCTTCTGTTTCGACCGACGAACCTCTCAGGGAAGCATTTGCAAGTGTTTGGCACCATTTTTGAGTGAGTTGCCGAAAGTCAGATTTTTGATGAAATTGTGACCCCGGGGCTTAGGGATTTTTTCAAAAACATCTTTTTCTGCCGGTTAAGTTGTCGAGGGCTGATTTCTTTTCCTTCGATAAAACGCCTTCTGTTTCGACCGCCAAACCTCTCAGGGGAGCATTTGCAACTGTTTGGCACCATTTTTGAGTGAATTGCCGAAAGTCAGATTTTTGATGAAATTGTGACCCCGGGGCTTAGGGATTCTTTCTAAAAAATCTTTTTCTGCCGGTTAAGTTGTCGAGGGCTGATTTCTTTTCCTGTGATAAAACGCCTTCTGTTTCGACCGACAAACCTCTCAGGGAAGCATTTGCAACCGTTTGGCACCATTTTTGAGTGAATTGCCGAAAGTCAGATTTCTAATGAAATTGTGACCCCGGGGCTTAGGGATTTTTTCAAAAAAATCTTTTTCTGCCAGTTAATTTGTCGAGGGCTGATTTCTTTTCAAGTGATAAAAAGCCTTCTGTTTTGACCGCCAAACCTCTCAGGGGAGCATTTGCAACCGTTTGGCAGCATTTTTGAGTGAATTGCCGAAAGTCAGATTTTTGATGAAATTGTGACCCCGGGGCTTAGGGATTTTTTCTAAAAAATCTTTTTCTGCCGGTTAAGTTGTCGAGGGCTATTTTCTTTTGCTGTGATAAAACGCCTTCTGTTTCGACCGCCAAACCTCTCAGGGGAGCATTTGCATCTGTTTGGCACCATTTTTGAGTGAATTGCCGAAAGTCAGATTTTTGATGAAATTGTGACCCCGGGGCTTAGGGATTCTTTCTAAAAAATCTTTTTCTGCCGGTTAAGTTGTCGAGGGCTGATTTCTTTTCCTGTGATAAAACGCCTTCTGTTTCGACCGACAAACCTCTCAGGGAAGCATTTGCAACCGTTTGGCACCATTTTTGAGTGAATTGCCGAAAGTCAGATTTCTAATGAAATTGTTACCCCGGGGCTTAGGGATTTTTTCAAAAAAATCTTTTTCTGCCAGTTAATTTGTCGAGGGCTGATTTCTTTTCAAGTGATAAAAAGCCTTCTGTTTTGACCGCCAAACCTCTCAGGGGAGCATTTGCAACCGTTTGGCAGCATTTTTGAGTGAATTGCCGAAAATCAGATTTTTGATGAAATTGTGACCCCGGGGCTTAGGGATTTTTTCAAAAAAATCTTTTTCTGCCAGTTAAGTTGTCGAGGGCTGATTTCTTTTCCAGTGATAAATAGCCTTTTCTTTCGACACCAAACCTCTCAGGGAAGCATTTGCAACCGTTTCGCAGCATTTGTGAGTGATTTGCCTAAAGTCAGATTTCTGATGAAATTGTGACCCCGGGGCTTAGGAATTTTTTCAAAAAAATCTTTTTCTGCCGGTTAAGTTGTCGAGGGCTGATTTCTTTTCCTGTGATAAAACGCCTTCTGTTTCGACCGCCAAACCTCTCAGGGGAGCATTTGCAACTGTTTGGCACCATTTTTGAGTGAATTGCCGAAAGTCGGATTTTTGATGAAATTGTGACCCCGGGGCTTAGGGATTTTTTCAAAAAAATCTTTTTCTGCCAGTTAAGTTGTCGAGGGCTGATTTCTTTTCCTGTGATAAAACGCCTTCTGTTTCGACCGCCCAACCTCTCAGGGAAGCATTTGCAACTGTTTGGCACCATTTTTGAGTGAGTTGTCGAAAGTCAGATTTTTGATGAAATTGTGACCCCGGGGCTTAGGGATTTTTTCAAAAAAATCTTTTTCTGCCAGTTAATTTGTCGAGGGCTGATTTCTTTTCCTGTGATAAAAAGCCTTCTGTTTCGACCTCCAAACCTCTCAGGGGAGCAGTTGCAACCGTTTGGCAGCATTTTTGAGTGATTTGCCGAAAGTCAGACTTTTGATGGAATTGTGTTTTTTTCAAAATAATCTTTTTCTGCCACTTAATTTGTCGAGGGCTGATTTCTTTTCCTGTGATAAAAAGCCTTCTGTTTCGACTGCCAAAACTTTCAGGAGAGCATATGCAACCTTTTGGCAGCATTTTTGAGTGAATTGCCGAAAGTCAGATTTTTGATGAAATTGTGACCCCGGGGCTTAGGGATTATTTCAAAAAAATCTTTTTCTGTCAGTTAATTTGTCGAGGGCTGATTTCTTTTCCTGTGATAAAAAGCCTTCTGTTTCGACCGCGAAACCTCTCAGGGGAGCATTTGCAACCGTTTGGCAGCATTTTTGAGTGATTTGCCGAATGTCAGATTTTTGATGAAATGGTGACCCCGGGGCTTAGGGATTTTTTCAAAAAAATCTTTTTCTACCAGTTAATTTCTCGAGGGCTGATTTTTTTTCCAGTGATAAATAGCCTTTTCTTTTGTCACCAAACCTCTCAGGGGAGCATTTGCAACCGTTTCGCAGCATTTCTGAGTGATTTGCCTAAAGTCAGATTTCTGATGAAATTGTGACCCCAGGGCTTAGGGATTTTTTCAAAAAAATCTTTTTCTGCCGGTTAATTTGTCGAGGGCTGATTTCTTTTCCTGTGATAAAAAGCCTTCTGTTTCGACCGCCAAAACTCTCAGGGGAGCATTTGCAACCTTTTGGCAGCATTTTTGAGTGAATTGCCGAAAGTCAGATTTTTGATGAAATTGTGACCCCGGGGCTTAGGGATTTTTTCAAAAAAATCTTTTTCTGCCAGTTAATTTGTCGAGGGCTGATTTCTTTTCCTGTGATAAAACGCCTTCTGTTTCGACCGCCAAACCTCTCAGGGAAGCATTTGCAACCTTTTGGCAGCATTTTTGAGTGATTTGCCGAAAGTCAGATTTTTGATGAAATTGTGACCCCGGGGCTTAGGGATTTTTTCTAAAAAATCTTTTTCTGCCGGTTAAGTTGTCGAGGGCTGATTTCTTTTCCTGTGATAAAACGCCTTCTGTTTCGACCGACAAACCTCTCAGGGAAGCATTTGCAAGTGTTTGGCACCATTTTTGAGTGAGTTGCCGAAAGTCAGATTTTTGATGACATTGTGACCCCGGGGCTTAGGGATTTTTTCAAAAAAATCTTTTTCTGCCAGTTAAGTTGTCGAGGGCTGATTTCTTTTCCTGTGATAAAACGCCTTCTGTTTCGACCGCCCAACATCTCAGGGAAGCATTTGCAACTGTTTGGCACCATTTTTGAGTGAGTTGTCGAAAGTCAGATTTTTGATGAAATTGTGACCCCGGGGCTTAGGGATTTTTTCAAAAAAATCTTTTTCTGCCAGTTAATTTGTCGAGGGCTGATTTCTTTTCCTGTGATAAAAAGCCTTCTGTTTCGACCTCCAAACCTCTCAGGGGAGCAGTTGCAACCGTTTGGCAGCATTTTTGAGTGATTTGCCGAAAGTCAGACTTTTGATGGAATTGTGTTTTTTTCAAAATAATCTTTTTCTGCCACTTAATTTGTCGAGGGCTGATTTCTTTTCCTGTGATAAAAAGCCTTCTGTTTCGACTGCCAAAACTTTCAGGAGAGCATATGCAACCTTTTGGCAGCATTTTTGAGTGAATTGCCGAAAGTCAGATTTTTGATGAAATTGTGACCCCGGGGCTTAGGGATTATTTCAAAAAAATCTTTTTCTGTCAGTTAATTTGTCGAGGGCTGATTTCTTTTCCTGTGATAAAAAGCCTTCTGTTTCGACCGCGAAACCTCTCAGGGGAGCATTTGCAACCGTTTGGCAGCATTTTTGAGTGATTTGCCGAATGTCAGATTTTTGATGAAATGGTGACCCCGGGGCTTAGGGATTTTTTCAAAAAAATCTTTTTCTACCAGTTAATTTCTCGAGGGCTGATTTTTTTTCCAGTGATAAATAGCCTTTTCTTTCGTCACCAAACCTCTCAGGGGAGCATTTGCAACCGTTTCGCAGCATTTCTGAGTGATTTGCCTAAAGTCAGATTTCTGATGAAATTGTGACCCCAGGGCTTAGGGATTTTTTCAAAAAAATCTTTTTCTGCCGGTTAATTTGTCGAGGGCTGATTTCTTTTCCTGTGATAAAAAGCCTTCTGTTTCGACCGCCAAAACTCTCAGGGGAGCATTTGCAACCTTTTGGCAGCATTTTTGAGTGAATTGCCGAAAGTCAGATTTTTGATGAAATTGTGACCCCGGGGCTTAGGGATTTTTTCAAAAAAATCTTTTTCTGCCAGTTAATTTGTCGAGGGCTGATTTCTTTTCCTGTGATAAAACGCCTTCTGTTTCGACCGCCAAACCTCTCAGGGAAGCATTTGCAACCTTTTGGCAGCATTTTTGAGTGATTTGCCGAAAGTAAGATTTTTGATGAAATTGTGACCCCGGGGCTTAGGGATTTTTTCTAAAAAATCTTTTTCTGCCGGTTAAGTTGTCGAGGGCTGATTTCTTTTCCTGTGATAAAACGCCTTCTGTTTCGACCGACAAACCTCTCAGGGAAGCATTTGCAAGTGTTTGGCACCATTTTTGAGTGAGTTGCCGAAAGTCAGATTTTTGATGACATTGTGACCCCGGGGCTTAGGGATTTTTTCAAAAACATCTTTTTCTGCCGGTTAAGTTGTCGAGGGCTGATTTCTTTTCCTTCGATAAAACGCCTTCTGTTTCGACCGCCAAACCTCTCAGGGGAGCATTTGCAACTGTTTGGCACCATTTTTGAGTGAATTGCCGAAAGTCAGATTTCTAATGAAATTGTGACCCCGGGGCTTAGGGATTTTTTCAAAAAAATCTTTTTCTGCCAGTTAATTTGTCGAGGGCTGATTTCTTTTCAAGTGATAAAAAGCCTTCTGTTTTGACCGCCAAACCTCTCAGGGGAGCATTTGCAACCGTTTGGCAGCATTTTTGAGTGAATTGCCGAAAGTCAGATTTTTGATGAAATTGTGACCCCGGGTCTTAGGGATTTTTTCTAAAAAATCTTTTTCTGCCGGTTAAGTTGTCGAGGGCAGATTTCTTTTCCTGTGATAAAACGCCTTCTGTTTCGACCGACAAACCTCTCAGGGAAGCATTTGCAAGTGTTTGGCACCATTTTTGAGTGAGTTGCCGAAAGTCAGATTTTTGATGACATTGTGACCCCGGGGCTTAGGGATTTTTTCAAAAACATCTTTTTCTGCCGGTTAAGTTGTCGAGGACTGATTTCTTTTCCTTCGATAAAACGCCTTCTGTTTCGACCGCCAAACCTCTCAGGGGAGCATTTGCAACCGTTTGGCAGCATTTTTGAGTGATTTGCCGAATGTCAGATTTTTGATGAAATTGTGAGCCCGGGGCTTAGGGATTTTTTCAAAAAAATCTTTTCCTGCCAGTTAATTTGTCGAGGGCTGATTTCTTTTCCAGTGATAAATAGCCTTTTCTTTCGTCACCAAACCTCTCAGGGGAGCATTTGCAACCGTTTCGCAGCATTTGTGAGTGATTTGCCTAAAGTCAGATTTCTGATGAAATTGTGACCCCGGGGCTTAGGGATTTTTTTAAAAAAATCTTTTTCTCCCGGTTAAGTTGTCGAGGGCTGATTTCTTTTCCTGTCATAAAAAGCCTTCTGTTTCGACCGCCAAAACTCTCAGGGGAGCATTTGCAACCTTTTGGCAGCATTTTTGAGTGATTTGCCTAAAGTCAGATTTTTGATGAAATTGTGACCCCGGGGCTTAGGGATTTTTTCAAAAAAATCTTTTTCTGCCGGTTAAGTTGTCGACGGCTGATTTCTTTTCCTGTGATAAAAAGCCTTCTGTTTCGACCGCCAAAACTCTCAGGGGAGCATTTGCAACCTTTTGGCAGCATTTTTGAGTGAATTGCCGAAAGTCAGATTTTTGATGAAATTGTGACCCCGGGGCTTAGGGATTTTTTCAAAAAAATCTTTTTCTGCCAGTTAATTTGTCGAGGGCTGATTTCTTTTCCTGTGATAAAAAGCCTTTTCTTTCGTCACCAAACCTCTCAGGGGAGCATTTGCAACCGTTTGGCAGCATTTTTGAGTGATTTGCCGAATGTCAGATTTTTGATGAAATTGTGACCCCGGGGCTTAGGGATTTTTTCAAAAAAATCTTTTCCTGCCAGTTAATTTGTCGAGGGCTGATTTCTTTTCCAGTGATAAATAGCCTTTTCTTTCGTCACCAAACCTCTCAGGGGAGCATTTGCAACCGTTTGGCAGCATTTGTGAGTGATTTGCCTAAAGTCAGATTTCTGATGAAATTGTGACCCCGGGGCTTAGGGATTTTTTTAAAAAAATCTTTTTCTCCCGGTTAAGTTGTCGAGGGCTGATTTCTTTTGCTGTGGTAAAACGCCTTCTGTTTCGACCGCCAAACCTCTCAGGGGAGCATTTGCAACTGTTTGGCACCATTTTTGAGTGATTTGCCTAAAGTCAGATTTCTGATGAAATTGTGACCCCGGGGCTTAGGGATTTTTTCAAAAAAATCTTTTTCTGCCGGTTAAGTTGTCGACGGCTGATTTCTTTTCCTGTGATAAAAAGCCTTCTGTTTCGACCGCCAAAACTCTCAGGGGAGCATTTGCAACCTTTTGGCAGCATTTTTGAGTGAATTGCCGAAAGTCAGATTTTTGATGAAATTGTGACCCCGGGGCTTAGGGATTTTTTCAAAAAAATCTTTTTCTGCCAGTTAATTTGTCGAGGGCTGATTTCTTTTCCTGTGATAAAAAGCCTTTTCTTTCGTCACCAAACCTCTCAGGGGAGCATTTGCAACCGTTTGGCAGCATTTTTGAGTGATTTGCCGAATGTCAGATTTTTGATGAAATTGTGACCCCGGGGCTTAGGGATTTTTTCAAAAAAATCTTTTCCTGCCAGTTAATTTGTCGAGGGCTGATTTCTTTTCCAGTGATAAATAGCCTTTTCTTTCGTCACCAAAACTTTCAGGGGAGCATTTGCAACCGTTTGGCAGCATTTGTGAGTGATTTGCCTAAAGTCAGATTTCTGATGAAATTGTGACCCCGGGGCTTAGGGATTTTTTTAAAAAAATCTTTTTCTCCCGGTTAAGTTGTCGAGGGCTGATTTCTTTTGCTGCGATAAAACGCCTTCTGTTTCGACCGCCAAACCTCTCAGGGGAGCATTTCCAACTGTTTGGCACCATTTTTGAGTGAGTTGCCGAAAGTCAGATTTTTGATGAAATTGTGACCCCCGGGGCTTAGGGATATTTTCAAAAAAATCTTTTTCTGCCGGTTAAGTTGTCGAGGGCTGATTTCTTTTCCTGTGATAAAAAGCCTTGTGTTTCGACCGCCAAAACTCTCAGGGGAGCATTTGCAACCTTTTGGCAGCATTTTTGAGTGAATTGCCGAAAGTCAGATTTTTGATGAAATTGTGACCCCGGGGCTTAGGGATTTTTTCAAAAAAATCTTTTTCTGCCAGTTAATTTGTCGAGGGCTGATTTCTTTTCCTGTGATAAAAAGCCTTCTGTTTCGACCGCCAAACCTCTCAGGGGAGCATTTGCAACCGTTTGGCAGCATTTTTGAGTGATTTGCCGAATGTCAGATTTTTGATGAAATTGTGACCCCGGGGCTTAGGGATTTTTTCTAAAAAATCTTTTCCTGCCAGTTAATTTGTCGAGGGCTGATTTCTTTTCCAGTGATAAATAGCCTTTTCTTTCGTCACCAAACCTCTCAGGGGAGCATTTGCAACCGTTTGGCAGCATTTGTGAGTTTTTTGCCTAAAGTCAGATTTCTGATGAAATTGTGACCCCGGGGCTTAGGGATTTTTTTAAAAAAATCTTTTTCTCCCGGTTAAGTTGTCGAGGGCTGATTTCTTTTCCTGTGATAAAACGCCTTCTGTTTCGACCGCCAAACCTCTCAGGGGAGCAGTTGCACGCGTTTGGCAGCATTTTTGAGTGATTTGCCGAAAGTCAGATTTTTGATGAAATTGTGACCCCGGGGCTTAGGGATTTTTTCTAAAAAATCTTTTTCTGCCGCTTAAGTTGTCGAGGGCTGATTTCTTTTCCTGTGATAAAACGCCTTCTGTTTCGACCGACAAACCTCTCAGGGAAGCATTTAAAAGTGTTTGGCAGCATTTTTGAGTGATTTGCCGAATGTCAGATTTTTGATGAAATTGTGACCCCGGGGCTTAGGGATTTTTTCAAAAAAATCTTTTCCTGCCAGTTAATTTGTCGAGGGCTGATTTCTTTTCCAGTGATAAATAGCCTTTTCTTTCGTCACCAAAACTTTCAGGGGAGCATTTGCAACCGTTTGGCAGCATTTGTGAGTGATTTGCCTAAAGTCAGATTTCTGATGAAATTGTGACCCCGGGGCTTAGGGATTTTTTTAAAAAAATCTTTTTCTCCCGGTTAAGTTGTCGAGGGCTGATTTCTTTTGCTGTGATAAAACGCCTTCTGTTTCGACCGCCAAACCTCTCAGGGGAGCATTTCCAACTGTTTGGCACCATTTTTGAGTGAGTTGCCGAAAGTCAGATTTTTGATGAAATTGTGACCCCGCGGCTTAGGGATTTTTTCAAAAAAATCTTTTTCTGCCAGTTAAGTTGTCGAGGGCTGATTTCTTTTCCTGTGATAAAAAGCCTTCTGTTTCCACCGCCAAAACTCTCAGGGGAGCATTTGCAACCTTTTGGCAGCATTTTTGAGTGAATTGCCGAAAGTCAGATTTTTGATGAAATTGTGACCCCGGGGCTTAGGGATTTTTTCAAAAAAATCTTTTTCTGCCAGTTAATTTGTCGAGGGCTGATTTCTTTTCCTGTGATAAAAAGCCTTCTGTTTCGACCGCCAAACCTCTCAGGGGAGCATTTGCAACCGTTTGGCAGCATTTTTGAGTGATTTGCCGAATGTCAGATTTTTGATGAAATTGTGACCCCGGGGCTTAGGGATTTTTTCTAAAAAATCTTTTCCTGCCAGTTAATTTGTCGAGGGCTGATTTCTTTTCCAGTGATAAATAGCCTTTTCTTTCGTCACCAAACCTCTCAGGGGAGCATTTGCAACCGTTTGGCAGCATTTGTGAGTTTTTTGCCTAAAGTCAGATTTCTGATGAAATTGTGACCCCGGGGCTTAGGGATTTTTTTAAAAAAATCTTTTTCTCCCGGTTAAGTTGTCGAGGGCTGATTTCTTTTCCTGTGATAAAACGCCTTCTGTTTCGACCGCCAAACCTCTCAGGGGAGCAGTTGCACGCGTTTGGCAGCATTTTTGAGTGATTTGCCGAAAGTCAGATTTTTGATGAAATTGTGACCCCGGGGCTTAGGGATTTTTTCTAAAAAATCTTTTTCTGCCGGTTAAGTTGTCGAGGGCTGATTTCTTTTCCTGTGATAAAACGCCTTCTGTTTCGACCGACAAACCTCTCAGGGAAGCATTTAAAAGTGTTTGGCACCATTTTTGAGTGAGTTGCCGAAAGTCAGATTTTTGATGAAATTGTGACCCCGGGGCTTAGGGATTTTTTCAAAAAAATCTTTTACTGCCGGTTAAGTTGTCGAGGGCTGATTTCTTTTCCTGTGATAAAAAGCCTTCTGTTTCGACCGCCGAACCTCTCAGGGGAGCATTTGCAACCGTTTGGCAGCATTTTTGAGTGAATTGCCGAAAGTCAGATTTCTAATGAAATTGTGACCCCGGGGCTTAGGGATTTTTTCAAAAAAATCTTTTTCTGCCAGTTAATTTGTCGAGGGCTGATTTCTTTTCCTGTGATAAAAAGCCTTCTGTTTCGACCGCCAAACCTCTCAGGGGAGCATTTGCAACCGTTTGGCAGCATTTTTCAGTGATTTGCCGAAAGTCAGATTTTTGATGAAATTGTGACCCCGCGGCTTAGGGATTTTTTCAAAAAAATCTTTTTCTGCCAGTTAAGTTGTCGAGGGCTGATTTCTTTTCCTGTGATAAAAAGCCTTCTGTTTCCACCGCCAAAACTCTCAGGGGAGCATTTGCAACCTTTTGGCAGCATTTTTGAGTGAATTGCCGAAAGTCAGATTTTTGATGAAATTGTGACCCCGGGGCTTAGGGATTTTTTCAAAAAAATCTTTTTCTGCCAGTTAATTTGTCGAGGGCTGATTTCTTTTCCTGTGATAAAAAGCCTTTTCTTTCGTCACCAAACCTCTCAGGGGAGCATTTGCAACCGTTTGGCAGCATTTTTGAGTGATTTGCCGAATGTCAGATTTTTGATGAAATTGTGACCCCGGGGCTTAGGGATTTTTTCAAAAAAATCTTTTCCTGCCAGTTAATTTGTCGAGGGCTGATTTCTTTTCCAGTGATAAATAGCCTTTTCTTTCGTCACCAAACCTCTCAGGGGAGCATTTGCAACCGTTTGGCAGCATTTGTGAGTGATTTGCCTAAAGTCAGATTTCTGATGAAATTGTGACCCCGGGGCTTAGGGATTTTTTTAAAAAAATCTTTTTCTCCCGGTTAAGTTGTCGAGGGCTGATTTCTTTTGCTGTGATAAAACGCCTTCTGTTTCGACCGCCAAACCTCTCAGGGGAGCATTTGCAACTGTTTGGCACCATTTTTGAGTGAGTTGCCGAAAGTCAGATTTTTGATGAAATTGTGACCCCCGGGGCTTAGGGATATTTTCAAAAAAATCTTTTTCTGCCGGTTAAGTTGTCGAGGGCTGATTTCTTTTCCTGTGATAAAAAGCCTTCTGTTTCGACCGACAAAACTCTCAGGGGAGCATTTGCAACCTTTTGGCAGCATTTTTGAGTGAATTGCCGAAAGTCAGATTTTTGATGAAATTGTGACCCCGGGGCTTAGGGATTTTTTCAAAAAAATCTTTTTCTGCCAGTTAATTTGTCGAGGGCTGATTTCTTTTCCTGTGATAAAAAGCCTTCTGTTTCGACCGCCGAACCTCTCAGGGGAGCATTTGCAACCGTTTGGCAGCATTTTTGAGTGAATTGCCGAAAGTCAGATTTCTAATGAAATTGTGACCCCGGGGCTTAGGGATTTTTTCAAAAAAATCTTTTTCTGCCAGTTAATTTGTCGAGGGCTGATTTCTTTTCCTGTGATAAAAAGCCTTCTGTTTCGACCGCCAAACCTCTCAGGGGAGCATTTGCAACCGTTTGGCAGCATTTTTCAGTGATTTGCCGAAAGTCAGATTTTTGATGAAATTGTGACCCCGCGGCTTAGGGATTTTTTCAAAAAAATCTTTTTCTGCCAGTTAAGTTGTCGAGGGCTGATTTCTTTTCCTGTGATAAAAAGCCTTCTGTTTCGACCGCCAAAACTCTCAGGGGAGCATTTGCAACCTTTTGGCAGCATTTTTGAGTGAATTGCCGAAAGTCAGATTTTTGATGAAATTGTGACCCCGGGGCTTAGGGATTTTTTCAAAAAAATCTTTTTCTGCCAGTTAATTTGTCGAGGGCTGATTTCTTTTCCTGTGATAAAAAGCCTTTTCTTTCGTCACCAAACCTCTCAGGGGAGCATTTGCAACCGTTTGGCAGCATTTTTGAGTGATTTGCCGAATGTCAGATTTTTGATGAAATTGTGACCCCGGGGCTTAGGGATTTTTTCAAAAAAATCTTTTCCTGCCAGTTAATTTGTCGAGGGCTGATTTCTTTTCCAGTGATAAATAGCCTTTTCTTTCGTCACCAAACCTCTCAGGGGAGCATTTGCAACCGTTTGGCAGCATTTGTGAGTTTTTTGCCTAAAGTCAGATTTCTGATGAAATTGTGACCCCGGGGCTTAGGGATTTTTTTAAAAAAATCTTTTTCTCCCGGTTAAGTTGTCGAGGGCTGATTTCTTTTCCTGTGATAAAACGCCTTCTGTTTCGACCGCCAAACCTCTCAGGGGAGCAGTTGCACGCGTTTGGCAGCATTTTTGAGTGATTTGCCGAAAGTCAGATTTTTGATGAAATTGTGACCCCGGGGCTTAGGTATTTTTTCAAAAAAATCTTTTTCTGCCGGTTAAGTTGTCGAGGGCTGATTTCTTTTCCTGTGATAAAACGCCTTCTGTTTCGACCGACAAACCTCTCAGGGAAGCATTTGAAAGTGTTTGGCACCATTTTTGAGTGAGTTGCCGAAAGTCAGATTTTTGATGAAATTGTGACCCCGGGGCTTAGGGATTTTTTCAAAAAAATCTTTTTCTGCCAGTTAATTTGTCGAGGGCTGATTTCTTTTGCAGTAATAAATAGCCTTCTGTTTCGACCGCCAAACCTCTCAGGGGAGCATTTGCAACCGTTTGGCAGCATTTTTGAGTGATTTGCCGAATGTCAGATTTTTGATGAAATTGTGACCCCGGGGCTTAGGGATTTTTTCAAAAAAAATCTTTTCCTGCCAGTTAATTTGTCGAGGGCTGATTTCTTTTCCTGTGATAAAAAGCCTTCTGTTTCGACCGCCAAACCTCTCAGGGGAGCATTTGCAACCGTTTGGCACCATTTTTGAGTGAGTTGCCGAAAGTCAGATTTTTGATGAAATTGTGACCCCGGGGCTTAGGGATTTTTTCAAAAAAATCTTTTTCTGCCAGTTAAGTTGTCGAGGGCTGATTTATTTTCCTGTGATAAAAAGCCTTCTGTTTCGACCGCCAAACCTCTCAGGGGAGCATTTGCAACCGTTTGGCAGCATTTTTGAGTGAATTGCCGAAAGTCAGATTTCTAATGAAATTGTGACCCCGGGGCTTAGGGATTTTTTCAAAAAAATCTTTTTCTGCCAGTTAAGTTGTCGAGGGCTGATTTCTTTTCCTGTGATAAAAAGCCTTCTGTTTCGACCGCCAAACCTCTCAGGGGAGCATTTGCAACCGTTTGGCAGCATTTTTCAGTGATTTGCCGAATGTCAGATTTTTGATGAAATGGTGACCCCGGGGCTTAGGGATTTTTTCAAAAAAATCTTTTTCTGCCAGTTAATTTGTCGAGGGCTGATTTCTTTTCCTGTGATAAAACGCCTTTTCTTTCGTCACCAAACCTCTCAGGGGAGCATTTGCAACCGTTTGGCAGCATTTGTGAGTTTTTTGCCTAAAGTCAGATTTCTGATGAAATTGTGACCCCGGGGCTTAGGGATTTTTTTAAAAAAATCTTTTTCTCCCGGTTAAGTTGTCGAGGGCTGATTTCTTTTCCTGTGATAAAACGCCTTCTGTTTCGACCGCCAAACCTCTCAGGGGAGCAGTTGCACGCGTTTGGCAGCATTTTTGAGTGATTTGCCGAAAGTCAGATTTTTGATGAAATTGTGACCCCGGGGCTTAGGGATTTTTTCTAAAAAATCTTTTTCTGCCGGTTAAGTTGTCGAGGGCTGATTTCTTTTCCTGTGATAAAACGCCTTCTGTTTCGACCGACAAACCTCTCAGGGAAGCATTTGAAAGTGTTTGGCACCATTTTTGAGTGAGTTGCCGAAAGTCAGATTTTTGATGAAATTGTGACCCCGGGGCTTAGGGATTTTTTCAAAAAAATCTTTTTCTGCCGGTTAAGTTGTCGAGGGCTGATTTCTTTTGCAGTAATAAATAGCCTTTTCTTTCGTCCGCCGAACCTCTCAGGGGAGCATTTGCAACCGTTTGGCAGCATTTTTGAGTGAATTGCCGAAAGTCAGATTTCTAATGAAATTGTGACCCCGGGGCTTAGGGATTTTTTCAAAAAAATCTTTTTCTGCCAGTTAATTTGTCGAGGGCTGATTTCTTTTCCTGTGATAAAAAGCCTTCTGTTTCGACCGCCAAACCTCTCAGGGGAGCATTTGCAACCGTTTGGCAGCATTTTTCAGTGATTTGCCGAAAGTCAGATTTTTGATGAAATTGTGACCCCGGGGCTTAGGGATTTTTTCAAAAAAATCTTTTTCTGCCAGTTAATTTGTCGAGGGCTGATTTATTTTCCTGTGATAAAAAGCCTTCTGTTTCGACCGCCAAACCTCTCAGGGGAGCATTTGCAACCATTTGGCAGCATTTTTGAGTGAATTGCCGAAAGTCAGATTTTTGATGAAATTGTGACCCCGGGGCTTAGGGATTTTTTCAAAAAAATCTTTTTCTGCCAGTTAAGTTGTCGAGGGCTGATTTCTTTTCCTGTGATAAAAAGCCTTCTGTTTCGACCGCCAAACCTCTCAGGGGAGCATTTGCAACCGTTTGGCAGCATTTTTGAGTGATTTGCCGAATGTCAGATTTTTGATGAAATGGTGACCCCGGGGCTTAGGGATTTTTTCAAAAAAATCTTTTTCTGCCAGTTAATTTGTCGAGGGCTGATTTCTTTTCCAGTGATAAATAGCCTTTTCTTTCGTCACCAAACCTCTCAGGGGAGCATTTGCAACCGTTTCGCAGCATTTGTGAGTGATTTGCCTAAAGTCAGATTTCTGATGAAATTGTGACCCCGGGGCTTCGGGATTTTTTCAAAAACATCTTTTTCTGCCGGTTAAGTTGTCGAGGGCTGATTTCTTTTCCTGTGATAAAAAGCCTTCTGTTTCGACCGCCAACACTCTCAGGGGAGCATTTGCAACCTTTTGGCAGCATTTTTGAGTGAATTGCCGAAAGTCAGATTTTTGATGAAATTGTGACCCCGGGGCTTAGGTATTTTTTCAAAAAAATCTTTTTCTGCCAGTTAATTTGTCGAGGGCTGATGTCTTTTCCTGTGATAAAAAGCCTTCTGTTTCGACCTCCAAAACTCTCAGGGGAGCATTTGCAACCTTTTGGCAGCATTTTTGAGTGAATTGCCGAAAGTCAGATTTTTGATGAAATTGTAACTCCGGGGCTTAGGGATTTTTTCAAAAAAATCTTTTTCTGCCAGTTAATTTGTCGAGGGCTGATTTCTTTTCCTGTGATAAAAAGCCTTCTGTTTCGACCGCCAAACCTCTCAGGGGAGCATTTGCAACCGTTTGGCAGCATTTTTGAGTGATTTGCCGAATGTCAGATTTTTGATGAAATTGTGACCCCGGGGCTTAGGGATTTTTTCAAAAAAAATCTTTTCCTGCCAGTTAATTTGTCGAGGACTGATTTCTTTTCCAGTGATAAATAGCCTTTTCTTTCGTCACCAAACCTCTCAGGGGAGCATTTGCAACCGTTTGGCAGCATTTGTGAGTGATTTGCCTAAAGTCAGATTTCTGATGAAATTGTGACCCCGGGGCTTAGGGATTTTTTTAAAAAAATCTTTTTCTCCCGGTGAAGTTGTCGAGGGCTGATTTCTTTTCCTGTGATAAAACGCTTTCTGTTTCGACCGCCAAACCTCTCAGGGGAGCATTTGCAACTGTTTGGCACCATTTTTGAGTGAATTGCCGAAAGTCAGATTTTTGATGAAATTGTGACCCCGGGGCTTAGGGATTTTTTCTAAAAAATCTTTTTCTACCGGTTAAGTTGTCGAGGGCTGATTTCTTTTCCTGTGATAAAACGCCTTCTGTTTCGACCGACAAACCTCTCAGGGAAGCATTTGCAAGTGTTTGGCACCATTTTTGAGTGAGTTGCCGAAAGTCAGATTTTTGATGAAATTGTGACCCCGGGGCTTAGGGATTTTTTCAAAAAAATCTTTTTCTGCCGGTTAAGTTGTCGAGGGCTGATTTCTTTTCCAGTAATAAATAGCCTTTTCTTTCGACACCAAACCTCTCAGGGGAGCATTTGCAACCGTTTCGCAGCATTTGTGAGTGATTTGCCTAAAGTCAGATTTATGATGAAATTGTGACCCCGGGGCTTAGGGATTTTTTCAAAAAAATCTTTTTCTGCCGGTTAAGTTGTCGAGGGCTGATTTCTTTTCCTGTGATAAAACGCCTTCTGTTTCGACCGCCCAACCTCTCAGGGAAGGATTTGCAACTGTTTGGCACCATTTTTGAGTTAGTTGCCGAAAGTCAGATTTTTGATGAAATTGTGACCCCGGGGCTTAGGGATTTTTTCAAAAAAATCTTTTTCTGCCAGTTAATTTGTCGAGGGCTGATTTCTTTTCCTGTGATAAAAAGCCTTCTGTTTCGACCTCCAAACCTCTCAGGGGAGCAGTTGCAACCATTTGGCAGCATTTTTGAGTTATTTGCCGAAAGTCAGATTTTTGATGGAACTGTGTTTTTTTCAAAATAATCTTTTTCTGCCACTTAATTTGTCGAGGGCTGATTTCTTTTCCTGTGATAAAAAGCCTTCTGTTTCGACCGCCAAACCTCTCAGGGAAGCATTTGCAACCTTTTGGCAGCATTTTTGAGTGATTTGCCGAAAGTCAGATTTTTGATGAAATTGTGACCCCGGGGCTTAGGGATTTTTTCAAAAAAATCTTTTTCTGCCAGTTAAGTTGTCGAGGGCTGATTTCTTTTGCTGTGATAAAACGCCTTCTGTTTCGACCGCCAAACCTCTCAGGGGAGCATTTGCAACTGTTTGGCACCATTTTTGAGTGAGTTGTCGAAAGTCAGATTTTTGATGAAATTGTTACCCCCGGGGCTTAGGGATTTTTTCAAAAAAATCTTTTTCTGCCGGTTAAGTTGTCGAGGGCTGATTTCTTTTCCAGTGATAAATAGCCTTTTTTTTCGTCCGCCAAACCTCTCAGGGGAGCATTTGCAACCGTTTGGCAGCATTTGTGAGTGATTTGCCTAAAGTCAGATTTCTGATGAAATTGTGACCCCCGGGGCTTAGGGATTTTTTCAAAAAAATCTTTTTCTGCCAGTTAATTTGTCGATGGCTGATTTCTTTTCCTGTGATAAAAAGCCTTCTGTTTCGACCGCCAAAACTCTCAGGGGAGCATTTGCAACCTTTTGGCAGCATTTTTGAGTGAATTGCCGAATGTCAGATTTTTGATGAAATTGTGACCCCGGGGCTTAGGGATTTTTTCAAAAAAATCTTTTTCTGCCAGTTAATTTGTCGAGGGCTGATTTCTTTTCCAGTGATAAATAGCCTTTTCTTTCGACACCAAACCTCTCAGGGAAGCATTTGCAACCGTTTCGCAGCATTTGTGAGTGATTTGCCTAAAGTCAGATTTCTGATGAAATTGTGACCCCGGGGCTTAGGAATTTTTTCAAAAAAATCTTTTTCTGCCGGTTAAGTTGTCGAGGGCTGATTTCTTTTCCTGTGATAAAACGCCTTCTGTTTCGACCGCCAAACCTCTCAGGGTAGCAGTTGCAACCGTTTGGCAGCATTTTTGAGTGATTTGCCGAAAGTCAGACTTTTGATGGAATTGTGTTTTTTTCAAAATAATCTTTTTCTGCCACTTAATTTGTCGAGGGCAGATTTCTTTTCCTGTGATAAAAAGCCTTCTGTTTCGACTGCCAAAACTTTCAGGAGAGCATATGCAACCTTTTGGCAGCATTTTTGAGTGAATTGCCGAAAGTCAGATTTTTGATGAAATTGTGACCCCGGGGCTTAGGGATTATTTCAAAAAAATCTTTTTCTGTCAGTTAATTTGTCGAGGGCTGATTTCTTTTCCTGTGATAAAAAGCCTTCTGTTTCGACCGCGAAACCTCTCAGGGGAGCATTTGCAACCGTTTGGCAGCATTTTTGAGTGATTTGCCGAATGTCAGATTTTTGATGAAATGGTGACCCCGGGGCTTAGGGATTTTTTCAAAAAAATCTTTTTCTACCAGTTAATTTCTCGAGGGCTGATTTTTTTTCCAGTGATAAATAGCCTTTTCTTTCGTCACCAAACCTCTCAGGGGAGCATTTGCAACCGTTTCGCAGCATTTCTGAGTGATTTGCCTAAAGTCAGATTTCTGATGAAATTGTGACCCCAGGGCTTAGGGATTTTTTAAAAAAATCTTTTTCTGCCGGTTAATTTGTCGAGGGCTGATTTCTTTTCCTGTGATAAAAAGCCTTCTGTTTCGACCGCCAAAACTCTCAGGGGAGCATTTGCAACCTTTTGGCAGCATTTTTGAGTGAATTGCCGAAAGTCAGATTTTTGATGAAATTGTGACCCCGGGGCTTAGGGATTTTTTCAAAAAAATCTTTTTCTGCCAGTTAATTTGTCGAGGGCTGATTTCTTTTCCTGTGATAAAAAGCCTTCTGTTTCGACCGCCAAACCTCTCAGGGAAGCATTTGCAACCTTTTGGCAGCATTTTTGAGTGATTTGCTGAAAGTCAGATTTTTGATGAAATTGTGACCCCGGGGCTTAGGGATTTTTTCAAAAAAATCTTTTTCTGCCAGTTAAGTTGTCGAGGGCTGATTTCTTTTGCTGTGATAAAACGCCTTCTGTTTCGACCGCCAAACCTCTCAGGGGAGCATTTGCAACTGTTTGGCACCATTTTTGAGTGAGTTGCCGAAAGTCAGATTTTTGATGAAATTGTTACCCCCGGGGCTTAGGGATTTTTTTAAAAAAAACTTTTTCTGCCGGTTAAGTTGTCGAGGGCTGATTTCTTTTCCTGTGATAAAAAGCCTTCTGTTTCGACCGCCAAACCTCTCAGGGGAGCATTTGCAACCGTTTGGCAGCATTTTTGAGTGATTTGCCGAATGTCAGATTTTTGATGAAATTGTGACCCCGGGGCTTAGGGATTTTTTCAAAAAAAATCTTTTCCTGCCAGTTAATTTGTCGAGGACTGATTTCTTTTCCAGTGATAAATAGCCTTTTCTTTCGTCACCAAACCTCTCAGGGGAGCATTTGCAACCGTTTGGCAGCATTTGTGAGTGATTTGCCTAAAGTCAGATTTCTGATGAAATTGTGACCCCGGGGCTTAGGGATTTTTTTAAAAAAATCTTTTTCTCCCGGTGAAGTTGTCGAGGGCTGATTTCTTTTCCTGTGATAAAACGCTTTCTGTTTCGACCGCCAAACCTCTCAGGGGAACATTTGCAACTGTTTGGCACCATTTTTGAGTGAATTGCCGAAAGTCAGATTTTTGATGAAATTGTGACCCCGGGGCTTAGGGATTTTTTCTAAAAAATCTTTTTCTACCGGTTAAGTTGTCGAGGGCTGATTTCTTTTCCTGTGATAAAACGCCTTCTGTTTCGACCGACAAACCTCTCAGGGAAGCATTTGCAAGTGTTTGGCACCATTTTTGAGTGAGTTGCCGAAAGTCAGATTTTTGATGAAATTGTGACCCCGGGGCTTAGGGATTTTTTCAAAAAAATCTTTTTCTGCCGGTTAAGTTGTCGAGGGCTGATTTCTTTTCCAGTAATAAATAGCCTTTTCTTTCGACACCAAACCTCTCAGGGGAGCATTTGCAACCGTTTCGCAGCATTTGTGAGTGATTTGCCTAAAGTCAGATTTATGATGAAATTGTGACCCCGGGGCTTAGGGATTTTTTCAAAACAATCTTTTTCTGCCGGTTAAGTTGTCGAGGGCTGATTTCTTTTCCTGTGATAAAACGCCTTCTGTTTCGACCGCCCAACCTCTCAGGGAAGGATTTGCAACTGTTTGGCACCATTTTTGAGTTAGTTGCCGAAAGTCAGATTTTTGATGAAATTGTGACCCCGGGGCTTAGGGATTTTTTCAAAAAAATCTTTTTCTGCCAGTTAATTTGTCGAGGGCTGATTTCTTTTCCTGTGATAAAAAGCCTTCTGTTTCGACCTCCAAACCTCTCAGGGGAGCAGTTGCAACCATTTGGCAGCATTTTTGAGTTATTTGCCGAAAGTCAGATTTTTGATGGAACTGTGTTTTTTTCAAAATAATCTTTTTCTGCCACTTAATTTGTCGAGGGCTGATTTCTTTTCCTGTGATAAAAAGCCTTCTGTTTCGACCGCCAAACCTCTCAGGGAAGCATTTGCAACCTTTTGGCAGCATTTTTGAGTGATTTGCCGAAAGTCAGATTTTTGATGAAATTGTGACCCCGGGGCTTAGGGATTTTTTCAAAAAAATCTTTTTCTGCCAGTTAAGTTGTCGAGGGCTGATTTCTTTTGCTGTGATAAAACGCCTTCTGTTTCGACCGCCAAACCTCTCAGGGGAGCATTTGCAACTGTTTGGCACCATTTTTGAGTGAGTTGTCGAAAGTCAGATTTTTGATGAAATTGTTACCCCCGGGGCTTAGGGATTTTTTCAAAAAAATCTTTTTCTGCCGGTTAAGTTGTCGAGGGCTGATTTCTTTTCCAGTGATAAATAGCCTTTTTTTTCGTCCGCCAAACCTCTCAGGGGAGCATTTGCAACCGTTTGGCAGCATTTGTGAGTGATTTGCCTAAAGTCAGATTTCTGATGAAATTGTGACCCCCGGGGCTTAGGGATTTTTTCAAAAAAATCTTTTTCTGCCAGTTAATTTGTCGATGGCTGATTTCTTTTCCTGTGATAAAAAGCCTTCTGTTTCGACCGCCAAAACTCTCAGGGGAGCATTTGCAACCTTTTGGCAGCATTTTTGAGTGAATTGCCGAATGTCAGATTTTTGATGAAATTGTGACCCCGGGGCTTAGGGATTTTTTCAAAAAAATCTTTTTCTGCCAGTTAATTTGTCGAGGGCTGATTTCTTTTCCAGTGATAAATAGCCTTTTCTTTCGACACCAAACCTCTCAGGGAAGCATTTGCAACCGTTTCGCAGCATTTGTGAGTGATTTGCCTAAAGTCAGATTTCTGATGAAATTGTGACCCCGGGGCTTAGGAATTTTTTCAAAAAAATCTTTTTCTGCCGGTTAAGTTGTCGAGGGCTGATTTCTTTTCCTGTGATAAAACGCCTTCTGTTTCGACCGCCAAACCTCTCAGGGTAGCAGTTGCAACCGTTTGGCAGCATTTTTGAGTGATTTGCCGAAAGTCAGACTTTTGATGGAATTGTGTTTTTTTCAAAATAATCTTTTTCTGCCACTTAATTTGTCGAGGGCAGATTTCTTTTCCTGTGATAAAAAGCCTTCTGTTTCGACTGCCAAAACTTTCAGGAGAGCATATGCAACCTTTTGGCAGCATTTTTGAGTGAATTGCCGAAAGTCAGATTTTTGATGAAATTGTGACCCCGGGGCTTAGGGATTATTTCAAAAAAATCTTTTTCTGTCAGTTAATTTGTCGAGGGCTGATTTCTTTTCCTGTGATAAAAAGCCTTCTGTTTCGACCGCGAAACCTCTCAGGGGAGCATTTGCAACCGTTTGGCAGCATTTTTGAGTGATTTGCCGAATGTCAGATTTTTGATGAAATGGTGACCCCGGGGCTTAGGGATTTTTTCAAAAAAATCTTTTTCTACCAGTTAATTTCTCGAGGGCTGATTTTTTTTCCAGTGATAAATAGCCTTTTCTTTCGTCACCAAACCTCTCAGGGGAGCATTTGCAACCGTTTCGCAGCATTTCTGAGTGATTTGCCTAAAGTCAGATTTCTGATGAAATTGTGACCCCAGGGCTTAGGGATTTTTTAAAAAAATCTTTTTCTGCCGGTTAATTTGTCGAGGGCTGATTTCTTTTCCTGTGATAAAAAGCCTTCTGTTTCGACCGCCAAAACTCTCAGGGGAGCATTTGCAACCTTTTGGCAGCATTTTTGAGTGAATTGCCGAAAGTCAGATTTTTGATGAAATTGTGACCCCGGGGCTTAGGGATTTTTTCAAAAAAATCTTTTTCTGCCAGTTAATTTGTCGAGGGCTGATTTCTTTTCCTGTGATAAAAAGCCTTCTGTTTCGACCGCCAAACCTCTCAGGGAAGCATTTGCAACCTTTTGGCAGCATTTTTGAGTGATTTGCTGAAAGTCAGATTTTTGATGAAATTGTGACCCCGGGGCTTAGGGATTTTTTCAAAAAAATCTTTTTCTGCCAGTTAAGTTGTCGAGGGCTGATTTCTTTTGCTGTGATAAAACGCCTTCTGTTTCGACCGCCAAACCTCTCAGGGGAGCATTTGCAACTGTTTGGCACCATTTTTGAGTGAGTTGCCGAAAGTCAGATTTTTGATGAAATTGTTACCCCCGGGGCTTAGGGATTTTTTTAAAAAAATCTTTTTCTGCCGGTTAAGTTGTCGAGGGCTGATTTCTTTTCCAGTGATAAATAGCCTTTTTTTTCGTCCGCCAAACCTCTCAGGGGAGCATTTGCAACCGTTTGGCAGCATTTGTGAGTGATTTGCCTAAAGTCAGATTTCTGATGAAATTGTGACCCCCGGGGCTTAGGGATTTTTTCAAAAAAATCTTTTTCTGCCAGTTAATTTGTCGATGGCTGATTTCTTTTCCTGTGATAAAAAGCCTTCTGTTTCGACCGCCAAACTTCTCAGGGGTGCAGTTGCAAGCGTTTGGCAGCATTTTTGAGTGATTTGCCGAAAGTCAGATTTTTGATGAAATTGTGACCCCGGGGCTTAGGGATTTTTTCAAAAAAATCTTTTTCTGCCAGTTAAGTTGTCGAGGGCTGATTGCTTTTCCTGTGATAAAACGCCTTCTGTTTCGACCGCCAAACCTCTCAGGGGAGCATTTGCAACTGTTTGGCAACATTTTTGAGTGAGTTGCCGAAAGTCAGATTTTTGATGAAATTGTGACCCCGGGGCTTAGGGATTTTTTCAAAAAAATCTTTTTCTGCCGGTCAAGTTGTCGAGAGCTGATTTCTTTTCCAGTAATAAATAGCCTTTTCTTTCGTCCGCCAAACCTCTCAGGGGAGCATTTGCAACCGTTTGGCAGCATTTTTGAGTGAATTGCTGAAAGTCAGATTTCTAATGAAATTGTGACCCCGGGGCTTAGGGATTTTTTCAAAAAAATCTTTTTCTGCCAGTTAATTTGTCGAGGGCTGATTTCTTTTCCTGTGATAAAAAGCCTTCTGTTTCGACCGCCAAACCTCTCAGGGGAGCATTTGCAACCGTTTGGCAGCATTTTTCAGTGATTTGCCGGAAGTCAGATTTTTGATGAAATTGTGACCCCGGGGCTTAGGGATTTTTTCAAAAAAATCTTTTTCTGCCAGTTAATTTGTCGAGGGCTGATTTCTTTTCCTGTGATAAAAAGCCTTCTGTTTCGACCGCCAAACCTCTCAGGGGAGCAGTTGCAACCGTTTGGCAGCATTTTTGAGTGAATTGCCGAAAGTCAGATTTTTGATGAAATTGTGACCCCGGGGCTTAGGGATTTTTTCAAAAAAATCTTTTTCTGCCAGTTAATTTGTCGAGGGCTGATTTCTTTTCCTGTGATAAAAAGCCTTCTGTTTCGACCGCCAAACCTCTCAGGGGAGCAGTTGCAACCGTTTGGCAGCATTTTTGAGTGAATTGCCGAAAGTCAGATTTTTCATGAAATTGTGACCCTGGGGCTTAGGGATTTTTTCAAAAAAATCTTTTTCTGCCAGTTAAGTTGTCGAGGGCTGATTGCTTTTCCTGTGATAAAACGCCTTCTGTTTCGACCGCCAAACCTCTCAGGGGAGCATTTGCAACTGTTTGGCAACATTTTTGAGTGAGTTGCCGAAAGTCAGATTTTTGATGAAATTGTGACCCCGGGGCTTAGGGATTTTTTCAAAAAAATCTTTTTCTGCCGGTTAAGTTGTCGAGAGCTGATTTCTTTTCCAGTAATAAATAGCCTTTTCTTTCGTCCGCCAAACCTCTCAGGGGAGCATTTGCAACCGTTTGGCAGCATTTTTGAGTGAATTGCTGAAAGTCAGATTTCTAATGAAATTGTGACCCCGGGGCTTAGGGATTTTTTCAAAAAAATCTTTTTCTGCCAGTTAATTTGTCGAGGGCTGATTTCTTTTCCAGTGATAAAAAGCCTTCTGTTTCGACCGCCAAACCTCTCAGGGGAGCATTTGCAACCGTTTGGCAGCATTTTTCAGTGATTTGCCGGAAGTCAGATTTTTGATGAAATTGTGACCCCGGGGCTTAGGGATTTTTTCAAAAAAATCTTTTTCTGCCAGTTAATTTGTCGAGGGCTGATTTCTTTTCCTGTGATAAAAAGCCTTCTGTTTCGACCGCCAAACCTCTCAGGGGAGCAGTTGCAACCGTTTGGCAGCATTTTTGAGTGAATTGCCGAAAGTCAGATTTTTCATGAAATTGTGACCCTGGGGCTTAGGGATTTTTTCAAAAAAATCTTTTTCTGCCAGTTAATTTGTCGAGGGCTGATTTCTTTTCCTGTGATAAAAAGCCTTCTGTTTCGACCGCCAAACCTCTCAGGGAAGCATTTGCAAACTTTTGGCAGCATTTTTGAGTGAATTGCCAAAAATCAGATTTTTGATGAAATTGTGACCCCGGGGCTTAGGGATTTTTTCTAAAAAATCTTTTTCTGCCGGTTAAGTTGTCGAGGGCTGATTTCTTTTCCTGTGATAAAACGCCTTCTGTTTCGACCGACAAACCTCTCAGGGAAGCATTTGCAAGTGTTTGGCACCATTTTTGAGTGAGTTGCCGAAAGTCAGATTTTTGATGAAATTGTGACCCCGGGGCTTAGGGATTTTTTCAAAAAAATCTTTTTCTGCCGGTTAAGTTGTCGAGGGCTGATTTCTTTTCCAGTAATAAATAGCCTTTTCTTTCGTCCACCAAACCTCTCAGGGGAGCATTTGCAACCGTTTGGCAGCATTTTTGAGTGAATTGCCGAAAGTCAGATTTCTAATGAAATTGTGACCCCGGGGCTTAGGGATTTTTTCAAAAAAATCTTTTTCTGCCAGTTAATTTGTCGAGGGCTGATTTCTTTTCCTGTGATAAAAAGCCTTCTGTTTCGACCGCCAAACCTCTCAGGGGAGCATTTGCAACCGTTTGGCAGCATTTTTCAGTGATTTGCCGGAAGTCAGATTTTTGATGAAATTGTGACCCCGGGGCTTAGGGATTTTTTCAAAAAAATCTTTTTCTGCCAGTTAATTGTCGAGGGCTGATTTCTTTTCCTGTGATAAAAAGCCTTCTGTTTCGACCGCCAAACCTCTCAGGGGAGCATTTGCAACCATTTGGCAGCATTTTTGAGTGAATTGCCGAAAGTCAGATTTTTGATGAAATTGTGACCCCGGGGCTTAGGGATTTTTTCAAAAAAATCTTTTTCTGCCAGTTAAGTTGTCGAGGGCTGATTTCTTTTCCTGTGATAAAAAGCCTTCTGTTTCGACCGCCAAACCTCTCAGGGGAGCATTTGCAACCGTTTGGCAGCATTTTTGAGTGATTTGCCGAATGTCAGATTTTTGATGAAATGGTGACCCGGGGGCTTAGGGATTTTTTCAAAAAAATCTTTTTCTACCAGTTAATTTGTCGAGGGCTGATTTCTTTTCCAGTGATAAATAGACTTTTCTTTCGACACCAAACCTCTCAGGGGAGCATTTCCAACCGTTTCGCAGCATTTGTGAGTGATTTGCCTAAATTCAGATTTCTGATGAAATTGTGACCCCGGGGCTTAGGGATTTTTTCAAAAAAATCTTTTTCTGCCGGTTAAGTTGTCGAGGGCTGATTTCTTTTCCTGTGATAAAACGCCTTCTGTTTCGACCGCCAAACCTCTCAGGGGAGCATTTGCAACTGTTTGGCACCATTTTTGAGTGAATTGCCGAAAGTCAGATTTTTGATGAAATTGTGACCCCGGGGCTTAGGGTTTTTTCAAAAAAATCTTTTTCTGCCAGTTAAGTTGTCGAGGGCTGATTTCTTTTCCTGTGATAAAACGCCTTCTGTTTCGACCGCCCAACCTCTCAGGGGAGCAGTTGCAACCGTTTGGCAGCATTTTTGAGTGATTTGCCGAAAGTCAGATTTTTTATGGAATTGTGTTTTTTTCAAAATAATCTTTTTCTGCCACTTAATTTGTCGAGGGCTGATTTATTTTCCTGTGATAAAAAGCCTTCTATTTCGACCGCCAAAACTCTCAGGTGAGCATATGCAACCTTTTGGCAGCATTTTTGAGTGAATTGCCGAAAGTCAGATTTTTGATGAAATTGTGACCCCGGGGCTTAGGGATTTTTTCAAAAAAATCTTTTTCTGTCAGTTAATTTGTCGAGGGCTGATTTCTTTTCCTGTGATAAAAAGCCTTCTGTTTCGACCGCCAAACCTCTCAGGGGAGCATTTGCAACCGTTTGGCAGCATTTTTGAGTGATTTGCCGAATGTCAGATTTTTGATGAAATGGTGACCCCGGGGCTTAGGGATTTTTTCACAAAAATCTTTTTCTACCAGTTAATTTCTCGAGGGCTGATTTGTTTTCCAGTGATAAATAGCCTTTTCTTTCGTCACCAAACCTCTCAGGGGAGCATTTGCAACCGTTTCGCAGCATTTCTGAGTGATTTGCCTAAAGTCAGATTTCTGATGAAATTGTGACCCCAGGGCTTAGGGATTTTTTCAAAAAAATCTTTTTCTGCCGGTTAAGTTGTCGAGGGCTGATTTCTTTTCCTGTGATAAAACGCCTTCTGTTTCGACCGCCAAACCTCTCAGGGGAGCATTTTCAACTGTTTGGCACCATTTTTGAGTGAATTGCCGAAAGTCAGATTTTTGATGAAATTGTGACCCCGGGGCTTAGGGATTTTTTCAAAAAAATCTTTTTCTGCCAGTTAATTTGTCGAGGGCTGATTTCTTTTCCTGTGATAAAAAGCCTTCTGTTTCAACCGCCAAAACTCTCAGGGGAGCATTTGCAACCTTTTGGCAGCATTTTTGAGTGAATTGCCGAAAGTCAGATTTTTGATGAAATTGTGACCCCGGGGCTTAGGGATTTTTTCAAAAAAATCTTTTTCTGCCAGTTAATTTGTCGAGGGCTGATTTCTTTTCCTGTGATAAAAAGCCTTCTGTTTCGACCGCCAAACCTCTCAGGGGAGCATTTGCAACTGTTTGGCACCATTTTTGAGTGAGTTGCCTAAAGTCAGATTTCTGATGAAATTGTGACCCCCGGGGCTTAGGGATTTTTTCAAAAAAATCTTTTTCTGCCAGTTAATTTGTCGATGGCTGATTTCTTTTCCTGTGATAAAAAGCCTTCTGTTTCGACCGCCAAACCTCTCAGGGGAGCAGTTGCAAGCGTTTGGCAGCATTTTTGAGTGATTTGCCGAAAGTCAGATTTTTGATGAAATTGTGACCCCGGGGCTTAGGGATTTTTTCAAAAAAATCTTTTTCTGCCAGTTAAGTTGTCGAGGGCTGATTGCTTTTCTTCTGATAAAACACCTTCTGTTTCGACCGCCAAACCTCTCAGTGGAGCATTTGCAACTGTTTGGCAACATTTTTGAGTGAGTTGCCGAAAGTCAGATTTTTGATGAAATTGTGACCCCGGGGCTTAGGGATTTTTTCAAAAAAATCTTTTTCTGCCGGTTAAGTTGTCGAGGGCTGATTTCCTTTCCAGTGATAAATAGCCTTTTCTTTCGTTCGCCAAACATCTCAGGGGAGCATTTGCAACCGTTTGGCAGCATTTTTGAGTGATTTGCCGAAAGTCAGATTTTTGATGAAATTGTGACCCCGGGGCTTAGGGATTTTTTGAAAAAAATCTTTTTCTGCCAGTTAATTTGTCGAGGGCTGATTTCTTTTCCTGTGATAAAAAGCCTTCTGTTTCGACCGCCAAACCTCTCAGGGGAGCAGTTGCAACCGTTTGGCAGCATTTTTGAGTGATTTGCCGAAAGTCAGATTTTTGATGAAATTGTGACCCCGGGGCTTAGGGATTTTTTGAAAAAAAAATCTTTTTCTGCCGGTTAAGTTGTCGAGGGCTGATTTCTTTTGCTGTGATAAAACGCCTTCTGTTTCGACCGCCAAACCTCTCAGGGGAGCATTTGCAACCTTTTGGCAGCATTTTTGAGTGAATTGCCGAAAGTCAGATTTTTCATGAAATTGTGACCCTGGGGCTTAGGGATTTTTTCAAAAAAATCTTTTTCTGCCAGTTAATTTGTCGAGGGCTGATTTCTTTTCCTGTGATAAAAAGCCTTCTGTTTCGACCGCCAAACCTCTCAGGGAAGCAATTGCAACCTTTTGGCAGCATTTTTGCGTGAATTGCCAAAAATCAGATTTCTGATGAAATTGTGACCCCGGGGCTTAGGGATTTTTTCAAAAAAATCTTTTTCTGCCGGTTAAGCTGTCGAGGGCTGATTTCTTTTCCAGTGATAAATAGCCTTTTTTTTCGTCCGCCAAACCTCTCAGGGGAGCATTTGCAACCGTTTCGCAGCATTTGTGAGTGATTTGCCTAAAGTCAGATTTCTGATGAAATTGTGACCCCGGGGCTTAGGGATTTTTTCAAAAAAATCTTTTTCTGCCAGTTAATTTGTCGAGGGCTGATTTCTTTTCCTTTGATAAAAAGCCTTCTGTTTCGACCGCCAAACCTCTCAGGGGAGCATTTGCAACCGTTTGGCAGCATTTGTGAGTGATTTGCCGAATGTCAGATTTTTGATGAAATTGTGACCCCGGGGCTTAGGGATTTTTTCAAAAAAACCTTTCCTGCCAGTTAATTTGTCGAGGGCTGATTTCTTTTCCAGTGATAAATAGCCTTTTCTTTCGTCACCAAACCTCTCAGGGGAGTATTTGCAACCGTTTGGCAGCATTTGTGAGTGATTTGCCTAAAGTCAGATTTCTGATGAATTTGTGACCCCGGGGCTTAGGGATTTTTTAAAAAAAATCTTTTTCTGCCGGTTAAGTTGTCGAGGGCTGATTTCTTTTCCTGTGATAAAACGCCTTCTGTTTCGACCGCCAAACCTCTCAGGGGAGCATTTGCAACTGTTTGGCACCATTTTTGAGTGAATTACCGAAAGTCAGATTTTTGATGAAATTGTGACCCCGGGGCTTAGGGATTTTTTCAAAAAAATCTTTTTCTGCCAGTTAATTTGTCGAGGGCTGATTTCTTTTACTGTGATAAAAAGCCTTCTGTTTCGACCTCCAAAACTCTCAGGGGAGCATTTGCAACCTTTTGGCAGCATTTTTGAGTGAATTGCCGAAAGTCAGATTTTTCATGAAATTGTGACCCTGGGGCTTAGGGATTTTTTCAAAAAAATCTTTTTCTGCCAGTTAATTTGTCGAGGGCTGATTTCTTTTCCTGTCATAAAAAGCCTTCTGTTTCGACCTCCAAAACTCTCAGGGGAGCATTTGCAACCTTTTGGCAGCATTTTTGAGTGAATTGCCGAAAGTCAGATTTTTCATGAAATTGTGACCCTGGGGCTTAGGGATTTTTTCAAAAAAATCTTTTTCTGCCAGTTAATTTGTCGAGGGCTGATTTCTTTTGCTGTGATAAAACGCCTTCTGTTTCGCCCGCCAAACCTCTCAGGGGAGCATTTGCAACTGTTTGGCACCATTTTTGAGTGAGTTGCCGAAAGTCAGATTTTTGATGAAATTGTGACCCCCGGGGCTTAGGGATTTTTTCAAAAAAATCTTTTTCTGCCAGTTAAGTTGTCGAGGGCTGATTTCTTTTCCAGTGATAAATAGCCTTTTTTTTCGTCCGCCAAACCTCTCAGGGGAGCATTTGCAACCGTTTCGCAGCATTTGTGAGTGATTTGCCTAAAGTCTGATTTCTGATGAAATTGTGACCCCGGGGCTTAGGGATGTTTTCAAAAAAATCTTTTTCTGCCAGTTAATTTGTCGAGGGCTGATTTCTTTTCCTGTGATAAAAAGCCTTCTGTTTCGACCGCCAAACCTCTCAGGGGAGCATTTGCAACCGTTTGGCAGCATTTTTGAGTGATTTGCCGAATGTCAGATTTTTGATGAAATTGTGACCCCGGGGCTTAGGGATTTTTTCAAAAAAATCTTTTCCTGCCGGTTAAGTTGTCGAGGGCTGATTTCTTTTCCAGTGATAAATAGCCTTCTGTTTCGACCGCCAAACCTCTCAGGGGAGCATTTGCAACCGTTTGGCAGCATTTTTGAGTGAGTTGCCGAAAGTCAGATTTTTTATGAAATTGTGACGCCGGGGGCTTAGGCATTTTTTCAAAAAAATCTTTTTCTGCCGGTTAAGTTGTCGAGGGCTGATTTCTTTTCCAGTGATAAATAGCCTTTTTTTTCATCCGCCAAACCTCTCAGGGGAGCATTTGCAACCATTTGGCAGCATTTTTGAGTGAATTGCCGAAAGTCAGATTTTTGATGAAATTGTGACCCCGGGGCTTTGGGATTTTTTCAAAAAAATCTTTTTCTGCCAGTTAATTTGTCGAGGGCTGATTTCTTTTCCTGTGATAGAAAGCCTTCTGTTTCGACCGCCAAACCTCTCAGGGGAGCATTTGCAACCATTTGGCAGCATTTTTGAGTGAATTGCCGAAAGTCAGATTTTTGATGAAATTGTGACCCCGGGGCTTTGGGATTTTTTCAAAAAAATCTTTTTCTGCCAGTTAATTTGTCGAGGGCTGATTTCTTTTCCTGTGATAAAAAGCCTTCTGTTTCGACCGCCAAACCTCTCAAGGGAGCAGTTGCAACCGTTTGGCAGCATTTTTGAGTGATTTGCCGAAAGTCAGATTTTTGATGAAATTGTGACCCCGGGGCTTAGGGATTTTTTCAAAAAAAATCTTTTTCTGCCAGTTAATTTCTCGAGGGCTGATTTCTTTTCCTGTGATAAAAAGCCTTCTATTTCGACCGCCAAACCTCTCGGGGGAGCATTTGCAACCTTTTGGCAGCATTCTTGAGTGAATTGCCGAATGTCAGATTTTTGATGAAATTGTGACCCCGGGGCTTAGGGTGTTTTTTTCAAAAAAATCTTTTTCTACCAGTTAATTTCTCGAGGGCTGATTTCTCTTCCAGTGATAAATAGCCTTTTCTTTCGTCCGCCAAACCTCTCAGGGGAGCATTTGCAACCGTTTGGCAGCATTGGTGAGTGATTTGCCTAAAGTCAGATTTCTGATGAAATTGTGACCCCGGGGCTTAGGGATTTTTTCAAAAAAAAAATTTCTGCCAGTTAAGTTGTCGAGGGCTGATTTCTTTTCCTGTGATAAAAAGCCTTCTGTTTCGACCGCCAAACCTCTCAGGGGAGCATTTGCAACCGTTTGGCAGCATTTTTGAGTGATTTGCCGAAAGTCAGATTTTTGATGAAATTGTGATTTTTTCAAAATAATCTTTTTCTGCCAGTTAATTTGTCGAGGGCTGATTTCTTTTCCAGTGATAAATAGCCTTTTCTTTTGTCCACCAAACCTCTCAGGGGAGCTTTTGCAACCGTTTGGCAGCATTTTTGAGTGATTTGCCGAAAGTCAGATTTTTGATGAAATTGTGATTTTTTCAAAATAATCTTTTTCTGCCAGTTAATTTGTCGAGGGCTGATTTCTTTTCCTGTGATAAAAAGCCTTCTGTTTCGACCGCCAAACCTCTCAGGGGAGCATTTGCAACCGTTTGGCAGCATTTTTGAGTGATTTGCCGAATGTCAGATTTTTGATGAAATTGTGACCCCGGGGCTTAGGGATTTTTTCAAAAAAATCTTTTCCTGCCGGTTAAGTTGTCGAGGGCTGATTTCTTTTCCAGTGATAAATAGCCTTCTGTTTCGACCGCCAAACCTCTCAGGGGAGCATTTGCAACCGTTTGGCAGCATTTTTGAGTGAGTTGCCGAAAGACAGATTTTTGATGAAATTGTGACCCCGGGGCTTAGGCATTTTTCAAAAAAATCTTTTTCTGCCGGTTAAGTTGTCGAGGGCTGATTTCTTTTTCAGTGATAAATAGCCTTTTTTTTTCATCCGCCAAACCTCTCAGGGGAGCATTTGCAACCATTTGGCAGCATTTTTGAGTGAATTGCCGAAAGTCAGATTTTTGATGAAATTGTGACCCCCGGGGCTTTGGGATTTTTTCAAAAAAATCTTTTTCTGCCAGTTAATTTGTCGAGGGCTGATTTCTTTTCCTGTGATAGAAAGCCTTCTGTTTCGACCGCCAAACCTCTCAGGGGAGCATTTGCAACCATTTGGCAGCATTTTTGAGTGAATTGCCGAAAGTCAGATTTTTGATGAAATTGTGACCCCGGGGCTTTGGGATTTTTTCAAAAAAATCTTTTTCTGCCAGTTAATTTGTCGAGGGCTGATTTCTTTTCCTGTGATAAAAAGCCTTCTGTTTCGACCGCCAAACCTCTCAAGGGAGCAGTTGCAACCGTTTGGCAGCATTTTTGAGTGATTTGCCGAAAGTCAGATTTTTGATGAAATTGTGACCCCGGGGCTTAGGGATTTTTTCAAAAAAAATCTTTTTCTGCCTATTAATTTCTCGAGGGCTGATTTCTTTTCCTGTGATAAAAAGCCTTCTATTTCGACCGCCAAACCTCTCGGGGGAGCATTTGCAACCTTTTGGCAGCATTTTTGAGTGAATTGCCGAATGTCAGATTTTTGATGAAATTGTGACCCCGGGGCTTAGGGATTTTTTCAAAAAAAAAATTTCTGCCAGTTAAGTTGTCGAGGGCTGATTTCTTTTCCTGTGATAAAAAGCCTTCTGTTTCGACCGCCAAACCTCTCAGGGGAGCATTTGCAACCGTTTGGCAGCATTTTTGAGTGATTTGCCGAAAGTCAGATTTTTGATGAAATTGTGATTTTTTCAAAATAATCTTTTTCTGCCAGTTAATTTGTCGAGGGCTGATTTCTTTTCCAGTGATAAATAGCCTTTTCTTTTGTCCACCAAACCTCTCAGGGGAGCATTTGCAACCGTTTGGCAGCATTTTTGAGTGATTTGCCGAAAGTCAGATTTTTGATGAAATTGTGATTTTTTCAAAATAATCTTTTTCTGCCAGTTAATTTGTCGAGGGCTGATTTCTTTTCCTGTGATAAAAAGCCTTCTGTTTCGACCGCCAAACCTCTCAGGGGAGCATTTGCAACCGTTTGGCAGCATTTTTGAGTGATTTGCCGAATGTCAGATTTTTGATGAAATGGTGACCCCGGTGTTTAGGGATTTTTTCACAAAAATCTTTTTCTACCAGTTAATTTCTCGAGGGCTGATTTGTTTTCCAGTGATAAATAGCCTTTTCTTTCGTCACCAAACCTCTCAGGGGAGCATTTTCAACTGTTTGGCACCATTTTTGAGTGAATTGCCGAAAGTCAGATTTTTGATGAAATTGTGACCCCGGGGCTTAGGGATTTTTTCAAAAAAATCTTTTTCTGCCAGTTAATTTGTCGAGGGCTGATTTCTTTTCCTGTGATAAAAAGCCTTCTGTTTCAACCACCAAAACTCTCAGGGGAGCATTTGCAACCTTTTGGCAGCATTTTTGAGTGAATTGCCGAAAGTCAGATTTTTGATGAAATTGTGACCCCGGGGCTTAGGGATTTTTTCAAAAAAATCTTTTTCTGCCAGTTAATTTGTCGAGGGCTGATTTCTTTTCCTGTGATAAAAAGCCTTCTGTTTCGACCGCCAAACCTCTCAGGGGAGCATTTGCAACTGTTTGGCACCATTTTTGAGTGAGTTGCCTAAAGTCAGATTTCTGATGAAATTGTGACCCCCGGGGCTTAGGGATTTTTTCAAAAAAATCTTTTTCTGCCAGTTAATTTGTCGATGGCTGATTTCTTTTCCTGTGATAAAAAGCCTTCTGTTTCGACCGCCAAACCTCTCAGGGGAGCAGTTGCAAGCGTTTGGCAGCATTTTTGAGTGATTTGCCGAAAGTCAGATTTTTGATGAAATTGTGACCCCGGGGCTTAGGGATTTTTTCAAAAAAATCTTTTTCTGCCAGTTAAGTTGTCGAGGGCTGATTGCTTTTCCCCTGATAAAACGCCTTCTGTTTCGACCGCCAAACCTCTCAGGGGAGCATTTGCAACTGTTTGGCAACATTTTTGAGTGAGTTGCCGAAAGTCAGATTTTTGATGAAATTGTGACCCCGGGGCTTAGGGATTTTTTCAAAAAAATCTTTTTCTGCCGGTTAAGTTGTCGAGGGCTGATTTCCTTTCCAGTGATAAATAGCCTTTTCTTTCGTTCGCCAAACATCTCAGGGGAGCATTTGCAACCGTTTGGCAGCATTTTTGAGTGATTTGCCGAAAGTCAGATTTTTGATGAAATTGTGACCCCGGGGCTTAGGGATTTTTTCAAAAAAATCTTTTTCTGCCAGTTAATTTGTCGAGGGCTGATTTCTTTTCCTGTGATAAAAAGCCTTCTGTTTCGACCGCCAAACCTCTCAGGGGAGCAGTTGCAACCGTTTGGCAACATTTTTGAGTGATTTGCCGAAAGTCAGATTTTTGATGAAATTGTGACCCCGGGGCTTAGGGATTTTTTGAAAAAAAAATCTTTTTCTGCCGGTTAAGTTGTCGAGGGCTGATTTCTTTTGCTGTGATAAAACGCCTTCTGTTTCGACCGCCAAACCTCTCAGGGGAGCATTTGCAACCTTTTGGCAGCATTTTTGAGTGATTTGCCGAAAGTCAGATTTTTCATGAAATTGTGACCCTGGGGCTTAGGGATTTTTTCAAAAAAATCTTTTTCTGCCAGTTAATTTGTCGAGGGCTGATTTCTTTTCCTGTGATAAAAAGCCTTCTGTTTCGACCGCCAAACCTCTCAGGGAAGCAATTGCAACCTTTTGGCAGCATTTTTGCGTGAATTGCCAAAAATCAGATTTCTGATGAAATTGTGACCCCGGGGCTTAGGGATTTTTTCAAAAAAATCTTTTTCTGCCAGTTAATTTGTCGATGGCTGATTTCTTTTCCTGTGATAAAAAGCCTTCTGTTTCGACCGCCAAACCTCTCAGGGGAGCAGTTGCAACCGTTTCGCAGCATTTGTGAGTGATTTGCCTAAAGTCAGATTTCTGATGAAATTGTGACCCCGTGGCTTAGGGATTTTTTCAAAAAAATCTTTTTCTGCCAGTTAATTTGTCGAGGGCTGATTTCTTTTCCTTTGATAAAAAGCCTTCTGTTTCGACCGCCAAACCTCTCAGGGGAGCATTTGCAACCGTTTGGCAGCATTTGTGAGTGATTTGCCGAATGTCAGATTTTTGATGAAATTGTGACCCCGGGGCTTAGGGATTTTTTCAAAAAAACCTTTCCTGCCAGTTAATTTGTCGAGGGCTGATTTCTTTTCCAGTGATAAATAGCCTTTTCTTTCGTCACCAAACCTCTCAGGGGAGTATTTGCAACCGTTTGGCAGCATTTGTGAGTGATTTGCCTAAAGTCAGATTTCTGATGAAATTGTGACCCCGGGGCTTAGGGATTTTTTAAAAAAAATCTTTTTCTGCCGGTTAAGTTGTCGAGGGCTGATTTCTTTTCCTGTGATAAAACGCCTTCTGTTTCGACCGCCAAACCTCTCAGGGGAGCATTTGCAACTGTTTGGCACCATTTTTGAGTGAATTACCGAAAGTCAGATTTTTGATGAAATTGTGACCCCGGGGCTTAGGGATTTTTTCAAAAAAATCTTTTTCTGCCAGTTAATTTGTCGAGGGCTGATTTCTTTTACTGTGATAAAAAGCCTTCTGTTTCGACCTCCAAAACTCTCAGGGGAGCATTTGCAACCTTTTGGCAGCATTTTTGAGTGAATTGCCGAAAGTCAGATTTTTCATGAAATTGTGACCCTGGGGCTTAGGGATTTTTTCAAAAAAATCTTTTTCTGCCAGTTAATTTGTCGAGGGCTGATTTCTTTTCCTGTCATAAAAAGCCTTCTGTTTCGACCTCCAAAACTCTCAGGGGAGCATTTGCAACCTTTTGGCAGCATTTTTGAGTGAATTGCCGAAAGTCAGATTTTTCATGAAATTGTGACCCTGGGGCTTAGGGATTTTTTCAAAAAAATCTTTTTCTGCCAGTTAATTTGTCGAGGGCTGATTTCTTTTGCTGTGATAAAACGCCTTCTGTTTCGCCCGCCAAACCTCTCAGGGGAGCATTTGCAACTGTTTGGCACCATTTTTGAGTGAGTTGCCGAAAGTCAGATTTTTGATGAAATTGTGACCCCCGGGGCTTAGGGATTTTTTCAAAAAAATCTTTTTCTGCCGGTTAAGTTGTCGAGGGCTGATTTCTTTTCCAGTGATAAATAGCCTTTTTTTTCGTCCGCCAAACCTCTCAGGGGAGCATTTGCAATCGTTTGGCAGCATTTTTGAGTGAATTGCCGAAAGTCAGATTTTTGATGAAATTGTGACCCCGGGGCTTAGGGATGTTTTCAAAAAAATCTTTTTCTGCCAGTTAATTTGTCGAGGGCTGATTTCTTTTCCTGTGATAAAAAGCCTTCTGTTTCGACCGCCAAACCTCTCAGGGGAGCATTTGCAACCGTTTGGCAGCATTTTTGAGTGATTTGCCGAATGTCTGATTTTTGATGAAATTGTGACCCCGGGGCTTAGGGATTTTTTCAAAAAAACTTTTTCTGCCGGTTAAGTTGTCGAGGGCTGATTTCTTTTCCAGTGATAAATAGCCTTCTGTTTCGACCGCCAAACCTCTCAGGGGAGCATTTACAACCGTTTGGCAGCATTTTTGAGTGAGTTGCCGAAAGTCAGATTTTTTATGAAATTGTGACGCCGGGGGCTTAGGCATTTTTTCAAAAAAATCTTTTTCTGCCGGTTAAGTTGTCGAGGGCTGATTTCTTTTCCAGTGATAAATAGCCTTTTTTTTCATCCGCCAAACCTCTCAGGGGAGCATTTGCAACCATTTGGCAGCATTTTTGAGTGAATTGCCGAAAGTCAGATTTTTGATGAAATTGTGACCCCGGGGCTTTGGGATTTTTTCAAAAAAATCTTTTTCTGCCAGTTAATTTGTCGAGGGCTGATTTCTTTTCCTGTGATAGAAAGCCTTCTGTTTCGACCGCCAAACCTCTCAGGGGAGCATTTGCAACCATTTGGCAGCATTTTTGAGTGAATTGCCGAAAGTCAGATTTTTGATGAAATTGTGACCCCGGGGCTTTGGGATTTTTTCAAAAAAATCTTTTTCTGCCAGTTAATTTGTCGAGGGCTGATTTCTTTTCCTGTGATAAAAAGCCTTCTGTTTCGACCGCCAAACCTCTCAAGGGAGCAGTTGCAACCGTTTGGCAGCATTTTTGAGTGATTTGCCGAAAGTCAGATTTTTGATGAAATTGTGACCCCGGGGCTTAGGGATTTTTTCAAAAAAAATCTTTTTCTGCCTATTAATTTCTCGAGGGCTGATTTCTTTTCCTGTGATAAAAAGCCTTCTATTTCGACCGCCAAACCTCTCGGGGGAGCATTTGCAACCTTTTGGCAGCATTTTTGAGTGAATTGCCGAATGTCAGATTTTTGATGAAATTGTGACCCCGGGGCTTAGGGTGTTTTTTTCAAAAAAATCTTTTTCTACCAGTTAATTTCTCGAGGGCTGATTTCTCTTCCAGTGATAAATAGCCTTTTCTTTCGTCCGCCAAACCTCTCAGGGGAGCATTTGCAACCGTTTGGCAGCATTGGTGAGTGATTTGCCTAAAGTCAGATTTCTGATGAAATTGTGACCCCGGGGCTTAGGGATTTTTTCAAAAAAAAAAATTTCTGCCAGTTAAGTTGTCGAGGGCTGATTTCTTTTCCTGTGATAAAAAGCCTTCTGTTTCGACCGCCAAACCTCTCAGGGGAGCATTTGCAACCGTTTGGCAGCATTTTTGAGTGATTTGCCGAAAGTCAGATTTTTGATGAAATTGTGATTTTTTCAAAATAATCTTTTTCTGCCAGTTAATTTGTCGAGGGCTGATTTCTTTTCCAGTGATAAATAGCCTTTTCTTTTGTCCACCAAACCTCTCAGGGGAGCTTTTGCAACCGTTTGGCAGCATTTTTGAGTGATTTGCCGAAAGTCAGATTTTTGATGAAATTGTGATTTTTTCAAAATAATCTTTTTCTGCCAGTTAATTTGTCGAGGGCTGATTTCTTTTCCTGTGATAAAAAGCCTTCTGTTTCGACCGCCAAACCTCTCAGGGGAGCATTTGCAACCGTTTGGCAGCATTTTTGAGTGATTTGCCGAATGTCAGATTTTTGATGAAATTGTGACCCCGGGGCTTAGGGATTTTTTCAAAAAAATCTTTTCCTGCCGGTTAAGTTGTCGAGGGCTGATTTCTTTTCCAGTGATAAATAGCCTTCTGTTTCGACCGCCAAACCTCTCAGGGGAGCATTTGCAACCGTTTGGCAGCATTTTTGAGTGAGTTGCCGAAAGACAGATTTTTGATGAAATTGTGACCCCGGGGCTTAGGCATTTTTCAAAAAAATCTTTTTCTGCCGGTTAAGTTGTCGAGGGCTGATTTCTTTTTTAGTGATAAATAGCCTTTTTTTTTCATCCGCCAAACCTCTCAGGGGAGCATTTGCAACCATTTGGCAGCATTTTTGAGTGAATTGCCGAAAGTCAGATTTTTGATGAAATTGTGACCCCCGGGGCTTTGGGATTTTTTCAAAAAAATCTTTTTCTGCCAGTTAATTTGTCGAGGGCTGATTTCTTTTCCTGTGATAGAAAGCCTTCTGTTTCGACCGCCAAACCTCTCACGGGAGCAGTTGCAACCGTTTGGCAGCATTTTTGAGTGATTTGCCGAAAGTCAGATTTTTGATGAAATTGTGACCCCGGGGCTTAGGGATTTTTTCAAAAAAAATCTTTTTCTGCCTATTAATTTCTCGAGGGCTGATTTCTTTTCCTGTGATAAAAAGCCTTCTATTTCGACCGCCAAACCTCTCGGGGGAGCATTTGCAACCTTTTGGCAGCATTTTTGAGTGAATTGCCGAATGTCAGATTTTTGATGAAATTGTGACCCCGGGGCTTAGGGTGTTTTTTTCAAAAAAATCTTTTTCTACCAGTTAATTTCTCGAGGGCTGATTTCTCTTCCAGTGATAAATAGCCTTTTCTTTCGTCCGCCAAACCTCTCAGGGGAGCATTTGCAACCGTTTGGCAGCATTGGTGAGTGATTTGCCTAAAGTCAGATTTCTGATGAAATTGTGACCCCGGGGCTTAGGGATTTTTTCAAAAAAAAAATTTCTGCCAGTTAAGTTGTCGAGGGCTGATTTCTTTTCCTGTGATAAAAAGCCTTCTGTTTCGACCGCCAAACCTCTCAGGGGAGCATTTGCAACCGTTTGGCAGCATTTTTGAGTGATTTGCCGAAAGTCAGATTTTTGATGAAATTGTGATTTTTTCAAAATAATCTTTTTCTGCCAGTTAATTTGTCGAGGGCTGATTTCTTTTCCAGTGATAAATAGCCTTTTCTTTTGTCCACCAAACCTCTCAGGGGAGCTTTTGCAACCGTTTGGCAGCATTTTTGAGTGATTTGCCGAAAGTCAGATTTTTGATGAAATTGTGATTTTTTCAAAATAATCTTTTTCTGCCAGTTAATTTGTCGAGGGCTGATTTCTTTTCCTGTGATAAAAAGCCTTCTGTTTCGACCGCCAAACCTCTCAGGGGAGCATTTGCAACCGTTTGGCAGCATTTTTGAGTGATTTGCCGAATGTCAGATTTTTGATGAAATTGTGACCCCGGGGCTTAGGGATTTTTTCAAAAAAATCTTTTCCTGCCGGTTAAGTTGTCGAGGGCTGATTTCTTTTCCAGTGATAAATAGCCTTCTGTTTCGACCGCCAAACCTCTCAGGGGAGCATTTGCAACCGTTTGGCAGCATTTTTGAGTGAGTTGCCGAAAGACAGATTTTTGATGAAATTGTGACCCCGGGGCTTAGGCATTTTTCAAAAAAATCTTTTTCTGCCGGTTAAGTTGTCGAGGGCTGATTTCTTTTTTAGTGATAAATAGCCTTTTTTTTTCATCCGCCAAACCTCTCAGGGGAGCATTTGCAACCATTTGGCAGCATTTTTGAGTGAATTGCCGAAAGTCAGATTTTTGATGAAATTGTGACCCCCGGGGCTTTGGGATTTTTTCAAAAAAATCTTTTTCTGCCAGTTAATTTGTCGAGGGCTGATTTCTTTTCCTGTGATAGAAAGCCTTCTGTTTCGACCGCCAAACCTCTCAGGGGAGCATTTGCAACCATTTGGCAGCATTTTTGAGTGAATTGCCGAAAGTCAGATTTTTGATGAAATTGTGACCCCGGGGCTTTGGGATTTTTTCAAAAAAATCTTTTTCTGCCAGTTAATTTGTCGAGGGCTGATTTCTTTTCCTGTGATAAAAAGCCTTCTGTTTCGACCGCCAAACCTCTCAAGGGAGCAGTTGCAACCGTTTGGCAGCATTTTTGAGTGATTTGCCGAAAGTCAGATTTTTGATGAAATTGTGACCCCGGGGCTTAGGGATTTTTTCAAAAAAAATCTTTTTCTGCCTATTAATTTCTCGAGGGCTGATTTCTTTTCCTGTGATAAAAAGCCTTCTATTTCGACCGCCAAACCTCTCGGGGGAGCATTTGCAACCTTTTGGCAGCATTTTTGAGTGAATTGCCGAATGTCAGATTTTTGATGAAATTGTGACCCCGGGGCTTAGGGATTTTTTCAAAAAAAAAATTTCTGCCAGTTAAGTTGTCGAGGGCTGATTTCTTTTCCTGTGATAAAAAGCCTTCTGTTTCGTCCGCCAAACCTCTCAGGGGAGCATTTGCAACCGTTTGGCAGCATTTTTGAGTGATTTGCCGAAAGTCAGATTTTTGATGAAATTGTGATTTTTTCAAAATAATCTTTTTCTGCCAGTTAATTTGTCGAGGGCTGATTTCTTTTCCAGTGATAAATAGCCTTTTCTTTTGTCCACCAAACCTCTCAGGGGAGCATTTGCAACCGTTTGGCAGCATTTTTGAGTGATTTCCCGAAAGTCAGATTTTTGATGAAATTGTGATTTTTTCAAAATAATCTTTTTCTGCCAGTTAATTTGTCGAGGGCTGATTTCTTTTCCTGTGATAAAAAGCCTTCTGTTTCGACCGCCAAACCTCTCAGGGGAGCATTTGCAACCGTTTGGCAGCATTTTTGAGTGATTTGCCGAAAGTCAGATTTTTGATGAAATTGTGATTTTTTCAAAATAATCTTTTTCTGACAGTTAATTTGTCGAGGGCTGATTTCTTTTCCAGTGATAAATAGCCTTTTCTTTTGTCCACCAAACCTCTCAGGGGAGCATTTGCAACCGTTTGGCAGCATTTTTGAGTGATTTGCCGAAAGTCAGATTTTTGATGAAATTGTGATTTTTTCAAAATAATCTTTTTCTGCCAGTTAATTTGTCGAGGGCTGATTTCTTTTCCTGTGATAAAAAGCCTTCTGTTTCGACCGCCAAACCTCTCAGGGGAGCATTTGCAACCGTTTGGCAGCATTTTTGAGTGATTTGCCGAATGTCAGATTTTTGATGAAATTGTGACCCCGGGGCTTAGGGATTTTTTCAAAAAAATCTTTTCCTGCCGGTTAAGTTGTCGAGGGCTGATTTCTTTTCCAGTGATAAATAGCCTTCTGTTTCGACCGCCAAACCTCTCAGGGGAGCATTTGCAACCGTTTGGCAGCATTTTTGAGTGAGTTGCCGAAAGTCAGATTTTTGATGAAATTGTGACCCCGGGGCTTAGGCATTTTTCAAAAAAATCTTTTTCTGCCGGTTAAATTGTCGAGGGCTGATTTCTTTTCCAGTGATAAATAGCCTTTTTTTTCATCCGCCAAACCTCTCAGGGGAGCATTTGCAACCATTTGGCAGCATTTTTGAGTGAATTGCCGAAAGTCAGATTTTTGATGAAATTGTGACCCCCGGGGCTTTGGGATTTTTTCAAAAAAATCTTTTTCTGCCAGTTAATTTGTCGAGGGCTGATTTCTTTTCCTGTGATAGAAAGCCTTCTGTTTCGACCGCCAAACCTCTCAGGGGAGCATTTGCAACCATTTGGCAGCATTTTTGAGTGAATTGCCGAAAGTCAGATTTTTGATGAAATTGTGACCCCGGGGCTTAGGGATTTTTTCAAAAAAATCTTTTTCTGCCAGTTAATTTGTCGAGGGCTGATTTCTTTTCCTGTGATAAAAAGCCTTCTGTTTCGACCGCCAAACCTCTCAAGGGAGCAGTTGCAACCGTTTGGCAGCATTTTTGAGTGATTTGCCGAAAGTCAGATTTTTGATGAAATTGTGACCACGGGGCTTAGGGATTTTTTCAAAAAAAATCTTTTTCTGCCTATTAATTTCTCGAGGGCTGATTTCTTTTCCTGTGATAAAAAGCCTTCTATTTCGACCGCCAAACCTCTCGGGGGAGCATTTGCAACCTTTTGGCAGCATTTTTGAGTGAATTGCCGAATGTCAGATTTTTGATGAAATTGTGACCCCGGGGCTTAGGGATTTTTTCAAAAAAAAAATTTCTGCCAGTTAATTTGTCGAGGGCTGATTTCTTTTCCAGTGATAAATAGCCTTTTCTTTTGTCCACCAAACCTCTCAGGGGAGCATTTGCAACTGTTTGGCAGCATTTTTGAGTGATTTGCCGAAAGTCAGATTTTTGATGAAATTGTGATTTTTTCAAAATAATCTTTTTCTGCCAGTTAATTTGTCGAGGGCTGATTTCTTTTCCTGTGATAAAAAGCCTTCTGTTTCGACCGCCAAACCTCTCAGGGGAGCAGTTGCAACCGTTTGGCAGCATTTTTGAGTGATTTGCCGAAAGTCAGATTTTTGATGAAATTGTGACCCCGGGGCTTAGGGATTTTTTCAAAAAAATCTTTTTCTGCCAGTTAATTTGTCGAGGGCTGATTTCTTTTCCAGTGATAAATAGCCTTTTCTTTCGTCTGCCAAACCTCTCAGGAGAGCATTTACAAACGTTTGGCAGCATTTGTGAGTGATTTGCCTAAAGTCAGATTTCTGATGAAATTGTGACCCCGGGGCTTTGGGAATTTTTCAAAAAAATCTTTTTCTGCCGGTTAAGTTGTCGAGGGCTGATTTCTTTTCCAGTGATAAATAGCCTTTTCTTTCGTCCACCAAACCTCTCAGGGGAGCATTTGCAACCGTTTGGCAGCATTTTTGAGAGATTTGCCGAAAGTCAGATTTTTGATGAAATTGTGATTTTTTCAAAATAATCTTTTTCTGCCAGTTAAGTTGTCGAGGGCTGATTTCTTTTCCTGTGATAAAAAGCCTTCTGTTTCGACCGACAAACCTCTCAGGGGAGCATTTGCAACCATTTGGCAGCATTTTTGAGTGAATTGCTGAAAGTCAGATTTTTGATGAAATTGTGACCCCGGGGCTTAGGGATTTTTTCAAAAAAATCTTTTTCTGCCGGTTAAGTTGTCGAGGGCTGATTTCTTTAGCAGTGATCAATAGCCCTTTCTTTCGTCCGCCAAACCTCTCAGGGGAGCATTTGCAACCGTTTCGCAGCATTTGTGAGTGATTTGCCGAAAGTCAGATTTTTGATGAAATTGTAACCCCAGGGCTTAGGGATTTGTTCAAAGAAATCTTTTTCTGCCGGTTAAGTTGTCGAGGGCTGATTTCATTTCCAGTGATAAATAGCCTTTTCTTTCGTCCGCCAAACCTCTCAGGGGAGCATTTGAAACCGTTTGGCAGCATTTTTGAGTAATTTGCCGAAAGTCAGATTTTTGATGAAATTGTGACCCCGGGGCTTAGGGATTTTTTCAAAAAAATCTTTTTCTGCCAGTTAAGTTGTCGAGGGCTGATTTCTTTTCCTGTGTTAAAACGCCTTCTGTTTCGACCACCAAACCTCTCAGGGGAGGAGTTGCAACCGTTTGGCAGCATTTTTGAGTGATTTACCGAAAGTCAGATTTTTGATGAAATTGTGATTTTTTCAAAATAATCTTTTTCTGCCAGTTAATTTGTCGAGGGCTGATTTCTTTTCCTGTGATAAAAAGCCTTCTGTTTCGACCGCCAAACCTCTCAGGGGAGCAGTTGCAACCGTTTGGCAGCATTTGTGAGTGATTTGCCGAAAGTCAGATTTTTGATGGAATTGTGACCCTGGGGTTTAGGGATTTTTTCAAAAAAATCTTTTTCTGCCAGTTAATTTGTCGAGGGCTGATTTCTTTTCCAGTGATAAATAGCCTTTTCTTTCATCCGCCAAAACTCTCAGGGGAGCATTTGCAACCGTTTGGCAGCATTGGTGAGTGATTTGCCTAAAGTCATATTTCTGATGAAATTGTGACCCCGGGGCTTTGGGATTTTTTCAAAAAAATCTTTTTCTGCCAGTTAATTTGTCGAGGGCTGATTTCTTTTCCAGTGATAAATAGCCTTTTCTTTCTTCCGCCAAACCTCTCAGGGGAGCATTTGCAAGCGTTTGGCAGCATTTGTGAGTGATTTGCCTAAAGTCATATTTTTGATGAAATTGTGACCCCGGGGCTTAGGGATTTTTTCAAAAAAATCTTTCTCTGCCAGTTAAGTTGTCGAGGGGTGATTTCTTTTCCTGTGTTAAAACGCCTTCTGTTTCGACCGCCAAACCTCTCAAGGGAGCATTTGCAACCGTTTGGCAGCATTTTTGAGTGATTTGCCGAAAGTCAGATTTTTGATGGAATTGTGACCCTGGGGTTTAGGGATTTTTTCAAAAAAATCTTTTTCTGCCAGTTAATTTGTCGAGGGCTGATTTCTTTTCCAGTGATAAATAGCCTTTTCTTTCATCCGCCAAAACTCTCAGGGGAGCATTTGCAACCGTTTGGCAGCATTGGTGAGTGATTTGCCTAAAGTCATATTTCTGATGAAATTGTGACCCCGGGGCTTTGGGATTTTTTCAAAAAAATCTTTTTCTGCCAGTTAATTTGTCGAGGGCTGATTTCTTTTCCAGTGATAAATAGCCTTTTCTTTCTTCCGCCAAACCTCTCAGGGGAGCATTTGCAAGCGTTTGGCAGCATTTGTGAGTGATTTGCCTAAAGTCATATTTTTGATGAAATTGTGACCCCGGGGCTTAGGGATTTTTTCAAAAAAATCTTTTTCTGCCGCTTAAGTTGTCAAGGGCTGATTTCTTTTCCTGTGATAAAACGCCTTCTGTTTCGACCGCCAAACCTCTCAAGGGAGCATTTGCAACCGTTTGGCAGCATTTTTGAGTGATTTGCCGAAAGTCAGATTTTTGATGGAATTGTGATTTTTTCAAAATAATCTTTTTCTGCCAGTTAATTTGTCGAGGGCTGATTTCTTTTCCTGTGATAAAAAGCCTTCTGTTTCGACCGCCAAACCTCTCAGGGGAGCATTTGCAACCATTTGGCAGCATTTTTGAGTGAATTGTTGAAAGTCAGATTTTTCATGAAATTGTGACCCCGGGGCTTAGGGATTTTTTCAAAAAAATCTTTTTCTGCCAGTTAATTTGTCGAGGGCTGATTTCTTTTCCAGTGATAAATAGCCTTCTGTTTCGACCGCCAAACCTCTCAGGGGAGCATTTGCAACCGTTTGGCAGCATTTGTGAGTGAATTGCCGAAAGTCAGATTTTTGATGAAATTGTGACCCCGGGGCTTAGGGATTTTTTCAAAAAAATCTTTTTCTGCCAGTTAATTTGTCGAGGGCTGGTTTCTTTTCCTGTGATAAAAAGCCTTCTGTTTCAACCGCCAAACCTCTCAGGGGAGCATTTGCAACCATTTGGCAGCATTTTTGAGTGAATTGCCGAAAGTCAGATTTTTGATGAAATTGTGACCCCGGGGCTCTGGGATTTTTTCAAAAAAATCTTTTTCTGCCGCTTAAGTTGTCAAGGGCTGATTTCTTTTCCTGTGATAAAACGCCTTCTGTTTCGACCGCCAAACCTCTCAAGGGAGCATTTGCAACCGTTTGGCAGCATTTTTGAGTGATTTGCCGAATGTCAGATTTTTGATGAAATTGTGACCCAGGGGCTTAGGGATTTTTTCAAAAAAATGTTTTTCTGCCAGTTAATTTGTCGAGAGCTGATTTCTTTTCCTGTGATAAAAAGCCTTATGTTTCGACCGCCAAACCTCTCAGGGGAGCAGTTGCAACCGTTTGGGAGCATTTTTGAGTGATTTGCCGAAAGTCAGATTTTTGATGGAATTGTGATTTTTTCAAAATAATCTTTTTCTGCCAGTTAATTTGTCGAGGGCTGATTTCTTTTCCTGTGATAAAAAGCCTTCTGTTTCGACCGCCAAACCTCTCAGGGGAGCATTTGCAACCATTTGGCAGCATTTTTGAGTGAATTGCCGAAATTCAGATTTTTGATGAAATTGTGACCCCGGGGCTTAGGGATTTTTTCAAAAAAATCTTTTTCTGCCAGTTAATTTGTCGAGGGCTGATTTCTTTTCCTGTGATAAAAAGCCTTCTGTTTCGACCGCCAAACCTCTCAGGGGAGCAGTTGCAAGCGTTTGGCAGCATTTTTGAGTGATTTGCCGAAAGTCAGATTTTTGATGAAATTGTGACCCCGGGGCTTAGGGATTTTTTTTAAAAAAAATCTTTTTCTGCCAGTTAAGTTGTCGAGGGCTGATTTCTTTTCCAGTGATAAATAGCCTTTTCTTTCTTCCGCCAAACCTCTCAGGGGAGCATTTGCAAGCGTTTGGCAGCATTTGTGAGTGATTTGCCTAAAGTCAGATTTCTGATGAAATTGTGACCCCGGGGCTTAGGGATTTTTTCAAAAAAATCTTTTTCTGCCGCTTAAGTTGTCAAGGGCTGATTTCTTTTCCTGTGATAAAACGCCTTCTGTTTCGACCGCCAAACCTCTCAAGGGAGCATTTGCAACCGTTTGGCAGCATTTTTGAGTGATTTGCCGAATGTCAGATTTTTGATGAAATTGTGACCCAGGGGCTTAGGGATTTTTTCAAAAAAATGTTTTTCTGCCAGTTAATTTGTCGAGAGCTGATTTCTTTTCCTGTGATAAAAAGCCTTCTGTTTCGACCGCCAAACCTCTCAGGGGAGCAGTTGCAACCGTTTGGGAGCATTTTTGAGTGATTTGCCGAAAGTCAGATTTTTGATGGAATTGTGATTTTTTCAAAATAATCTTTTTCTGCCAGTTAATTTGTCGAGGGCTGATTTCTTTTCCTGTGATAAAAAGCCTTCTGTTTCGACCGCCAAACCTCTCAGGGGAGCATTTGCAACCATTTTGCAGCATTTTTGAGTGAATTGCCGAAATTCAGATTTTTGATGAAATTGTGACCCCGGGGCTTAGGGATTTTTTCAAAAAAATCTTTTTCTGCCAGTTAATTTGTCGAGGGCTGATTTCTTTTCCTGTGATAAAAAGCCTTCTGTTTCGACCGCCAAACCTCTCAGGGGAGCAGTTGCAAGCGTTTGGCAGCAATTTTGAGTGATTTGCCGAAAGTCAGATTTTTGATGAAATTGTGACCCCGGGGCTTAGGGATTTTTTAAAAAAAAAATCTTTTTCTGCCAGTTAAGTTGTCGAGGGCTGATTTCTTTTCCAGTGATAAATAGCCTTTTCTTTCTTCCGCCAAACCTCTCAGGGGAGCATTTGCAAGCGTTTGGCAGCATTTGTGAGTGATTTGCCTAAAGTCAGATTTCTGATGAAATTGTGACCCCGGGGCTTAGGGATTTTTTCAAAAAAATCTTTTTCTGCCGCTTAAGTTGTCAAGGGCTGATTTCTTTTCCTGTGATAAAACGCCTTCTGTTTCGACCGCCAAACCTCTCAAGGGAGCATTTGCAACCATTTGGCAGCATTTTTGAGAGATTTGCCGAATGTCAGATTTTTGATGAAATTGTGACCCAGGGGCTTAGGGATTTTTTCAAAAAAATCTTTTTCTGCCAGTTAATTTGTCGAGGGCTGATTTCTTTTCCTGTGATAAAAAGCCTTCTGTTTCGACCGCCAAACCTCTCAGGGGAGCATTTGCAACCATTTGGCAGCATTTTTGAGTGAATTGTCGAAAGTCAGATTTTTGATGAAATTGTGACCCCGGGGCTTAGGGATTTTTTCAAAAAAATCTTTTTCTGCCAGTTAATTTGTCGAGGGCTGATTTCTTTTCCGGTGATAAATAGCCTTCTGTTTCGACCGCCAAACCTCTCAGGGGAGCATTTGCAACCGTTTGGCAGCATTTGTGAGTGAATTGCCGAAAGTCAGATTTTTGATGAAATTGTGACCCCGGGGCTTAGGGATTTTTTCAAAAAAATCTTTTTCTGCCAGTTAATTTGTCGAGGGCTGATTTCTTTTCCTGTGATAAAAAACCTTCTGTTTCGACCGCCAAACCTCTCAGGGGAGCAGTTGCAACCGTTTGGCAGCATTTTTGAGTGATTTGCCGAAAGTCAGATTTTTGATGAAATTGTGACCCCGGGGCTTAGGGATTTTTTCAAAAAAATCTTTTTCTGCCAGTTAATTTGTCGAGGGCTGATTTCTTTTCCTGTGATAAAAAGCCTTCTGTTTCGACCGCCAAACCTCTCATGGGAGCAGTTGCAAGCGTTTGGCAGCATTTTTGAGTGATTTGCCGAAAGTCAGATTTTTGATGAAATTGTGACCCCGGGGCTTAGGGATTTTTTAAAAAAAAAATCTTTTTCTGCCAGTTAAGTTGTCGAGGGCTGATTTCTTTTCCAGTGATAAATAGCCTTTTCTTTCTTCCGCCAAACCTCTCAGGGGAGCATTTGCAAGCGTTTGGCAGCATTTGTGAGTGATTTGCCTAAAGTCAGATTTCTGATGAAATTGTGACCCCGGGGCTTAGGGATTTTTTCAAAAAAATCTTTTTCTGCCGCTTAAGTTGTCAAGGGCTGATTTCTTTTCCTGTGATAAAACGCCTTCTGTTTCGACCGCCAAACCTCTCAAGGGAGCATTTGCAACCGTTTGGCAGCATTTTTGAGTGATTTGCCGAATGTCAGATTTTTGATGAAATTGTGACCCAGGGGCTTAGGGATTTTTTCAAAAAAATCTTTTTCTGCCAGTTAATTTGTCGAGGGCTGATTTCTTTTCCTGTGATAAAAAGCCTTCTGTTTCGACCGCCAAACCTCTCAGGGGAGCATTTGCAACCGTTTGGCAGCATTTTTGAGTGAATTGTCGAAAGTCAGATTTTTGATGAAATTGTGACCCCGGGGCTTAGGGATTTTTTCAAAAAAATCTTTTTCTGCCAGTTAATTTGTCGAGGGCTGATTTCTTTTCCGGTGACAAATAGCCTTCTGTTTCGACCGCCAAACCTCTCAGGGGAGCATTTGCAACCGTTTGGCAGCATTTGTGAGTGAATTGCCGAAAGTCAGATTTTTGATGAAATTGTGACCCCGGGGCTTAGGGATTTTTTCAAAAAAATCTTTTTCTGCCAGTTAATTTGTCGAGGGCTGATTTCTTATCCTGTGATAAAAAACCTTCTGTTTCGACCGCCAAACCTCTCAGGGGAGCAGTTGCAACCGTTTGGCAGCATTTTTGAGTGATTTGCCGAAAGTCAGATTTTTGATGAAATTGTGACCCCGGGGCTTAGGGATTTTTTCAAAAAAATGTTTTTCTGCCATTTAATTTGTCGAGGGCTGATTTCTTTTCCTGTGATAAAAAGCCTTCTGTTTCGACCGCCAAACCTCTCAGGGGAGCAGTTGAAACCGTTTGGCAGCATTTTTGAGTGATTTGCCGAAAGTCAGATTTTTGATGAAGTTGTGACCCCGGGGCTTAGGGATTTTTTCAAAAAAATCTTTTTCTGCCAGTTAAGTTGTCGAGGGCTGATTTCTTTCCCAGTGATAAATAGCCTTCTGTTTCGACCGCCAAACCTCTCAGGGGAGCATTTGCAACCGTTTGGCAGCATTTTTGAGTGAATTGCCGAAAGTCAGATTTTTGATGAAATTGTGACCCCGGGGCTTAGGGATTTTTTCAAAAAAATCTTTTTCTGCCAGTTAATTTGTCGAGGGCTGATTTCTTTTCCTGTGATAAAAAACCTTCTGTTTCGACCGCCAAACCTCTCAGGGGAGCAGTTGCAACCGTTTGGCAGCATTTTTGAGTGATTTGCCGAAAGTCAGATTTTTGATGAAATTGTGACCCCGGGGCTTAGGGATTTTTTCAAAAAAATCTTTTTCTGCCAGTTAATTTGTCGAGGGCTGATTTCTTTTCCTGTGATAAAAAGCCTTCTGTTTCGACCGCCAAACCTCTCAGGGGAGCATTTGCAACCATTTGGCAGCATTTTTGAGTGAATTGCCGAAAGTCAGATTTTTGATGAAATTGTGACCCCGGGGCTTAGGGATTTTTTCAAAAAAATCTTTTTCTGCCAGTTAATTTGTCGAGGGCTGATTTCTTTTCCTGTGATAAAAAGCCTTCTGTTTCGACCGCCAAACCTCTCAGGGGAGCAGTTGCAAGCGTTTGGCAGCATTTTTGAGTGATTTGCCGAAAGTCAGATTTTTGATGAAATTGTGACCCCGGGGCTTAGGGATTTTTTTTAAAAAAAATCTTTTTCTGCCAGTTAAGTTGTCGAGGGCTGATTTCTTTTCCAGTGATAAATAGCCTTTTCTTTCTTCCGCCAAACCTCTCAGGGGAGCATTTGCAACCGTTTGGCAGCATTTTTGAGTGATTTGCCGAATGTCAGATTTTTGATGAAATTGTGACCCAGGGGCTTAGGGATTTTTTCAAAAAAATCTTTTTCTGCCAGTTAATTTGTCGAGGGCTGATTTCTTTTCCTGTGATAAAAAGCCTTCTGTTTCGACCGCCAAACCTCTCAGGGGAGCATTTGCAACCGTTTGGCAGCATTTTTGAGTGAATTGTCGAAAGTCAGATTTTTGATGAAATTGTGACCCCGGGGCTTAGGGATTTTTTCAAAAAAATCTTTTTCTGCCAGTTAATTTGTCGAGGGCTGATTTCTTTTCCGGTGATAAATAGCCTTCTGTTTCGACCGCCAAACCTCTCAGGGGAGCATTTGCAACCGTTTGGCAGCATTTTTGAGTGAATTGCCGAAAGTCAGATTTTTGATGAAATTGTGACCCCGGGGCTTAGGGATTTTTTCAAAAAAATCTTTTTCTGCCAGTTAATTTGTCGAGGGCTGATTTCTTATCCTGTGATAAAAAACCTTCTGTTTCGACCGCCAAACCTCTCAGGGGAGCAGTTGCAACCGTTTGGCAGCATTTTTGAGTGATTTGCCGAAAGTCCGATTTTTGATGAAATTGTGACCCCGGGGCTTAGGGATTTTTTCAAAAAAATGTTTTTCTGCCATTTAATTTGTCGAGGGCTGATTTCTTTTCCTGTGATAAAAAGCCTTCTGTTTCGACCGCCAAACCTCTCAGGGGAGCAGTTGAAACCGTTTGGCAGCATTTTTGAGTGATTTTCCGAAAGTCAGATTTTTGATGGAATTGTGATTTTTTCAAAATAATCTTTTTCTGCCAGTTAATTTGTCGAGGGCTGATTTCTTTTCCTGTGATAAAAAGCCTTCTGTTTCGACCGCCAAACCTCTCAGGGGAGCATTTGCAACCGTTTGGCAGCATTTGTGAGTGAATTGCCGAAAGTCAGATTTTTGATGAAATTGTGACCCCGGGGCTTAGGGATTTTTTCAAAAAAATCTTTTTCTGCCAGTTAATTTGTCGAGGGCTGATTTCTTTTCCTGTGATAAAAAACCTTCTGTTTCGACCGCCAAACCTCTCAGGGGAGCAGTTGCAACCGTTTGGCAGCATTTTTGAGTGATTAGCCGAAAGTCAGATTTTTGATGAAATTGTGACCCCGGGGCTTAGGGATTTTTTCAAAAAAATCTTTTTCTGCCAGTTAATTTGTCGAGGGCTGATTTCTTTTCCTGTGATAAAAAGCCTTCTGTTTCGACCGCCAAACCTCTCAGGGGAGCATTTGCAACCATTTGGCAGCATTTTTGAGTGAATTGCCGAAAGTCAGATTTTTGATGAAATTGTGACCCCGGGGCTTAGGGATTTTTTCAAAAAAATCTTTTTCTGCCAGTTAATTTGTCGAGGGCTGATTTCTTTTCCTGTGATAAAAAGCCTTCTGTTTCGACCGCCAAACCTCTCAGGGGAGCAGTTGCAAGCGTTTGGCAGCATTTTTGAGTGATTTGCCGAAAGTCAGATTTTTGATGAAGTTGTGACCCCGGGGCTTAGGGATTTTTTCAAAAAAATCTTTTTCTGCCAGTTAAGTTGTCGAGGGCTGATTTCTTTCCCAGTGATAAATAGCCTTCTGTTTCGACCGCCAAACCTCTCAGGGGAGCATTTGCAACCGTTTGGCAGCATTTTTGAGTGAATTGCCGAAAGTCAGATTTTTGATGAAATTGTGACCCCGGGGCTTAGGGATTTTTTCAAAAAAATCTTTTTCTGCCAGTTAATTTGTCGAGGGCTGATTTCTTTTCCTGTGATAAAAAACCTTCTGTTTCGACCGCCAAACCTCTCAGGGGAGCAGTTGCAACCGTTTGGCAGCATTTTTGAGTGATTTGCCGAAAGTCAGATTTTTGATGAAATTGTGACCCCGGGGCTTAGGGATTTTTTCAAAAAAATCTTTTTCTGCCAGTTAATTTGTCGAGGGCTGATTTCTTTTCCTGTGATAAAAAGCCTTCTGTTTCGACCGCCAAACCTCTCAGGGGAGCATTTGCAACCATTTGGCAGCATTTTTGAGTGAATTGCCGAAAGTCAGATTTTTGATGAAATTGTGACCCCGGGGCTTAGGGATTTTTTCAAAAAAATCTTTTTCTGCCAGTTAATTTGTCGAGGGCTGATTTCTTTTCCTGTGATAAAAAGCCTTCTGTTTCGACCGCCAAACCTCTCAGGGGAGCAGTTGCAAGCGTTTGGCAGCATTTTTGAGTGATTTGCCGAAAGTCAGATTTTTGATGAAATTGTGACCCCGGGGCTTAGGGATTTTTTTAAAAAAAAATCTTTTTCTGCCAGTTAAGTTGTCGAGGGCTGATTTCTTTTCCAGTGATAAATAGCCTTTTCTTTCTTCCGCCAAACCTCTCAGGGGAGCATTTGCAACCGTTTGGCAGCATTTTTGAGTGATTTGCCGAATGTCAGATTTTTGATGAAATTGTGACCCAGGGGCTTAGGGATTTTTTCAAAAAAATCTTTTTCTGCCAGTTAATTTGTCGAGGGCTGATTTCTTTTCCTGTGATAAAAAGCCTTCTGTTTCGACCGCCAAACCTCTCAGGGGAGCATTTGCAACCGTTTGGCAGCATTTTTGAGTGAATTGTCGAAAGTCAGATTTTTGATGAAATTGTGACCCCGGGGCTTAGGGATTTTTTCAAAAAAATCTTTTTCTGCCAGTTAATTTGTCGAGGGCTGATTTCTTTTCCGGTGATAAATAGCCTTCTGTTTCGACCGCCAAACCTCTCAGGGGAGCATTTGCAACCGTTTGGCAGCATTTTTGAGTGAATTGCCGAAAGTCAGATTTTTGATGAAATTGTGACCCCGGGGCTTAGGGATTTTTTCAAAAAAATCTTTTTCTGCCAGTTAATTTGTCGAGGGCTGATTTCTTATCCTGTGATAAAAAACCTTCTGTTTCGACCGCCAAACCTCTCAGGGGAGCAGTTGCAACCGTTTGGCAGCATTTTTGAGTGATTTGCCGAAAGTCCGATTTTTGATGAAATTGTGACCCCGGGGCTTAGGGATTTTTTCAAAAAAATGTTTTTCTGCCATTTAATTTGTCGAGGGCTGATTTCTTTTCCTGTGATAAAAAGCCTTCTGTTTCGACCGCCAAACCTCTCAGGGGAGCAGTTGAAACCGTTTGGCAGCATTTTTGAGTGATTTTCCGAAAGTCAGATTTTTGATGGAATTGTGATTTTTTCAAAATAATCTTTTTCTGCCAGTTAATTTGTCGAGGGCTGATTTCTTTTCCTGTGATAAAAAGCCTTCTGTTTCGACCGCCAAACCTCTCAGGGGAGCATTTGCAACCGTTTGGCAGCATTTGTGAGTGAATTGCCGAAAGTCAGATTTTTGATGAAATTGTGACCCCGGGGCTTAGGGATTTTTTCAAAAAAATCTTTTTCTGCCAGTTAATTTGTCGAGGGCTGATTTCTTTTCCTGTGATAAAAAACCTTCTGTTTCGACCGCCAAACCTCTCAGGGGAGCAGTTGCAACCGTTTGGCAGCATTTTTGAGTGATTAGCCGAAAGTCAGATTTTTGATGAAATTGTGACCCCGGGGCTTAGGGATTTTTTCAAAAAAATCTTTTTCTGCCAGTTAATTTGTCGAGGGCTGATTTCTTTTCCTGTGATAAAAAGCCTTCTGTTTCGACCGCCAAACCTCTCAGGGGAGCATTTGCAACCATTTGGCAGCATTTTTGAGTGAATTGCCGAAAGTCAGATTTTTGATGAAATTGTGACCCCGGGGCTTAGGGATTTTTTCAAAAAAATCTTTTTCTGCCAGTTAATTTGTCGAGGGCTGATTTCTTTTCCTGTGATAAAAAGCCTTCTGTTTCGACCGCCAAACCTCTCAGGGGAGCAGTTGCAAGCGTTTGGCAGCATTTTTGAGTGATTTGCCGAAAGTCAGATTTTTGATGAAGTTGTGACCCCGGGGCTTAGGGATTTTTTCAAAAAAATCTTTTTCTGCCAGTTAAGTTGTCGAGGGCTGATTTCTTTCCCAGTGATAAATAGCCTTCTGTTTCGACCGCCAAACCTCTCAGGGGAGCATTTGCAACCGTTTGGCAGCATTTTTGAGTGAATTGCCGAAAGTCAGATTTTTGATGAAATTGTGACCCCGGGGCTTAGGGATTTTTTCAAAAAAATCTTTTTCTGCCAGTTAATTTGTCGAGGGCTGATTTCTTTTCCTGTGATAAAAAACCTTCTGTTTCGACCGCCAAACCTCTCAGGGGAGCAGTTGCAACCGTTTGGCAGCATTTTTGAGTGATTTGCCGAAAGTCAGATTTTTGATGAAATTGTGACCCCGGGGCTTAGGGATTTTTTCAAAAAAATCTTTTTCTGCCAGTTAATTTGTCGAGGGCTGATTTCTTTTCCTGTGATAAAAAGCCTTCTGTTTCGACCGCCAAACCTCTCAGGGGAGCATTTGCAACCATTTGGCAGCATTTTTGAGTGAATTGCCGAAAGTCAGATTTTTGATGAAATTGTGACCCCGGGGCTTAGGGATTTTTTCAAAAAAATCTTTTTCTGCCAGTTAATTTGTCGAGGGCTGATTTCTTTTCCTGTGATAAAAAACCTTCTGTTTCGACCGCCAAACCTCTCAGGGGAGCAGTTGCAACCGTTTGGCAGCATTTTTGAGTGATTAGCCGAAAGTCAGATTTTTGATGAAATTGTGACCCCGGGGCTTAGGGATTTTTTCAAAAAAATCTTTTTCTGCCAGTTAATTTGTCGAGGGCTGATTTCTTTTCCTGTGATAAAAAGCCTTCTGTTTCGACCGCCAAACCTCTCAGGGGAGCATTTGCAACCATTTGGCAGCATTTTTGAGTGAATTGCCGAAAGTCAGATTTTTGATGAAATTGTGACCCCGGGGCTTAGGGATTTTTTCAAAAAAATCTTTTTCTGCCAGTTAATTTGTCGAGGGCTGATTTCTTTTCCTGTGATAAAAAGCCTTCTGTTTCGACCGCCAAACCTCTCAGGGGAGCAGTTGCAAGCGTTTGGCAGCATTTTTGAGTGATTTGCCGAAAGTCAGATTTTTGATGAAGTTGTGACCCCGGGGCTTAGGGATTTTTTCAAAAAAATCTTTTTCTGCCAGTTAAGTTGTCGAGGGCTGATTTCTTTCCCAGTGATAAATAGCCTTCTGTTTCGACCGCCAAACCTCTCAGGGGAGCATTTGCAACCGTTTGGCAGCATTTTTGAGTGAATTGCCGAAAGTCAGATTTTTGATGAAATTGTGACCCCGGGGCTTAGGGATTTTTTCAAAAAAATCTTTTTCTGCCAGTTAATTTGTCGAGGGCTGATTTCTTTTCCTGTGATAAAAAACCTTCTGTTTCGACCGCCAAACCTCTCAGGGGAGCAGTTGCAACCGTTTGGCAGCATTTTTGAGTGATTTGCCGAAAGTCAGATTTTTGATGAAATTGTGACCCCGGGGCTTAGGGATTTTTTCAAAAAAATCTTTTTCTGCCAGTTAATTTGTCGAGGGCTGATTTCTTTTCCTGTGATAAAAAGCCTTCTGTTTCGACCGCCAAACCTCTCAGGGGAGCATTTGCAACCATTTGGCAGCATTTTTGAGTGAATTGCCGAAAGTCAGATTTTTGATGAAATTGTGACCCCGGGGCTTAGGGATTTTTTCAAAAAAATCTTTTTCTGCCAGTTAATTTGTCGAGGGCTGATTTCTTTTCCTGTGATAAAAAGCCTTCTGTTTCGACCGCCAAACCTCTCAGGGGAGCAGTTGCAAGCGTTTGGCAGCATTTTTGAGTGATTTGCCGAAAGTCAGATTTTTGATGAAATTGTGACCCCGGGGCTTAGGGATTTTTTCAAAAAAATCTTTTTCTGCCAGTTAAGTTGTCGAGGGCTGATTTCTTTTCCAGTGATAAATAGCCTTTTCTTTCTTCCGCCAAACCTCTCAAGGGAGCATTTGCAACCGTTTGGCAGCATTTTTGAGTGATTTGCCGAATGTCAGATTTTTGATGAAATTGTGACCCAGGGGCTTAGGGATTTTTTCAAAAAAATGTTTTTCTGCCAGTTAATTTGTCGAGGGCTGATTTCTTTTCCTGTGATAAAAAGCCTTCTGTTTCGACCGCCAAACCTCTCAGGGGAGCATTTGCAACCAATTGGCAGCATTTTTGAGTGAATTGTCGAAAGTCAGATTTTTGATGAAATTGTGACCCCGGGGCTTAGGGATTTTTTCAAAAAAATCTTTTTCTGCCAGTTAATTTGTCGAGGGCTGATTTCTTTTCCTGTGATAAAAAACCTTCTGTTTCGACCGCCAAACCTCTCAGGGGAGCAGTTGCAACCGTTTGGCAACATTTTTGAGTGATTTGCCGAAAGTCAGATTTTTGATGGAATTGTGATTTTTTCAAAATAATCTTTTTCTGCCAGTTAAGTTGTCGAGGGCTGATTTCTTTTCCTGTGATAAAAAGCCTTCTGTTTCGACCGCCAAACCTCTCAGGGGAGCATTTGCAACCATTTGGCAGCATTTTTGAGTGATTTGCCGAAAGTCAGATTTTTGATGAAATTGTGACCCCGGGGCTTAGGGATTTTTTCAAAATAATCTTTTTCTGCCAGTTAATTTGTCGAGGGCTGATTTCTTTTCCTGTGATAAAAAGCCTTCTGTTTCGACCGCCAAACCTCTCAGGGGAGCAGTTGCAACCGTTTGGCAGCATTTTTGAGTGATTTGCCGAAAGTCAGATTTTTGATGAAATTGTGACCCCGGGGCTTAGGGATTTTTTCAAAAAAATATTTTTCTGCCAGTTAATTTGTCGAGGGCTGATTTCTTTTCCTGTGATAAAAAGCCTTCTGTTTCGACCGCCAAACCTCTCAGGGGAGCATTTGCAACCATTTGGCAGCATTTTTGAGTGAATTGGCGAAAGTCAGATTTTTGATGAAATTGTGACCCCGGGGCTTAGGGATTTTTTCAAAAAAATCTTTTTCTGCCAGTTAATTTGTCGAGGGCTGATTTCTTTTCCTGTGATAAAAAGCCGTCTGTTTCAACCGCCAAACCTCTCAGGGGAGCAGTTGCAAGCGTTTGGCAGCATTTTTGAGTGATTTGCCGAAAGTCAGATTTTTGATGAAATTGTGACCCCGGGGCTTAGGGATTTTTTCAAAAAAATCTTTTTCTGCCAGTTAATTTGTCGAGGGCTGATTTCTTTTCCAGTGATAAATAGCCTTTTCTTTCTTCCGCCAAACCTCTCAGGGGAGCATTTGCAAGCGTTTGGCAGCATTTGTGAGTGATTTGCCTAAAGTCAGATTTCTGATGAAATTGTGACCCGGGGGCTTTGGGATTTTTTCAAAAAAATCTTTTTCTGCCGCTTAAGTTGTCAAGGGCTGATTTCTTTTCCTGTGATAAAACGCCTTCTGTTTCGACCGCCAAACCTCTCAAGGGAGCATTTGCAACCATTTGGCAGCATTTTTGAGTGATTTGCCGAATGTCAGATTTTTGATGAAATATTGACCCAGGGGCTTTGGGATTTTTTCAAAAAAAATGTTTTTCTGCCAGTTAATTTGTCGAGGGCTGATTTCTTTTCCTGTGATAAAAAGCCTTCTGTTTCGACCGCCAAACCTCTCAGGGGAGCAGTTGCAACCGTTTGGCAGCATTTTTGAGTGATTTGCCGACAGTCAGATTTTTGATGGAATTGTGATTTTTTCAAAATAATCTTTTTCTGCCAGTTAATTTGTCGAGGGCTGATTTCATTTCCTGTGATAAAAAGCCTTCTGTTTCGACCGCCAAACCTCTCAGGGGAGCATTTGCAACCATTTGGCAGCATTTTTGAGTGAATTGTCGAAAGTCAGATTTTGGATGAAATTG